>NC_137502.1:27957055-28362055 GCF_041902795.1 Electrophorus electricus
CTGCACCTTCACCTTGCTTAGAAACCATCCATGAGGACGACATTGTCAAAGGTTACACAAGAACAGAAAAGCAAGCAATCAAATTCAATAATGAACCTGTACTGCAAAAGTCTAACTCCTATGATGTTCTCAGTCAGTCAGTTTGCTGAGACATTCAAGCACACGAGGAAAGGTCCAAGTAGAGCACAGTATCGAAAAACAGCAGGAAGCTGCTGGAAACTTTAAAATGAATGACTATTTATTGTGCCAACATCTCTATTGTATTCTATACTACATTTTAAAACAACTCAACTGAATTATATTAAGTGTCCTTAGAATAGATCTTTTTGCAGTACCATAAATGAGATTTCAGTCAGTAAGACTAAGTGTCCCATTACTAAAAACTCAGATTATAAAAATGCTAATAAATTTGTTTTGATCACCGAGTTGATTATCTGAAATATAACAAGATGATATTTTTGGTTACTGTTTACAGTTTTTTGGTTACAGTTTGAAACCTAGACTCACTTGGCAAGTTTAAAACATTTCAAAAAGATTTACTGAAATATTGATGATTACCAGCATTAGCATTTTAGATTCCTTTTCTGAATCAGATCTGAGGACAGAGCCTTTGTCCATAGCGCTAGATGGAACCTGACAGTGCAAGAAGGAATAGGAAAGTATACTACAGGCTTCTGGTCACATGATCACACACACAGTACTCTGAGCAGCAGGGTGTCTTACTGAAAGCTTATGGAGAACCAGTACAAGGCAGGAGCAACCTCAGCCTGGAGGAAGAATGTTTATGCCACTGCCCCAATGAGCAACACTTACAACCACATCTGCACTGTCAGACAGAGGGAGGGTCCAGGCTGACCAGAATGGGGGAAGGAGGCAACATGGGTGCACTCACAAAAACAGTTTAAATTTCTGAAAACTGCATGAGGATTACAGTGAAATAGAAGAATGTTGCGTAGGTGTGCCATGAACCGCACACAAAGGCTCATGCATTCCAGAGTTGGACGGCTGAAAAATTATAGCTTTGTGTGAATGTTTTAGAGCAAATAGGCTCAACTCAGCATTCCACAGAGGCTGAATCAGTGTATTACATAAACTGTCCAGTCGGTACAACATGATTTCCCTCACTCTCAGATTCACAGTTTCAAACACGGCTATTGCTATTAGCACCTCAACTTTTCTGTGTATCGATTCTGTCTATACAATTGGTTCATATTGGCAGTGAACAGCAATTTCCCCCCCCCCCCCCTGAATATTTGGTAGTTATATTCACATGAGGAAAATGGGGGAAAATCACATTATTCATACTCATTTCAGTCAGCACAATTGTCCGGTGAGGATAATTACTATTACAGCAACACTATTTGGGCTATGGTTTGGAATACAAATGTACCTTACACAACCTTTACAGATCCAGTAAAATTAAAAAGAAAATTAATAAATAACCAAATAAATCAAAAGGTTTATGTTTACATTTTTAAGGAATTTCAAAACCAAAAGAAGTCAGCAGCTAAATCTACAACACTTGAGAGCATGAGGCAATGTGTGTGGGTATGTACAGGGAGCTGGATCAAAGTGGCAGTTGTGCAGGCCATATCCCACTGTGTCCCAGTGCCACTTTACCACTCTTTTACCCCGCAGTGTTCTGGCTTTGCTTTCATGCCTTCGTGTGCCACTCCCAGTGGGACAGTGTAGGGAAAGGCTTGACTTTTAAACATAAGACCATATGTGTACTCACATCAGTAAAAGGGCACACATGTAAGATGAAAGAATTCTGCTTTTGATTAACATTAGTCTTTTGGTGGACATGCGCAAGTTCTAGAAATCTGGAAAGTTAAAATGTCACAGATTTAAAACTCACAATGATTACCAACAGACTGAATAAATATTAAATCTTAAAATACTAGGAAGATGTGAGAATATAGAACTATAATACAGCATAAACAGTAATAATTGCAATTATCTAACACAATACTGCAAGAGTAATGTGACATAACATGACAGGGTACATCAGTGAAGAGTTGAAATTTCCAATGTGATCTGATTTTGAGGTTGAATTGGCAGACTCTGTAAATGAATGTGATTCATCACACTCATGGATATTCACCAGGAAGCTATAAGATTGGTCAATATGCTCTTATAGCACACAATTGAAATTTCTGCTTATTTTATGTTTTAGCTTCTTACAATATCATAAAACAATCATCCATACTGCAATGATTTCATAGTTCATTATGATTTGCAGTGACATTCCTCTTATTTATGCGTACCATTTACCATTGTTTTTAGCATTCTAGTATAGTTTCACAGTGTCCATTGCACAGCATCTATTGCTGATTGATCAATGTCTTGGCTTTGTTTTGTGCATATTGTACAGTGTATATTGTATAGTGTTTATAATCTAGGGTCAATTGTAGTTTTACTATAGTGTCTACTGTAATATTTATTATATTTTACACTTTGCACTGTATTACACATTTATTGTACATTAAATGTATTGTATTCTGCGTGCTAACTACATGAGTGTGCTGTGTAGTGATGTGACTATAAAAGCAATTTGATTTGAAAGTAATTTGATTAGAGGAAATAACTGCTTTATCCTTATTAAATATTAGAAAAAAAAACAGACATAACAGTAGTCTTGTAAATAGGGATTTGGTATACAAATTTCTATATTCATATCTTAAACATCCTTGCCAAATCTCACCAGTTATTCTGGCATCTGAATATAACAGATGAAAATGCTGTCAATGCTATGTGCAAGTCGCAATACGCAGCCTCAGACAAAATCACCACTGTAAATTTTGCAGACAAACATTCAATTTTCTCTATAATTTTCCTCCCGCATCACGTCACAGCCTACACTAATGAGGTACATATTGCCATGGCTCATAGAGAAATGCAGGCCTATTGACTTGACTGGCAAAATGAAGTGTCCTTTCATGTAGCGCATGCAGGGATAATACAGTGAAGCTTATGAACAGTGAGGTAGAAAGCAGCCTTTCCTGCTCAGTACTGACTTTCGCAGGAATATTTTAAAGGCTCCCACCATTCTGACCAGCCTGGCTGGAGATATGTTCACATGTCTGAAGACCACCTCCTCAGGCCATAATAAAGTGAATGGGCATAAATCTAAAATACATCTAAATTTTAAAAACTGCAAATGGAAAAAAAAAAAAAAAAGATTTTGCAGCAACAATAAGGTTTGGATAGTAACAAACTCACCCACTGTCCCCAAGCAATTATCAATAAAATGAAGCTTTCAACTCAAACATCTATGGGATCTGGGGGATCATTTTCATCCCCATTACCTCCTTCCATACCCAGTGATAATGATGTCTGGGTCAACAAGTGAAGCCAGTTTTACCAGAAAAAAAATAAAAATAAAATCATCTAATCCAAATCAGCCAGCAACGCCCAATAATGCAGCAAGGCCGCGAAGGATAACGCCATAGCGCCATCTGCTGCTCGTTCACAGAGCAACAACATTCCTCTATGCACACACTCAAAATAAAGTCCCGCCATTTACATAAAATTTACATCTCCTGAAATAAAAAGGAATCATATAGGTAAGCTGTTAGAGAGCTATAGCTGCTGTACGAAAACTAGCCTCACACTATACCTGCACGCTATATGGACGTATTAAGCATTCCATACATTTTTTACTTCATTTTTTGCTCTTGCACAAAGAAACAGTCACAGTCAGCGTCATGCATATTTAGGCATCATCAGTTCCTTTACATAAAAAGACAAACAATTTGCACGCACTTATGAAAAAAAAAACTGAAAAAAAAAAAGTTGGTCCAATAGATCCACAAGCATATTATGGTCAACAGTATTAGTTTGTTTCTGCCGTACAGCATTGGGCATGGACATGCCAGTGTCAATAATAGGTCTTAAAAGCAACATATGAGGGCTAAATTGAAAGCGTGTCAAAACACAAAACCTGGGGAACAATCACATGCAAGGTCAGCTCACTGCAACTAATGCTAAATATTTACATGAATATCTAGTTGCTACCCAAAAAAAGCTGACATGTTAGCAGGTACTTCTGTTTACAAGCCAATTATCAAATATAAACGACTATTAGATATTAGAAAAAATGAGTAGGATATGGACAAACCACCTATGGGAACATGCAAATGACTGGATGCCAGGTCAATATTATCACGAGTTGAATGGAAAAATTAGAATCTAAGAATTCTCATAGGATCATAAAATATCTAAAAGAGAATGTAGAATAGGGGTGGGCAATGATGGATGGCTAGCATTTCATGCCAAACTGATCAGTACATACCCAGAAAGAGCTTCTTAGGAACTCTGATTTCCTCGTCCTTACTGTCTGTTGCTTCGTACACAAATGTTTGAAAAAATAAGTAAAATGAAAGGAGAAGAAGAGAGAAAGAAAAAAATTGTTTCCCTTTTTGTTCTGTGATGTAAACAGACCTGCAATAGTAACAAGCTGGCAGATAATTAGTTATATGAAGTTCACTACAATGTCATTATGTTGACTTTTCTTTTAGGTTTCATTCACGTGTTCAGTAATGCATTGCAACACAGAGTCAATATGTGATTCACAAGATCTTCAAATGTTTTCTGTTAAAATCCAGGTAAATCCAGAGCATCTCACCTAATGGAAAGAAATTATTGTCAAACATCCCACTCTAATCATATCCTAGAGAGACCCACATTTCTAGTTAAATGTGTCCTTAGTGACTGAGTGTGGTATGATAATTGGCAAAAACAGCTTCTGGCATTAGATGTGTTATAGCAGGGCAGGGCTGGGCTCAGTGGCTAAGGGACTTGCCTTATAATTGGAATATTGCCAGTTCAAGCCCCACCACTGCCAGGTTGCCACTGTTGACTTACAATTATGACTGAGTACAACTTCAGCAATTGATTAAGGGTTAAGGGCCTTGCTCAGAGGCCCTTAACCCTTAATCAATTGCTGAAGTTGTACTCAGTCATAATTGTAAGTCACTTTGGATAAAAAAGTCTCAGGTAAATGTAATGTGTCAAATTCAAAGATGATTTACACCCTTCTGTTTTAAGAGTGGCATGTGAATGCACCAGTCATCAGACTTTAATTAGAATGAGCTACAAATGTCGAAAACAATGTCTCCAGCAGGCACAGCAGTGTTGAGGGGGGAAAAAAGGTTTCCTGGTCAGACAAATCCAGGTTCCTTTTGTAACAGGATGGAAGGATTAGAACGTGGCACACATAACATCAATTCATCATGTCACTGTGTTTAAATTCAACAGTACAGTCCAATGGCAGCAGTCTGACATTGTGGGGAATGCTCTCCTGACACACATTAGGGTTCCTGATACCAAGTGAAGAACAAGAATGTCTAAAGAGCATGGCATATCTGAACTCTGTTGCAGATCAAATTCTTCCCATCTTGTCTACAGATGAGCCACCCTTGAACGAACACTTAACAGCTTCACAGTTCTTAATCTACTGAACAGTTTTAGGATAACACAGAATTGGCTCTTTACAGTAAGGCTGTGCAGGTGCCAAATTTACAGCACAACTGCTCAATGCAATCATTGCTGCATGGTACATTCCTGCTCAATGCATGTAGCATTTTGTACAATCCATGCCAATATGAATTCATGCTATTCACACACAAACACAATTATTCCTTGTTCAACACTGTGAATTATATATACTTCCTTTTTATATTACACACACACAACCCTTTCATCTTTCTTCTGAAAAGGCTCACAAATCATAGATCAAATTCTCCGTCACACCTAGGAAAATGTCAGTACCACTGACCCACACATGATTCCTCAATGGATATCATGCATACAGCATTATGGTGTTGATATAGTATATAGTGCATACTGGTGCAGAACTTTTTCAGAAAATATTTTCAAAAGTCAGTACAATGTTACAAGTGTTATGTTTCTTTTTCTGTATTGTGAGCATACACTCATTATTGATATCAATTACTAATTACTAATGTAGCAGTTGACACTGACAGAGGCTGTAGGACACTGATTCCAGTTACCTAGTAAACTACAAAACACTCAAACTGTCATTTTAAATCACCTAGGACACAGACAGTTTGTGTGTAATAATAGTGTGTAATGATACACAATTGGAATAAAGGCTCACAATTAATGCGTGAAGACTGAATACTTTGTAACTGTGGCTTGGAGACTGAATACTATGACTAGTCTATCCAACGCAGTGTCCTGGCTAACATTTAATGAGCATTTCTAGCGTGCTATCTGTTGAGCATGCTTTAACTGAAGTTGAGAGTATGCATGCCTGTGTCCCCATGCCTATGCCTTGATCTGCTTTGAAGCAAATTTAGCTTAGAAGATGTGTTTGTAGGAAGTCATCAATAGAACACAGCCAAGAAAATAAGTTTTTCCCAATCACGTGGGGAAACTGCAAGGTTAGTTGCCCATTTGCCTGGATGATCATACCACCTGTGTCTTATAACTTATGCATGTTAATTGTGTCAGGCTAATTAAGGTTCAAAATTCACAGGTTGATTTAAAATACTGGTTATCATAGGTATCTATACATTATCTGAGCAGGTGGAAAAAACTATGCTGCTAAGTTTAAAAAAAGAGCAAACAGCAGGTGAGACTAAAAAGAATGATACTGCAAAACAATGGAAACAAATTATAACCAATAAATTAGTTACCCATAATTAACAGCATCTCTGCACTATAATACCTTTTGGCATCTTATGTAGTATAATATGTACAATACTGGTAAAAATATAGTTTAAATGTTCTCTACTTAACACTTAGAAGTAGAAGTAATACTTGTAGAAATCAATTAGAGTAAGACTGTAATAACACACTGTGTTGTGAGGCCACAGTTGGGTTGGGAGTCCAATGTTGAAGTCCATAATGTGCTGCACTTAAATACAAGTCAACAAGACCATCAAATTTTTCTCTTTCACAGAACACAAACACTCAGTGCTGAAACATGTCACTGTTTGCATCCCCCTGCATAGAGACACAAGATTTAAAAAAAGCCCTAATCAGCTATCATTAAGTCTACACTCACCTGTGAATGAGCGACGCTTGGTGCTGAGTTCAGCAGCCACGCGGACACTTGTGCACGAGTTGAGCATGATCAGCATGGTGACTATCATTACGATGCTCTGCCACAGCAGTGCATTCTCAAAGAAACGCCCAAACCTGTAATACAACAGAACAAGCCATGCAAATCAGTGAAGAGGCCCTCCTTCAGATTTCCCAAACTATGAAACTATGCCAGTCTTGGATTTAAACACAGAACAGATGGACTTTGATATGTTATGACAAACAGGATTAAGTACTCAGCATGGTTTGTAATTGTAAGTCAGAGGCTATGTGGGTTTGTACAATACTGAATAAAGCATCAGTGCATGGAACAGTACGATGGCCTACAGAACTCGCATGTTCTGGCTGTGCCCTCAGTAAGCAGAATGGACTAACATGATATAACTTACCTGAAAAGTATTCTTAAAATGTTCGCAACAAGCAATACAAGACAAACATAGGTGGAGAATCCCTCAGCATTTTGTGTCCGTCGTATATCTCTATATTGGGGGATGTATGGGACCACACCGCCAAATATAATAGCAAGAGCAGCAATCCACGAGACCAGATGATTGAAAACATATACAACCTGATCAAAGACCTCATCTTCCATTTTTGAATGATGACACTGACCTTATTAGTTTTGCTTTATGAGTTTAAATGTCCAAGCCTAATCTGTTGCATTCATAGGTGAACTGAATAATAATTACGCTAATTGTTTGACCGTATCAGAAGATGTGACAAAAGATTAAAGTGTCCATTGTAAACACTATCCTACTTCTACTTAAGGTTACGATAACACCCCTATCTTATACGGAGGCAATAAATTTATATTACAACAATATAAAAAAAATAATGTTGCCAAAAATTAATGTCTCTCCTAAATGTCATAAAAGCGCTTCCTCTCAACTGTAAAGCTATTGTTTAGCGAGGTCCAATTCTCTAGCTACACTGATAATTCAATAATCCTCTTCTTTGGTCAGTGAAAGAACGCGTTCAAATTTTCTAAGTTCGCTAATGTGAGCTTTACAGATAAAAATACATAAACGTGCCCGGGACTTTATACAACAGCCGACTTCCTCCTCCTCCTTCCATTTGTAGAGGACTTCCGTATTACGACAATAAACGTCATTCATTTCATACTTAATAAACGGGTCCTAAAGGGAGCCGGTTATGTCCGTTAGTGAGTCCAGAATGGCCAGCTAAAGATATACTAACTACTTGACATGTTAGATTTTGCATGCACCGCCGTAAGTACTAGCTTATTACGTTATTTCGAAAGTGGTTCTCTAAATGACATGGATACAGCAAAATTTGCTTAGTATACAAACTGTGTTGATGAATAAACGGACGACTTGTAAGCTTCCACTTTCAAGTTATAATTTTCATAATTTGTGTAAGTTGTAAACGCAGAAATAATGTTTAACGGACACTTCGAAGCAGATTTGCCAGTTACTGCTTATAAAACAAAAACTAAAGATACTGAACACAGTGTATACTAAAGGGTTAACGAGAAAACGACAATGCAGCATAATCTGAAAGTTATCTTCGTTTCCGCCGATGTAACTGCTTCCATACTGTGGGCTTGCGCCTTCAAGAAGTTTGACAAAGTTGCTTAAGAACAGGCAAGAAACTAAATTATCCGTGACGACTACTTCGCAAATTTCACTTTACAAATCGGCCATGATGTCAGAACCCGACTCAAAAGTAGCTAAAGATTTGACCATTGTGGTAAGTAAATAAAATGGATTATCCAGTTTTTGTTTAAGTGGACCGAAGAAGACCTGATTTACCTTTAACTTAAAAAAAACCGGTTTTCTCTTCACAGATGGAGACAACCATGAAGAAGCTCCACAGCCAGCTTCAGACATTATCTGACCAGCTTGTCTCTAGAAATATCCGTTCAATCACCAGTTAGTTAACTATGCAGCTAAATTAATAATTACGATTGTCTAACATGCGAAAAAATGATTTGCCAGATAGCCATACTAATAGTTGCTACATATTTTTCATTTGCAATACTGTGTATCGAGACTAGACTATGATGGAGACAGGTGGGAAACCACGCCACTCATGGGGAAAACAAGTTTAAAAGGGAGTGAATGGAAATCGGTGGACACCATGTCTTGAACAGCTTTAACATGAAATGTCGACAGTACCCAATTTCAGTACTCTTCCGCCCCATGAAAGGGACAGATACATAGAAAAAACAAATCTGATTGTACCTCTCGGTGTTCCTTTTCTATCCATAGCAGTTGGTAATTTTGACTTGTACCTTTACCTGACCGAATCACTAGCTAGGAGGGCTAAAGTAGTCAATTAACGCTAGATAGCTAACGCTATGTAGGTTTTTGTGCATATTATTAGCGCTACCGTTATCAATATCGTTTTGTATCAATCTGAATCAAATACGCATTAACTTGTCAATCAACGTTAGCCACATTGACTGGTAACTAACTAAATTTTAATCTCACACCTTGATTACGATGTCATTCTCCACATGCTCTTACAACAAGTCTTTATTAAAATGACTCCTGGGGGAAAATAAGACAGCCATTCTATTTAGTCATAAGCCATTTAGTCTTTGCAAACATTCCGATTGAGTACTTTGGTTGGTAGCTAGCTAACGTAGCTATCGGGCTAAAGTAGCTGAAGCTAGCCTACCTAGCTAGGTCGCGCGATAGATTAGTTTAACAATGTATGGCGGCAATTGTGTCGCTCTGTCTCTGTTGCACCATCTATTTATCATATATATATATATATGTGTGTGTGTCTGTGTGTGTCTATATTTAATACCAGACATTAACCTGAAAGAAAAAAATAATAACTGCAAGCTGCAGTAATCAGGGTCCGACTTGCATTAGCAAAGTTGCAATTGAAGGAGTTGTTAGTGATCACTGTCCACCAGTTATTTTTAAAATGTTCTAACATGATACAGTGGACACGTTTAGTAAATTTATTGATTTTTTTTTTGTTGTTGTTGTTGTAAACATACAAATGATGTGTGTTTTACTATATGTTCACAACATTTAACGTTTTAGTGTTATTCCTGAGGCCAGTTCAAAACAAACGTAACATGCATCCTAATTTTGAACTCATTGTTCTGATATCCCTTTGCTGAGATGTTCAGCATTTACCAAGGATAACCAAAGTATCAGCAATAAAATTGAACAAATTACAGCAGTTTCCTCTTAATCAAACAAACCATCCATCTAAATTTAAAAGATAAACGAGTACAAAGATAGAAAAGTGAATTCTGTGCAACTGGTACATCTCTTTTCAGACTATATTTAGATATAAAAAGACATTTGTCAGGCAAAACAGAAACATTGCTATTTTACAATCTAATACTCCATTTTCTAAAACCTACATTCAAGCCATATTTTTTGTACATTGTTTTTAGAATTATTACCATTCCCACAAGTATATCACCATTCCCAGAATATTTTTAGTTTTTGTCCCATACTATGTATTAATTTACCAAGAAATTGCAGTGTTAGCCTACTGCTATCCACATTCCCATGCAACTCCCCTAGCAATTAATTTATCGAGAGAACCTTTTTTTTTTTTTAAATAGAAAACGTTACAGCTCATAATGTGAAGTATCATGGCTAGCTTTAATATTAATATTAGCTAGCTAGCTATCTAGTTAACTAATTTACCGAGATGAGTCTTCATCATCCAGAGAGGCAACGTGCCTCCTCTTATGATATTCCAGCATGACAAGTACTCCCAAGTCAGGCAAGGTCAGGTTTGCCTATTTTGAAGTTCAGTCTTTTTGTCTGTTCAGAGTGAGGTGCTCCCTCTCTTTGGAGGTTTTTGGTGTGTCAAAGACATAAGATGTGTCTTTGTTTACCTCACTCCAGTAAGCAGTAATGCCTACATGTTAGAGCATTCTGAGTCAACATAGAGATATAAAACTTGCTGGACAGGAACTACGTCTTAAGATTTGGTCTGCACATGTTGAACAACCCTAACAAATAAAATAGTGTTTCATAAGCTTCAGTGCTTGGACCCCTGATAGTTTATCTATGACTTTATGTACTTTAGCACATAATGGTAGTAAAAAAAAGTAGGTTTGGACTGGGGTTTAAAGAATGATCTACAGTTGTATTTAGGAATGCATTTACAGACTAAAGTGTGGCTTCGAAGCATCAGTCAATGTTTACTACATCTAACCATATAGGTTTATAAAACCGTCACAACCCTGAAAGCCTTAAATTATGTGGTACCTTGATACTGAGCTTCCTCCTGTTAGTTGGCCAATTAACAAGAAATAAAGCTGCTCACCTATAAGACTTTAATCAACAATGATGTACGCCTAACCTAAAACTATATATGGATGCAGGTCTCTTAGAAGAAACTAACTAGATAAAGTTTATAGACATACAGTTGTTTTTAGAATTTTAAAATCTAGATTTATATTCACCTGTGGGGCAGTTGAGGTTGAGATCCATGGTGGGGGGGGGTTGGTATTTTGTTGCAATTGATATTGAAGGACACATGGCTGCGTTGGGTTGCGAGGCAGTTGACAGTGGGATAGATGAGCATAGGTTGAATGGTGGCTCTGGAAGGCTACTTTATTTGAGGGCCAATCAGCTGAGAAAGTGGAGGTAGCGGAAGTTAAGGTTTCGTGTTTGGAGATTGTTTTAGAGGCTCCCAAATTTCAGTGTAGGATGCTACTAAAAAGATTAAGAGGAATAGAAGTTTGGCTTTGTCAAGCCAACATTATTTGGAACAATGGAATGTAGATTTTCTCAGACCAACAAAGTAATAAGACTGTGAAGAACAGAATGTTATCTTCATCGAACTAATAATAATAAGCATATTCTGAAATTAATACTGCGTATTTAAATGTACAAGAAATTGCTGCTGTAATGGCAATTATGACATTTTAGTGGTAATTATATTTTACTTATATTTTATATATATATATATATATATATTAGTATCACATTGTTTCTTTATTTATTTATTTATTTTTGTTATAATTGTGCAGACCTAACATCAGTCTAATTTTTAAGAACTTTTTTTTGTAATATTGGTTACACACTGTTAACGATTGACCTTAACATTCAAACTGGATGAGATGGGAACACGTATAGATAACCTGCAGAAGAATGTTTCTGACTTCATGACACAGGCAGGACTGGAAGGACATCAGAGAGCCAAGTAAGTCTTATGTATGGTATATATAAAGTACTTATTTAAAGTGCATTGCATGTTTATTAACATTGCATGTGCATTGTTTTTTAAGGTACTCTGCTGAAGGTGAGAGGTCACATTCCAGTGCAAGCTGGTCAAAACACTGAAGAGACACACCAAAGAGGTTTCAGAACTTGGAAACAGCCTTATCTATGCATAAGTGCTTCTTTGTTGAAAATGAGAAATATCTTTAATAATATGGGAATATATATATATATATATATTTTTCTACATAAATGTATAATAAATATTTTATGATAAGCAGATTTTTCTTTGTTGTTCTCTGTTTTCCCTATTTGATGTATCGGGAATTTATCTAAAAATATGTATTCACTGTAGAAATTCACTTTTTTTTTTCCTGAACATGCATTTATAAATATTTCTCTATTTATTTCTCTCTCTCTCTCTCTCTCTCTCTCTCTCTCTCTCTCTCTCTCTCTCCCTGTCTCTCTCGCTCTCTCTCTCTCTCTCTCTCTGTGACTGTGGCGCTACTATTATTTTTGATGTCAGATTAAATAGTAAGCATATTGATATTCTTTAAAAATGTACCCCCTAGAAAATTTGACAAGTAGTACTGCAGCCATATCACACCCATTGTAAGGGAAGGATGTAATGTAGTGAAAAGACCATAACAAACTTATGTACACACCTGAGCCCATTTTAACATTTTAACTCACTACCATCCTTACAGTGATTAACAACATTAAATTGTTTAAATTATAATGAGCAAAATGCCATCTGATTAGGGAAATGAAAGGACTGGCATGTCCAGAAGGCTTAATTTGCTTCTGCTTTACTTCTAAATTTGTTTAATAGAGGGTAAATTACAAGGCCATAGTAACAAACAGATCTTGAGAGAGATAAGTACCTTACCAAAGCAAAGTAAAATTAAAGACACAACACTTACCTAATTTTCAGACTACTGTTAATCACTAGTGAATAAGGTAAAATATATGGTATTAAGATTGAGTTTCCAAATTCTGTGATCTCAGCCTACTTTTCCACAGGGAACTTTTGAACACTTGTGAAGATTTCTAACAGAAAAATTGGGAAAAGTCTGGGAAGTTTATTTTGAGGAAACATGTAAAAAGCTGTGGTTATAGGTCAGAATAGAGCAATGGGCCAAAAAATCAAAATACATTGTTCAGTACAGTTTTGGAGGTTACTGCATTAGAAAACAACCAGAGTGGAAGTTTATACTGAAATTAGATGCTATAAACAAACAAATAAGGGATTTTAATTTATCCATAAACTACTACTATTTCAGTTCTCCTAATGTGTACTCACTAAGGTGGACTAATCTTTTTTCATCATGTATAATAGACAGTTTAGGATAAATAAACGTGTGGCGTTTGAAATTGGGATAAGCTGGTAACGTCACTTCTGTACTGCTGCAGTGCCACTTTCAATATGCTAATTATTACACTGGCCAAACAACAAGTGCTGCTGCAAAGGTCATGCACACAAAGTGCAATTTGTTTTATTTTAATTTTTTTTCTTCAAAGTATAGCTAAAAACCTGAGCTTTTTATCTATACATGAAAATAGAATATTTCTTATTTATTATGTAGCGTAAATGTAAGGATGAATATGGTCTGTGTTTTAACTTTATGGTCCGTGTCTGTTTTAACTGCAGGATTACCCAGTTGTTCATATTATTATACAAACTTCAAAACTTTTTACCTGCTACTGCCTCAGGCAAGAAGCAAAAAATGTGTTGAGCTTATTCACAAATAGATGCTTTTGCTCTGTATATAGGGGAAATAGTACCAATAGAAATAGTACACCTATTTTGTGATGCATTATCGTTTTTGTGTTTTTTAGACTGGGGAATAAAGAAGAGGAATCTTGTCATTTGTGTGGTTTTTTTGAAGCACAAAGTTTCAGTGTTAGTAAAACATTGAAATGAAGATAGATAGTTTTGTTGTGAATGTTGAAAACTGAAATAGTATTACTTTATAGTAGTTTTTGTTTTTTGTTTACTGGGTGTTGTTGGCATAGTGAAAAATGTGATGCCTCTGTACATGTTCTTTGTGTTTAATGATGTAAGCCCAATCAATCTTGAAGTATTCAAAAATGACTTAGTAAGGTTCCTTGAAAGTAGCATAGATATAGCCACTTAAAAAACACTAACTTGTCTTTAAAATGTGGCAAAAGTCTTAAATGAACTGTATTTTTAATTGTTAGCCAGTTTTTATCACCAGTTCCAACATACTAGATAGATCCGCTTCTGCTGGGACAGTTACTTTAAATCGTTCTTCCACCATGTTTTTAAGATGACTGGGGCACTTTAGGCATTCAAATTAGTAATCTCATGACAATCAAGCAAAAACTTTGGAACCCTAAGAACCTGCATCTTGAAATAACAAATATGTACATGAAAACCTATAAATTACCTATATAAATGATTCTAAATAAAATATAAATTATTAAAAATGTTATATAAAACAAACAAACAACATATTTCCAACATAAAGCCAGACATTTTATATGGGATTTTATTTACACAGATGTTTTTTTTCAAGAGTCTTTTTAGACTTCTGCTGCCTCTTGTAAGAAAACATTGAAAGACTGCGAAAAATAGGCTACAGAGATCACTATAAACAACTAACAGAAATGAACATTTTGTTTTATCTGAAAGGACACTGTAATCCTCATATTTTTTATTTTATATTTTGGATGATTTTGGATGAGAGGCCATATGCCAACAACATTCAGAAATTTAAAAAATAAATTATTTATATTTCAAATTAAATATATTGTAGTTTTGAGAGATTTCTCTTGGCTTCTGGTGCCCCAGATTTCACATTGGTTCAAAGGTTCAAAAGGTTCTAAAGTTTCAAAAAGGCTTTAATGTCATTTCAGATATATACAAGTACTCAGCAAAAATGAAACAATGTTTCTCCAAGACCATGGTGCAACACAAAACAAGTGCACCAGTACAATGCGGTGCAATTGGGCATGTCTTTCCTTTCTCCTATACCCTCACATTTGTCTTTGCCGGCATGTATCTGCACCCTTTGTAGATTTCTTTACTCTTGAACTCAAATACCTCACATTGTGGTGTTTATCATAAGCTCACAAAACAAACCACTTAATTACAAAAACATTTAATAACAAATAGCACACTTTGAGTGATTTTTCATTGAGCAGATGCTGCAATGTTTTTAAATAAAAAATATTTTGCACATAATGAATGTAGTCATTACAAATGTTTAGCACTGCATTTGACTCATTACTGTTGTTACTGATATTATAAATTATGTACACCCAATATAAGTTTCTTTGACCCACTTGTTGCTTAAGATTTACTAACTTACTGTTAAAGACTTCAGTGTATGTATTATATGTATGTATATGTATATATAGTATACATTTAGTAATAAAGTATTTATATACTATAAAGTATTAAGATACAGTTGCATGCTGTAATTTATACAAATGCTCAGCTCCAGTAAGACACAGTTAATTTTACAGTAAAAGTAATATAATACATATTACTGAGCCAAAAATCTTAAGTCTTAACACAATTGTGTGGAACCATCTGATGAAACATTTTTAAATTTAAATTTAAATTTTAATTAATTAGGTTCTATTCACATGAACAGCTTAGGGCATTTGCCAGTCTAGAACAAATGGCCCTATTTCTAGAACAATCTTTCCTTTAGGGGGCAGTCATTGCACAGACCATGTTTGTCCAGCAGACGTACTGTAACATATTATGCAATAATGTGCATAGTACATTGTTTCACTTTATGACCATTTAATTTTTTTCTCTGATGTCTTGATTTGCATTGTCAGGCCTGCAACCCCTGAGTCCTGGAGAAGATCAGTTGAAAGAGGAGCAAAGCAATGAAGCTCACATGTGCTGAGAGACTTGGGAAGGCTGTGACAGAGTTAGGCTTTGCATCATGGGTTGCAAAACAAAGGAACAAGAGGAGCTGCAGAGAGGCATTTTAATTGGTTTAATTACCAAGAGTCACAACAGCATGAGGACAAATTATAACCCATGCCTACCCATTGATCATGAGTCTAAATAATGTTCCATCTGTCATATTTTTCCTAAACCTCTTCCCTTTTGTCTAGTAATGCACATATATTTTAAATAAAATCACAAAACTAAAACACTATTTTCTTATTTTGCTTACCAATTTTTGTTAAAAATTCATTAACTTTACAAAAAAGTCAAAGTCAAATTTATTTATATAGCTGTAACGTGGAGCGATTGTGAGGTGGACACATGCTGAGAAGAGCGAGATTTATTAAGGTCAAATACATAATTAGTCGTAATCACAGTCCAGGGTCAATTTATCAACATGGAGGGATCCAGGAAACATGATGAAACAAACAGAAAGTAAAACATGAACAGGTTAAGAAACACGAGCATACCAAACACAACAGGGCTTAACGCATCCAACTACAGATAACAAAGAGGCATGGATTACAAACAGAGGCTTCGATTCACACGAGGCTAGAATTAACAGTGACCAGCAAACACACAGGCAACAAGGAATGGTTTACTTACAGAGGGGAATGAGGACTAACAATGCACAGGTGATAACTAATGAAAACAGCGAAAACAAAACAAGGACTGGAACTGGAACGGAGAAAATGAAACAACAACATGAGACAGGGAAACCACGGAGACAGGGATGCTAGGAGGGGCCAACTGTGACAAAAGCCCTTTTTACAACACAAGTTGTCACAAAGAAGATTTACAAATATATGGGTCCAAATCCCAAATGACAGGAAATCTAACCAAGGAAATTTAGTGTTTAGGATCACTACTGGGTCTGGCCTATAGCAGACTGACCCTTCTCAGCAAAGGCGCTACGGCATTATTAGTAAAATGTTAGCGTTTATGTACATGCTATGTTAGCAGACTACTGCTGAACACTGAAGAGGGATGTTCCTGATGCAACATATAGGTGAAAATCTTACATCCATAAAGTAAAATTCAACTTTATTTATTTATATTTAAAACATGTTGTCACAAAGAAGCTTTAGAAATATACAGGTCCAGATCCCTAATGAGAAAAACAGGAATGACAGTGGCAAGGAAAAACTCCCTGGGTGGCATATGGAAGGAACCCTGGGAGGACCAAGACTCAAGAGGGAACTCATCCTCCATTGGGCAGCTCATCTAGTAGCAGTTCATACTTTATGTTATTTTTAGTCTGAGCAGGCATTTCAATGTAGATGTGGAGCCTCAGTTACTCTAGGGTGGGCCTATGGTCGGTGAGCTGTTTCTGAGATGGCTGTATCGGCTTTATATATTTTTTAACAGTTTGAAAATGCCTTTGCAATGTTGGAAAGTTTCATGAATGGATCAAAATAAATAGTCATAGATTTGTTTGTTGTACACACACACACACACACACACACACACACACACACACTATATATATATATATATATATATATATATATATATATATATATATATATATATATATATATATAAGATTTAGAGAAGTACAGTACAATATGAGAAACAGGACAGAGGCATATAGACACATGTAACAACATGTTTGTCGGATTCCGATTCAGTGGATTTTATAACTAACAAACGATTTTGTCTTTTTTTTGTGGAAAGTCCATTTTTTGTGTAAAACAAGCAACAAAAAATGATAGGCAACTAAACAATGTTGGCAAAGACTTGCTAATAATAATCACAATTTAATAACAATTTCTTTTCTCGTTTGTATTTATCAAGCTATTTATCAAGCTAATATCATTGCTGTATTCTTTTTTTTTCTGTCTTTGGCTTACTGACAGAATAGTGTTTCCGGCCTGGATACGACACATACTACATATAAAATCTTACATTACTGATGTGCAGCCAATACTTCTATAGGGGTTATTCTTACTAAAGATCTCTACGGACAACTGCTGCGCGACGTGAGTTCATTTTGAGAAACAAGCGAAAATTGATATATTACTTAAATATAAATCCAGGGCACTAGCTAGTGCGATGTTATCTGCAACGCATTTCATGGAATTACAGCGTTGTACATATTCACATGTCCTGAGTATAAAAAAGAAGTGGAACGCGAAGGAGGCGCTATTTTCTCATAATGATCGGAATAGACCAAAGAGAGGTTTTCTCGACTACGACCTCTGGGCTTTACGCATGGACTTCTGTCATTCCTGATGGATATTTTAATTGGTTTACTTGCATATATAAAGTTTTAATGTCTGTGTTGCTTTTCTGGCTTGACGGATACCAACCAGCATGCGAGGAGCGTCACTTCATGCACACGCACTTCTCGTACGTGTCTGGATTTATTGTCATCTGCTCAACTTCTAAATGCTTACTGGGTAAGAGGTTCTTAACGTGTGGCCGTCTCAAGAGTGAGTGGGATACAAGTAAGCTTATTTGTAGATATGAATACAGACGTTTTACAGCGTGACTAAGGCAAGTAACTAAGGCAAGTTGCTCACTTAAACATAAATCGTTAATAGGGTATTGATATTGTCCTAATATATGTACAATTAATATAACTAGAATGCCATTAGAGTAATTTTTATCTCGGGATACATCATCGAGATTTGACCTTATATAAGGTCAATAGCATCATCATTGAATAGCCTATTACCAATTTCAAGTTTAGTGTCATATCGATTAACATTTGGCCATTATAATCAGGTTTTTCTACGAATGAAAGGAGACTTATTTAAAAATGTCTCAGTGGAGGAATTGATAAATATATAAGAGCCATCGACCAAATTAAGTTTCTTCCGCTTAAATAAATGACCCAATGTAATTACCCATTTTCACAATAGACTAAAGCAACGTTCGATATCTGATTGAGTGTGAGTCAGTCAGCCTTCACACTGTGGAGGCATAAGAGAATATGGGAAACTCAATCAAGAGATACACAACTGAATATATCTGGCCACTTTAATAATTGGCAATGTATCTTGGGCACGAAAATTCAGACAGTCATCGCGAACCTATCCGCAATCGAAATGATTTCGTGGTATGTCGATTGTACCGTCAAACCGTTGTGGGACAGCAGCAGCAAAATTACCAAGTATGTAGTCGAATCCCACTACGTAACGGAGAGGGAGAAACATGCGCCACGTGACTTCAGTAAAAATTTAAGGGTCTACTTCGTCGAACATGGCAGTGACCATGCGGAGCTTCTCTTCCCTGTGACAGTGACTGGAAGCTAACTGTGTTTGACATATCAAATATGATTTAAGATCAGTAGCCGATCTGTAGCCGTGCCTTGGGAATTAAGTTTCTCCAATAAATAATATATCGTTGGAAATTATATAAACGTCGTTTATCTCTGGATTATAGAGTCAAAAGGCATTAAAAGAATAGTTTGGCAAAAAATTTACATAATGAAAACTACAGGCTGAGATAATTACACTCTTGTCTCAAATCATAGGTTGTGTATTAAAGAAACACAAAATACATTAAAATACATTTTTATGTGGTTTCTGCAATTGCATTACATACTATTGCCTAGAAAAATAGACAAAAATATGGACAAACTGTCTTTAGGGTGGCTACTGTTTTTGTTTGTTTTGTTTTTATAGATAACACTACATTATATCATACATTGCCAGAAACCACACAAGTCTCTGTGTGATGATTTTGGGATACAGTTTGTGACATGCTAATTGGTGGGAATAAACTTCCAGTACTTGTTATGTTAATCATGTAGCTGTAGTACTAATCTAAAGCCAAATGTGGATGCTAAACATGCCTGATTAACTTTATATGGGCTAAAGGGAAACTGTAAAATAGATAAAAAAAGAAAGAAAAAAGAAAATTGTGGTCAATGTGAAAAGAAATCTGGATTGTTTCAACCAATACCTTGACCACTGTATGAAAATGGGTAAGAAAATGGGTAATTTAAAAGGCAAATTATAAAAAATTTTTATTTTCTCCACAAATGTCAAAGGAATTCATGTGTCCTCCTGTCTCTTATTTTGAAGAGTGAATGTAAACCAGGACCTAGAATGCAAAATTAACAGAATATTTTCAAATCTGCCATATACTTGTACATCTTTCCGTAATTATGTTTTTGTTATTAAAAAATATAACAGTGTTTACCTGAGTATTGTTTACATCAGCAGAATGCAAATGTGAAAATTGGAATATCCAAAGTATTTTCTTTGGGGTTCCTTTGGGTTTAAACCACCCAAAGTCAGTAAGCAGAACTCAGACTTGTACTAATTTTTGTACTAGTTTTGTACTCATTCTGGCTAAAACATTAACTTTGTTATGAAAAAGTAATAACAATTCAGTTTCAAGCAGGCCAGCACTTAAAGTGCAAAAGCAAATATAACATTCTTCCATGGGTTTATAAGTTCTTCCAAGTGTTTTTTTTTTGTTTAAAAAGTATTAGCTATTACCTATTTCATATATTTATTGATCTCTGATCCCTACCAGGTACACAAGCAGGCAGGTACATTTCAAAGTGGAATGCCTGTTCCAGAACAGAAGTAATGGAAATAGATGAAAACAATTCTAAATCATTTAAACCTTTTATTATTTACAGAATCATGAGAAAAAGATTTACTAAGCCAAGAGAATTTCTTTCTTTTCCAGCTGTAAAGTTGGTCTGTAGTGGTTTAGAACATTTTCTAGATAAATCTCAATTATAATGCAGATAGGTAAACCTGACTACACCTCAATTATGATGTTTTTGAATGAACTGTGTATTCCCTTTTAGACACCTGGAAGCATTAGCAACTGTTTTGAGCAAAAAACCTTATAACATAAATAAAAACTTGATGTCAGTACATAAGAATACTTAAAGAAGGTTGTACTCCAAAGAAATTCTAAAGTACAGAACTATCCAGAGTACTAATTATAATACTGTCCCTGAATACCCAATTAAAATCTGTGCTCAAAGACACTCTTGCTTATTCTCTGTTACAGTATGTGATGTGATTCCTTCTCCCCTGCAGACTCCCATTAGGCTGTGGCCTTAAGAGGGAGAGCTGGAAGTATGGGAACTCAGAAGTCCCAAGGCCAGGTTCTAGCAACATCTTCTCGCCAGCGCTTGCCGCGCTTTGGACTACGCTCCCGAAGGAAGAAGGAGGGCGTGATCCAGGGTAAGCTGCGCATCCGCTCCATACCTGGGGCATTCCTGGTTCTGGGCATGGTAGTAGTGCTTGTTGGCACTGCGCTGGCAGTGGCAGGCTACTGGCCATACCGGGTACAGCATTCGGCAGTGGGTGCAATGGGTGATGGCCTCTCAGCCTCTCAGGCATCTGGATGGAGTCTAGGAGCCAAAGGACTATTCTCCACAGCCAGTCTGATCCACAGTGAGAGGATGAAACTCTTGGGCCCTGTTATAATGGGAGTGGGACTCTTCATACTCATTTGTGCTAATACAGTGTTGTATGAGAACCGAGACAGGGAGACTCAGATGCTTCTGGCTCAGATGCGGAGCGTGATCTGTTCTGTGTCCACTGCTGTGCCCTCGGCTGACCTTACACAGCTAAACTCACTGGCCAGGCAATACCAGTGGGTTCGCAGCCTGCCTGCAGCCCACCTGAATATCCTGTGCCTTCAAGAGCTAGCTTCTTCTGAGCCCTTGCTACAGGTCAAGACCACAGAGGAAGAGGGGGGTTTGCAGCAAACAAAAGTGCTGCACACTGAAGTCCTTCATCATCAAGAGTCGTCTGTCTATTCTTCCAACTCCTGCAACTCCAGCAAATTAGACTTCAACTCTCTGCACAGTGCAGAACATGGAGCCAGCTTTGGCCTGGAGCCTCAGCCTGAGTACCACTGTAAACTCAGCAACTTCCTGACCACGTCCTCTATGTCCACCCTGGAAGGGGAGGACTTAGAGTTAACCATGGTTCCTCCTAGGCGTTCCCACAGTATGACCTATAGGACTAACCCACACACAGTGCCCAAGGCTCTGGTTCATTTGGAGAACAGGGCTGTAAAGTCTGTGGTTCACCCCAGACATCTCATACGACAGCGTAGCTCAGAGGTTTGCATGAATATGCCAAGTGTGAGTGCAGTGACCCTTGACCTTGCACCTGTGGAGGAGCAGAGGCACCGTAGTTGGCCTTGGCTTGACCTTGGATATTCCAGGAGGTATCTCAAACTAGAAAACAAGGAGGACTCTGTGGACAAGTTACTAGATCAGCTTGAACAGCAGTGCTCACAATTGGATCAAAACTTTGGTTCAGGACCTTTCCAATGAGCACAGGTCTAACAATATGCCCAATCCCAGTTGTTTTGGTAAATTTCAAGGTCATGAGCTGATTCAAGGTTAGAAGCTGATATACTGAAAGGGAATAATCTAACATGAAAATTCTCTTAATCTTTAGCGATTTATGAAGTTCCCTTCTGACCATAAGAACTACTTGTTTCTCTGTCACAGCTTGATATCATGTTTGGCTTGATTCTTTTGGTTGTTCTGAGATGCAGTAGACATGCAAATCTAAAAGTAATTAACATTTTTCAACACAGTTCCTTTTGCCCTTGATGACATGGGTATATAAATACACAACAACTGAATAAAACACCAGTTGTTTTGTTTGATAAAAATGTTTTTAAAACTGAAAACATGATACATAGCCTGTGTTGTCATAGATGATTGGAAGAATTGGCTTATTTGTGTCTGAGTGGTCAGTTTAGTTTGGCAGTAATAAAGGAATATATTTGCTATTGTGGCAAATGTTCTGTTTGTTTCCAGGACCTTATACACAGCGTTTTTGAAAAGGAAAAGCAGTATGAAGGACAATTTGTGTTGTATTAATCTTAAGATTCCAATTTTGGAATAAGGATTTGCCCTCAATTTGTGATCAGACATTTACTCTATAAATAAAACAAACATTGATTGTTTAAAAACAAACAGAAAGAAATCACTCTTCTATTTGCTAAATTGTATTACAGATTGTTTCTTCTTATCCCATGTTTTTATTTAGTCTTGGTTCTCTGGAACATTCCACAGACTTATCCCACATTCCACTCCACACACCAGTGGTAGAAGAGAATTATAGACCATGAAAAGGTGATAAATGTTGTTGCATGCAGTAATGCTGGGACATGCTTACATTTTCCCTTTAGAAAGCAGAACTGAATTAATCTCTCATACATACAGAAGGAAGGTCTAGTTCTACTGGGTTTACTGAAACACGATGGTCTCTCTGTCTCTATTATGTTTCCTGTTTTGTATGCTGTGTGTGACAATTTGTGCTCTAAATGTACACTGAGCAAATATCTCCATTTTATTGGGTAGGCTGCTTACTTCCACCATTAAACTGAATTCCATGTCTATGTTGCAATAAAATGCAAAAAAAAAAAAGAAAAAAGAAATAGTAAAGTTGTGTCCGCGACTTACTATACTTGACCACTATATATATATATATATATATATATATATATATATATATATATATAACATTTTCAAATTTGTTGATATTATTTACATAGTAATACCACAAAAATGTTTAGACATAATATTAAGAAAAAAGCACATTCAACCTTAAGGTCCCCTTGCTTTCATTTCAAGCAACTGGAAGCATAGGAAGAAAAAACAGGGGGAAAGGAAGGAGTAACTCCCTCTTTGTAATTATCCTCAACAGTGCTCCTCTCTGAAGCCAATTTTCCCCCCTTATTAGACGTTATGGTTCCTTCTGGGCAGGTATGCGGTCTCTCGTGATCTCTTTTCATTTAATCGGTCATTTACAAGATGGCTTCTGCGATTCTGACTGCTTGTAAAACTAGCAGGCAAGACATGGATTTTCCTTGCCAGTCCTCACTGAGGTGGAGGGTTATGTATGTAGAGAAGTGGTAAAACTGAATGAAGATCCAAAAAGGTGTGTGAGTGTTTGTTTTGCCCTTATTATTTATTTCATTCATCAAACATGCAGTCATTACATTGAATTATTTTCTGGAATATCATGAAGGAATCATCAGGGGTGTTGGCCTAGGTTTTTTGGATAGTTCTGAATGAAATGCATTATCATCTGGCACAAAGAATTAGTCACTGTCAGCATCTACAGTAGTAATAAAGTAAAAGATATTAAATAACATCTCTGCTAATTAATTTTAGACTAAAGTTTCTTGTGAGAAAAAAAAACTATAAGTACAGTAAGTCAAGGGGGAAAATCAGGACAATTATAGCCATCTCTGAACATAAATGTCACAGTTATATATAGACAGAGAGAGAAAGAGAGAGAGAGAGATTTTTAATGTGGCTAAAAGTTTGGAACAATATGTTACTTAATGCTTTGGGTGTGAGGACATTGCTCTTAAGTTTTTTCTCAGTGTGTGTACATATGTGAGTTGCTGGGGTGTGTAAACCACCTAAAGCTGGTTGTAATTGTTTGTTACTGCTGTTGGTCCCAGAGGCACAATCTCATTGGCCTGCATGCAGGAGTCAATGAGATCCAGGTGTAGGCATAAGACATTGCAATGCCACAGAGCGGAGGTTTACATTTAAAAGGAACTCTCTGAGCACAGCCTTCTTGCCCCTGTTCCACTATGCATAGGAGATCCTGTCATAGGAGAGCACAAGTGAGTGTGTGAAAGAGAGGAACACTAATGGATTTTCAAGGCAATAAAGAGGGCTTGCAGTTAGTTCTTTATGGTTATATTTTGAAATGAGTCTGATGGATCTAGCTTGAAAATTCAGAATCAAAATGGGCTTGTAAAGGATAAAATATAGAAAGCTTAGATGAGTATAGTAGGTATGAAATACAGTTATATAGTGTGGTTCAGTAGATTATCTTTGTTTGATGGCAACAATTTGAAAATATCTAAATCAGTGCTTTTTTATAGGGTGTTAAAATGGAAGAAGAAATACAAATGGGTTTTTATTTGTTATTGCAGCCATTATATATATATATATATATATATATATATATATATATATATATATATATATATATATATATATATATATATACACACTTTTTGTGGTTCTAGCTCATAACTACAGGGAAAAGAAGGCATTATACTGTGAATTAAAGCCTATAGGATGAAAAGTGTGTAATGAAAAAGAAGTGGAAAAGAAGAGATTAAGTTGTTCAAATATCCAGAAGCTTTAGTGGTCTTAGCTTGATCGCAAAAATCAAAGCTGTATGAAAAAAATGTCCAACATAAGTCTGGACAAATGGAGGGAATAAAAAGATAGATGAGCTAGGTTTCTAGAAACCAGAAGCATTGACTAAATGATCACAAGCAACTTGAGTGGGTATAGAATGAAGCTTTCTGGAGGGTTTGGTAAAAAATGTAGGTTAGAAATATTTCAAGGAATAATAATAAGAAGAAGATGATGAAAAAGAGGAATTAAAAGAATGTTGGAATTAAAGAATTATTGAGAAAGTGATAATCAGTTACTATTTTAGAGTTCAATAACAGAATTTGTATAAATATGTGCCAATGTCTCAGCATGGCTTTTATATATGTTATTTTAAATTCAGTTTACAATGTATTATTTACTCTTATAATATTATCCATGTTATACAGTTTACTGCAAAAACATGAGTGAGCTGAACCACTGCACACTCATTTTAAATGATATGCACTTTCTGCTTGGATCCCAAATAGTAGGGCCTCTTCCCATTTCACAAGCAGATTTCCCAGTAATTTAACATGTAATTTGAATAATAGACATTGTGCATTAGTAAATGGCTATGGGGGTCACACAGAATTTTTATTAAGATTATTACGCCCTTTAACTGGGCTTTTACCACCTCTTGCCCCCAGGCTACAATAGCACAGGGTCCTGATGTTGTGGCATTTTCTGAATTATAGCAATGCTTTAGGCAATGACAGCTAATGATAAAGTCCCAAACCCTAAATTTCACTCTTACAGTACTATTGCTTTCTATGCCTACTTCATATCCTTGGCATTATTAGCAGTGTGTATATATTATGTTATCATTTGAGCTACAGATGATTGTAAGCATTTGAGTAGGCTATCAGAGATGAGGCTGGGAGCAGAGCGCATAAGAACTGTAAGAGTTACAGTAGCTCATTGTTTGATGCTATGACCACAGCATTACAAAATGTTACCTATTTCATAACTCCTTCACAACTAAAACAAGCATTTAATAACTCTCCTAGTGCCCCTTGTATGGCACACAGAGAGATTTAGATCTGTTTTTCCCTTTGGCTTTCTTAGTGCTGCTGTCACATCATATTCCTCCCATTTCCTCCCCTTCTCTTATCTCCATTTGGTGACCACGTTTTGACTCAAACACAGCTGCATAGAATATATACCCAACTGTACTCAATTGATAACCAAATAATAACTAGAAACAAGAGTTCAAAATTATTCAACAAAAATTTAGAAAGTTTAGAAAGTCTTAAAAGATTTAGAAAGTTTTATATTTAGACAGGGACCAGGTCAGTCCTGACTTCAGTCACTGGGCTTTGAGCTTTGAAATTCAGATCTCCTGATGGGTTGTTTATCTCTATATGTTTGCATGCCTGTTTTTATTGTTTATATTCAGAAGCTTCTTATGATCATACCGAGTTGCTTGTCAGTGAACTACTATTTTATTATATAATAACTCCTTCTCTTTTTCTATCATTCTGCCACTCTGTTCTACCTACATTTATTTTTTTCCTGGATATTGCTTGATACAACACACATTCCTGCAGAAAGCTTGGATGTGCCTGGAGACGGTCAGGGGACATGGGTGTTTGTGAGATGGTCAGGGAACATGTATGTGTGAGTTGGTCAGCGGACATGGGTGTTTGTGAGATGGTCAGGGGACATGGGAGTATGTGAGATGGTCAGGGGACATCAGGGTGTGTGGGGTTTTCTGGAGGGTTTGGTAAAAAATGTAGGTTAGAAATATTTCAAGGAATAAGAAGAAGAAGATGAAGAAAAAGAAGAATTAAAAGAATGCTGGCATTAAAAAATTATTGAGAAAGTGATAATCAGTTACTGTTTTAGAGTTCAATAACAAAATTTGTATAAATATGTGCCAATGTCTCAGCATGGCTTTTATATATGTTACTTTAAATTCAGTTTACAATGTATTATTTACTCTTATAATATTATCCATGTTATACAGTTTACTGCAAAAACATGAGTGAGCTGAACCACTGCACGCTCATTTTAAATGATATGCACTTTCTGCTTGGATCCCAAATAGTAGGGCCTCTTCCCATTTCACAAGCAGATTTTCCAGTAATTAGACATTGTGTGAGATGGCCAGAGGACATGGGTGTGTGTTCTGGGGGAAAAAAATTAAAAGTTTATATATATATATATATATATATATATATATATATATATATATATATATATATATATATATATATATATATATATATATATATTAACAGTATGTAGGTGTATGGATGAATATTTACTGTTTGTATACTTGTGTGATTATTGTCAGTGTATTTATGTGGTAATATCATTATAGCTATAATAAGCGTGTAAAAGTAAGATGCAGGGTTGCTGTCTAGAAGTATTTACCAGCTTTCTGTTTTTTTGTATGCATGTGGAAGATGTGAAAGCACCATGGAGGTCTCCTGAGGCCCTTTCATTTGTTTACCGTTTATCATTCTCAGAGCTATTATGGGCTTTGAAGAGAGAGAAAGAGAGAAGCTGCATTCTCATTCTCTCTCTCTCTCTCTCTCTCTCTCTCTCTCTCTCTCTCTCTCTCTCTCTCTCTCTCTCTCTCTCTCTCTCTCTCTCTCTCTCTCTCTCTCTCTCTCTCTCTCACACACACACACACACACACAGCTGTTGCCCCTGCTGTGCCCTGCTCTCTGTCTCTCTTTTCAGTCTTTCTGAACCTTGGAGCTAACTCCCCTCACACTACCTTATGCAACATTATGAATTTTGAATGGAAATGTGGGCAAGAACATGGCACAAAAACTTTAAAAGGCCTTAAAAATCTGTATCTCAACATACTCACTAGAAAATTAAGTACTTACTTTGGACAGTACAAGCTACAGGGCTCCATTTTAAAGTAATCTGTAATCATGAGAGATCTGTACTTGTAAGTTTGTAGCAGTAACATTGTGTGTGTGTGTGTGTGTGTGTGTGTAATATTGTGATTTGCCTGATGTTAAAAGTAAGGAGGTTGGCTTGTGATTCTCTCTCTGACCACAAACCACAGAATTTCAGATAATCTTTGTTAAATACAACAGCCATTTTTTCCTTCAGTGCAACTTGTCAACAGCCCCTTAGCTAATGCTTCAGGATACCCATAATACATGTATTTCTATCATTGAATAAATCCTTTTAGAGGATTCTTAGAGAAATTATGACGTTATGTTATCTCCATGTCTGAATCAAAGATTGATAACTTGTTTGCTTTATGTAAGTAAGCACCTTCATTCAATCTCTGTCTTTGTCTCTTCTGCTTTCTTAAACACACACACACACACACACACACACACACACACACACACACACACACACACACACACACACACACACACATACACATAAACATTAGCTCGCTGTCCACCCTCTGATTTCCTACCCTCACTCCTTTAGTTCTCTTTATTTGTCTTTTCTTTGCCTAAGCGATTTCATCTCATTCCCTTGTATTCTGTCTCTTGTGCTTTGCCAGGGAGCAGGTGTCACTTCTCTTCTGTAGCAAAATGAGTCAGAATACATGCCATACGTTACGACACTGCTTAACCCTGCTTAGCCATCCCTCAGAATGACATCACTACCTTAGAGCAACCATTGGGATTGAAAAAGACTCCATTTAAACAGCTATTCACAATGTTCAAGGAGACAATCAAACTCATGACTTCATGCTCCACAACCCATCTAAACAAGGGCAAAGAGATTTAAAATGATTGTAAATAATTACTGTGAAAGAATAAGAAGTAAATGTTAGCTAAACCTTTCATGTTTTCCAAATAAAACTGCAAAGCCAAATAATAAATGCAGTACCATTTCACCAGAGTGGACTCTTGGAAGATTTTAATAATGGCATAAATTACATTATACATGACTTTTTTTTGCAGTTCACAGAAGTGTGTGGTTGCCTGCATGTGCTTAACTGAGGTATGTGAGTGCTTTTAATAGTAAAAAGCTGGCATCACAGTTTGCAGTATAAGAATGATATAATGACCCTTAAAATAACTGTATATCAGCAGAATCTACCAAATCACAGGTTATGAAATTCAGGACTTCTTTCATAATCAGTGGTATTACCTTGAGCAGAGTATAATTTCAGATGAGCTAGAAGGGTGTTAATGAAAATTTCTGGATTGCTGCATTTAATGTTGTCTGCCTCTCTTTAGATTAATCATTATATATTACTGTGTGCATGAGCAAATTAGTAACTGGCTTGACATTTTGGGACTTGATATCAAATATCAAAATGGGTCCTTCCACGTTCTATTATATTTTCATGGACACTAATATAGATATATATGTACAGCTTCTCTACTTAGGCATTCGGAGTATAAATCTCATAATTTACACATAATATGACTCACTATACATTAAGCTCTGAGGAAGGAGATAAAGAAAGTACAAAGTTGCTGTGTGGATCTCTCCAGTAAAGAAAAGGCTGTTTTACATTGTTGTCATAACAACGAGGGTGTGTTCGATCTTGGTATTTTTCTTCTCATTCTTGGAGATGTTATGTTTTTAATAAAAACATATTTTGTTGTTATAAACACACATTTGTGTTGTTTTTATTTTAAATTTCTCTCCTCTCAGCCCCCCTCCTATTTTTCACTGTCTCTCACAGTTCAGGTATCAGTGTGATAAATGAGCTGTTTGTTCTCATTTTACTTTGCCTTCCAACTGAGCAAAGCATTGGAGAGGAATGAATTTTCTCTCTTCCTGGAGTTCACCAAACTGAAGACATAACAAAGGCATCTCAGAAAGCATTTTATTCAGGTTATGCTGTCAAACAGATGCAGTGGTCTAAATAGTATCTAAACAACATTGGCCAAGAAAATCTGATCCATGAGGGAAGTTGCATGTTCATTTCACCATCTGACTCTCTGGGCACTGGGGAGTACTCAGTAATGTACAGTGCATTAGCTTTGCTTTGGTAAAACATTTACTGTACTCCATTTACATACAGTGCATAAGCGTTACTTTGGTGAAATATTTACTTGGGTCCATTTACATACCTGTATATGAAATTATTTAGTGACATTTTAGCAGAATACTTTATCAAAGCAAATCAAAAAGTGCAATAATTTAAATACTGACCAGGGAAAGAAATTGCACTGGGACCCCCAGCAATTGCACTCTTAGTCTAAGCTTAACATTTTACACCTGTAATTTAAGAAACAATCACATTACACATATATGTAGGGGGCAATCCTCTTCTGGCTGACAACAGACACCACAATAGTAACAATACTATAATAATGATGTGAGCAGTGTGTCCCCAAAGTTGAAGCCTACACCACTGTACTGGTTAGATTAAAACATTAAAATAACTACAACATTTGTGAATTTCATTCACAAATGTGAAAGTTTTTTCATTGACATTTCCTATGCATTTCTGTTTACAAATGGACACCATCAAGGGGTTTGTTTATTTTTGTTTGTTTGTTGTCCCCTGCTAACTAGAGTGCTGAAGATAAAAAATAAATAAAAGCAAGTTTGATATTTTCAAGAACTCAGACCAGAAAACAGTAAACAATACTATAAACAATAGAGCAGCAAAATATTTACATTTACAGGTTTATGTTTGTATTCACACTAACAGAATATTTTACAATACATCCACAACAGATATTCTATATAAAAAATACTCTAAAATAACACTACAGTACTCTCCTCTTGAGGCTTCTTCCTCATAATTTCACAGGAAAATCATCTGGAAGATCATATCAACTGGAACAACTAGCATTGTTTTTGGCTTTAGACATGTATAACGCTGTTTTTTGACAATGTTTGTGTCAATTTTTAACATTTTTTTAAACATGGCTTAACAGGGTTGTATTGTTCATACAGTAATGTCACTGTATAAATGCAGCATGTTTGCGAATAATACCATATTACACTATAAGGTTTTGTTAAAGTTCAAAATGTAACACACTGCTGCCAAAATGACAACAGTTTGTATAATATTAGTTCTGTACCAACATGTCAAATATGAAATAAGATCAGTACAAAATGTGAAGTGTAATCAATTTGATACAAGTCAGCTCAGTCCATCAAGAACATAAGTTCAGCAGCAGTAACATCATCAACAAGGACAAGTAGTCCAGTTCAGCTGGAAGAGTTCCACTGTGTCTGATTTTTCCAGTAGTTTATACCTTGTGGTAAACCCTTTGAGGTCATGCAGGAGTATTCTTTTGTGGTAGTTTTTGACACAGCTATGTTTACCTTATGGTTGGTGTTTTACTGTGGTCTGCCAGGGGATTTGATGCTAAGCATTCTTGCTTAACAATGTACCAAACAGTTTATTTAAATACACCTAATGTCATGGCATGTCTCTGATGGATGCAAATTCCACATCTAGAATCAACTCTTCCTTTGGATAGCTCTCTTCTGTAAGAGTTAATAATGCAAAGGGACAACTGGTCAAAAACAGCCAAAATGAACCTATGCTACAATTTATAAACCTAAGAAACCACTAAAAGATCATATATACCTTTTTATCGTGCTTGATGGCATCATCGGATCTAGTTTAATAACACTGGGCACCAAAGGTTTTACTTTTTGTTGTGCCACAAAATAAAATAAGTGGACCTTATATTATTTTTATACTAAATTTGTATCTCTTTTTAGACTATTTCTTTTTATCATGCATGGATTTTAAATAATTATGTGAATTTTAAAGTTTTATTCATAAATAAGGCTGTTATTACACTTAAAATATGTGCAAACTTACTTCTGAAATGTATGTGCCGCCCATTGGAAGATGTTCCTCCCAAGCATTGAGTCTTGGTCCTCCCAAGGCTTCTTCCTTAAGCCCACCCAGGGAGATACACCTTTGCTACTTTCACTGCCACCTTCTACATCAGGGATCTGGACTAACACATTTGTAAAGCTGCTTTTGTGCAACATGTTTTAAATAAAAATAAGTAAAAAAGTTGCCTTTGACTTTATGGATATATGAGTCTCAGCTATATTTTGCATCACGAACATCCCTCTTCAGCGTTTCAGCACAAATTTACCAGCGATGGATTATTTACAATATATCATATGTGCATTATTAAGATTTTCATTTTCAAGATTTTTTCATTTTTTAAATATCACAGTTATCATCAATACTGGTATATTGCAACACCTCCATTGTTGATCTGAATAGGTTTTCCAGTATTGGCCCAGAATATTATCATTGATGGTCCCACAAAAGTTTGTTTGCTCTGAATGTGAAAGTAAAAGCATTGCTCTGTTTATATAAATGTGAAAGTACATTGAAAAAATGTGTCCCTAAAATCATAATAATTATAATGGTGATCTCAATATTAATTTAAAACTTGTGTAATCATGCAGCAATAGTTAGAAGGGATGTATTCCACCAATAGCAAGATGTGGGACTAGTTCAATTGCAGAATTTCTCCCTTTATTGTATTCTAGAGTATGTGGTGCACATAAGCAAAGGGCACTGACTTCACACGCACATAAAAGGAAAAGGACATAATTACATTCTCATACATAATATGATGCACCATTGTAGAGCAGTCCCCTTTCATCACACTCAAATCTTTTCATCAAATCTTGCCCCTTCCCTATTTGTTATGTAAGTATACTCCCTGTTGTCCAGTTGGCTAATTTAAGGAAGCAAAGCGGTGCCACTCAGTGGTCATCTTTAGGGATCTCAGTAAAATGTAACAGGAGGGATTTAGATTAATATAACCAAGTAAAAGTGCATTTGTGACCTCTTGCTTGAGTAAGAGTAAAGTATCCTATTTTAAAACTCTTAAAAGTACAATTTGTTCAAAATGTTACTTAAAGCATCAGTAAGTAAGCCATATAAAAATATTTTTTTGTCAAATTTTCTAAAACTGTCACTATGTTCTAACAGTAGCACATGAAACAGATCCTCATGCCATTAGCAAGAATCCACCATGCCCATATCAGAGCCAGGAGGAGTCATTGCATGCGCACAGACAGTTGAGGACATTTATGGTATTTAGCTGACACTTTTACCCAAAGCAGCTTACAATTATGACTGAGTACAACGTGAGCAATTGCAGGTTAAGGGCCTTGCTCAGGGACCCAACAGTGGCAACTTGGCAGTGGTGGGGCTTGAACCAGCAACCTTCCAATTACAAGTCAAGTACTGTAAACACTGAGCTACCACTGCACCAATCAAGGAGAGGCTTCAGGAACTTTGAAAAAAACAATACTAAGACTTATCTTAACTTAGCTTTACTATAACACTTAGGCAGTGTTATAGTAAAAGAGACCAATGAAAGCAGGATAGACCAATTAGGGGCAGTGGTTAGGGTACTTGACTTGTAATTAGACGGTTGCTTGTTCAACCAATGCCAAGTTGACACTGTTGGGCCTCTGAGCAAGGCTTAAACTTCAAGTACTCACTCATAATTACAAGTTCCTTTGGATAAAAGTGTCAGATAAATGTAAATTGCTAGTTAGTGATGTCCATTTTCTTCTCAATATAGTTTCTATAACATTATATAGAGAAAGTAAACTGGAAAAGATTCATTCTTGAGAAGAGGCAAATGCAATTATGTTCAGTAATGTTCCAGTGTTTTGGGCCTGCAGCACATCAAGGCCTATCACATATGATGTAAAATCTTAAACTGCTTTCTGAATTCAGTACCTGAGAATGCCTCCCCCAAAATGGTCATTCAAGAACACTAAAGTGAAAGTTAGTATAGCTCTAAATGCAATAAAGCAAGCTAGCCTTTCCAGAATGTTTATCCATGATAAATAGATTCCTATACATCGTACACAGGTAGGTAGTTTAAGCTCTGATATAGCTTCCAATACACAAAACTATCTTGAAGTCTGGCCCTATACAGGCCTGCATAGTCTTCTACATTATCTTGCTAAAGTACAGAGCAGGAGGCACTAAAAATACACACAGATAAAAATGCTGAATAGGATAGAAGAAAGCTCGAAGAAAACTGAACCTTTTGTGCGAGGTAGTGAGGAAGCAATATGAAATTTATTCTGGGACTCCTACTGTAATATTACTGCTGAGTGTTCTCTTCACTGTCCTATCATTTTACTTTAATGTTTACTGTGCTGTGACAGACTGATTTGTCCTCATTAGCTCTTGTATGGGAGACAATGTAAATATTGTAAACTTGAATGAGTCTAATCGGCCTTATTGTCATTCTGCCCTCTGTCCTAGCTACTCCAGACTCTGACTCCCAGAATGCTCCAGTGAACCTCCAGAGATCACTGTCTCCAGAATACTGATTAGCTACACCTGATCCCTACCCGTCTGAGTAGTTTTGTCGCCTTACAATTACATTTGAATTGCAGTCCCTAAGATCCAGTAAATACAAATATCTATTATATCTAAGTGAAGCTACATTCTTTAGAATTTATAAAACTGGAGATGATGTGTTTTCTTTTAAAAGATTTACACCATGTTTGTAAACGTGAAATTCTAAATAAGTAGTTTTGAGACCATTACATTAGTCAGATTAGCTGCCTGTGATGACTGCACCTGATTATCTGTTCATTCATTTGATGTACAATTTGAAAGGTATAACTGAAAGGTGTTGGTGATAGACATAGCCTCTCATTAGAGCCATTCTAATGGTCCCTAGAAGTACCCTCCAAATATTAAAAGTCGGGCCATCAGCTGTTAGTAAGAATGAGCAGGACTAAGGGAGTCTTGCTTGGTAGATATTTTTATATTGTACTAGGTAAGATTGCCAGTCTGTAGCAACACAAGAGACCCACGCTCTTTCTATCCCTATTGCTATCATGTCAAGCATAATCTACCCTGGCCTCCACAGTCCCCCTTTCGTGGGTCTCTTTTGCTGTGACACTCAATTTATAATGGATTCAACCACACAGGCCTACACCTTAGAAAACAGGAAGGACAGATGAGTGTAATCTTCCTCCTTTTTATGCTTTGTCCATTTTTCTTCAGATCCTTCCTTTAATCTCACTAGAATGACATGTCCTGTTGTATCTAACAAGGCAGCTAAATCCAACAAACTGTGGCAGGGAGAGTTTTAGAACATGTTTCACATCACTGTATAAGGCAGCACCTATTGGTCTGTTATATAAGTGACAACTGAAAATGTTGCATAGAAATAGCTTTAATGACAAAGGGAAACTCATGACTTCCAGGAGAATGAGTTGATTCCCCACATCCACATGTTTTAAAGAGAAAATTCATGCAGGGAATGCAAGCATGTTTCAGTGTTGTGTTAGTTTTATGTTGTAATAAATCGTTCATTCTACATCACAGACATCTTCCCAGGAACATCTAATTATCATGTTTGATGTTAGCAATTTAGACCTGGAGTCATGGCTTGCTGCTATTCAATTTCCTGCAAAAAGAAGATGCATCGAGTGGCACCTGTTAAACTCTGCTCGCCTCTGTCCCTGTTCGTCATACACCTCAGCCCAACAGTGCACATAGAGCAACTCAACCAACAACATAACAAGCCACAAAAAAAAACAACAACCTCACAACACAGATAAAGCACATGACAAGAGTTATTAAAGCTGTAATATAGAGGTAGGAACATTAATTCTTATAACTAGAGACCCAAGAGGCAGTCAGGAGTGAATAGGGCTGAAGGTTGTTATGGATATTTCAGATTTGTGTCCAGGACTGTACAGAAATTTTATCTTTACGCCAGCTGAGTACTATGCTGAGTAAGAAACACAGAATGTAGCTTTGTCAGAATGCATTGTTTTAGTTGTAACTTAATATCAGACTCTTTGACTTAGTATCAGACTATTTGTTTATATATGTGTGTGTGCTTTTGCATGTGTGTGTGTGTGTGTGTGTGTGTGTATATATGTGATGAAAAAAGTGAAGGAGAGAACCTGTATGTATGTGGCTTAAGGACCTAGTAATTAAATGAGTATATAAAATAGTAATTAGTAATTAATGTGTATGTGGAGTAAGGACCCTCAGGGGACACATCAGAGACAAGAACTGTTGTTCTGAAACTTTCACCACAGCACATACTCTATTTAGATCCAACTCACCCAGAACTCATTAGCTATCACTATTAACCTCATCTCACCTCAGTGGCTAAAAGGTCTGTATGAAAGGTTCATTACCGACTGTTCTTTCAGACAGTCCAGCTTTACAATTGCATCTAATGCCCTTGCTTTTGCATATAGCATGTATTTATATCATTTGGGACAGTAGTGGAGCCTTCTCATGATTTATCCACCAGCATCTGAAATTCACAGCAGGGACTCATCCACCGCAGGTACATTAGTAGGTGGTTGATCCCAGGGTACAAAAGAGTGTTGCCAAGCAACACTAGCACTTTTGACTGCTGATCTTGGCAGTAGATTTTACAAGATCCTGGGTTGGCCTCTTAGACTGGCCATTAGATTGGAGATGGTACCCTCAGGCTTATGTTCACCCCTAATTTTTCAATGAAAGTTTGCCAAACCCAGGAAGAGAACTGGGGACTCCTATCAACAAAATGTCCCATGGCACACAATAAAAATGAAAGGCACACTGAAGATTGCAGTTTCAAAAGCTGAGGACAATGAAGGCAGGGGTGCAAATTTAAGAGGCTTTGAGAGCCTATCATCTATCTATCCATAGGAAGGGGGTAGGTCCATGACAAATTCTACAGCAATATAAGACAATGGGTGTTCAGGCATAGGTAAGCGTATGTGCCTTCTGGCAGGTAGGATCTTTGGCATCATAGACTGTGCAGATTGAACAGAAAGAGATAAACTGGTGAACATCCTGAGACAATCTCTCCCAACAAACCTACAGGCTATTAGCTACAGTATTAGTTTGCCCTAGATGAACTGAGGTGAAGAAAAAATGATAAGGGCCCAAGTGATAAGTCTAACCTAGAGCTCTATCCCCAGGAGGTAGTTAAGGATTGGTTAATTTCCTCTTTTAGTTCCCACTGAATAGAACCAATGCTAGAAGCTAAAATGGATCCAGCATTGTTGGAGATAGCGGTTGATTTAGGTTCTAAGGACCTGGAAAGGGCATAAGTGTGCTACCTCTATAACTAGAGGTTGCTTAACTATGGGGAACTGGTGACAGTAAGCAGGCTTTAACAGTGCCAGTGGGGCTTGATATGGCCTTTGTCACTTGGTAAGCCACTATAGTATCAGTTGTGGAATAAGCTTATTACAAGGTGGGCTTGGTCTGTCTGGCATGCCAGATCTCACTGGTGAGTTTTCTGGAGGTGTGGTAAACATAATACAGGAGAAAGAAGTTGCCTACTTGATAACCCCAATAAAAATTTGCAATGTGATGGCCTCCAAGATGGTTTATCTATAGTTATGGCAAGTACAGTTCATGAAGGGGGAAGTTTACCTAGATCTTTATGTAATCCCTAATGCATTTGCACATGTAAGAATCATCTTAATATGTGTATTTGAATTGACTTAGCTAGTTTAACTAGTGACTGCTGGGAATAGGTCAGTTGACAACAAAGGAAAGACCTTGTGACAGCCTGGAAAGACTTGTAGAAGGGAATAGACTCTACTGGGGTGTCATGGGCTGGCAGCCTATGGCAGCAGTGTTAAGCCACAATAAGACAGACGGATGTAATACCGTTGAAAATGAGATATTACATCTCAAGGAGCTATCCTTTCAATAAAATTAATAAATTCAACAGACCAGGAGTCTGCGAGAGCAGGGAAGGAAGAAGACTCACAGGTGGATGACATGATTTTCAATGGAAAAGCTTTGACAAGTATGGGGACAAACATGAATGCAATTAGTATGGTAGAAGAAAGCAAGATTCTACAGATATGTATATGTGGTTGGAGCAAACTAATACCAATTAAAAAGCTGAGGATCCAACAAGAAAGAAAGAGGTGCTTAGAAAAAGGTGTACAGGAGCCTCGCATTGATGAATACCTGTTAAAGAGTGATTCAAGTCAGTCAGCTGAAGTCCAACTGGTACTGTACAGGATGTTATTGTTGGGACCCTTGATAGAGGTGGTGACAATTCTCAAAACTGGGCCAACTAGTATTGGACAACTTAATTATGAAAGGGATAATCCATTATGTTATTGAATCTATTTCTGCCTACCAGAGTTTTTTTTTTTGGGGGGCTCTTTTTTTATATGGCTCTAGGTTAAGCCAACACACCATGATAACGCAACACTCTAAAGTAAGGTCTACACAAAGGGGAGAAAGCAACCACCAAACTGCCAGACACCTTATAGACTCTTCACCCAACCAAAGAGAGAAATGCAGGAGAAGTCAAACTGCCATCCCAGTCACCATTCACCCCTACTGTTGTGAGAAAATGCTCCTCCCTGCTTCATATATGTATATCGAACACTATCAAATGTTAAGACAATGTTATTGTAATGTGAAAGTGACACAGTAATGGTGTTTTATATGGGTAGATAAGAAGTGCTGCTCTTTCTATGCAGTGGGAGACTCACCCAAGCTGCCGGAGGACACTCAGTGTCTCTTTGTGTTGGCAAGGTTATCTTGCAGAACATGTTGAGCTCATAAAAACACTGCAGGATGTGCATAAAAAACAGAGAAAGAGAGAGAATAGTAGAATGGTGAGTAAAGGACATGCTGTGGCATGATATTCCTCAAAACAACAGCGCTCACTAAAATAAGAACATAATACACATAAAACACACAAAAACAAGATACATAAATGTTACTTGTATGGATTTTTCTGGCTAAATCATAACTAAATCAGGGTTTTTTTTGAAAACACATGGCAAAGCTGTTTGCAGATACTGCTGCTTTTCAGCAGGCCTTGAATAATGACACACATAGCCTCTCAGTGAAGTACTAGTTGTATAGTTGTTTAGAGAATCCAAGATCTTCATTGGGTTTAGAGGGAACACAAGAATTGTACCAAAAACAGTTAGGAAGGTCTTAGGTGCCTGTGTCTAGGGTGCTGATAAGCCCCTAGATCTTTCATGAACCTTGGGTGAATAAACAGCCTAAGGTAGCGCAGACTAGTCACATGCTCAGCCAGTACTGTCTGGATTATTTAAAACACACTTCACTCACATTCACTCACTCAAGGGAGAAGCCCTTCCTTTGGGATTTTCACTACACAACATACCAACTTACAGCTGGTGTTTTCCCCTCCAGGGTATTAGCACAGCACATTCACACAACAACGTACAAGAAGCTGATTTTCCCTCGGGACATGACTATCACAATGCACCTACAACCCACATACATGCACAAACTCAGTTAATATTATACTCCCAGATACACACTTCAGTCAACTGCCAGCATTGGTCCACACACAAACTTTCTTCACATACACAACGATATACCATATACCATTGCCTAAGGCTCTGAGTGCACAAAAACAGATTAGAGATAGCTGTCGAATCCAAGTTAGGCAGCTTGAAAGAATGCTCTAGACTCACACACTCACATACACAGAGGGAGCATCCAGCACCATCCCCCCTCTTTATCTCTCTCTGTCTTTCTGTTGCTTTATCTCTCTCCTTCTCTCATGCCCATCTGCAGTTGCAGCACATCGAAGTTCCTGGCTAAGTGTCCGGCACGTCAGAGGCAGGGCTCCGAGAAAGCTGCTTCTATGTGACTGGAGAACTCATCATAAAGTAAACTCCAGCATGCCTCATTGGGCTCAATTCCCTCGCCACTTTATTGAGAGCCTATTAAACACCAAGGAGAGGTCCCTTTTTACTGCAGGGACTGACTGATTAAACAGATGAATATTATGGTAAGGCTGCTTGTTGAAGGACAATTTGGGAGTTTTAAAATGGAAATTTTATTACAAATAACAGGATTGAGCATAAAGTGCTTGAGCTGATAGCTGATGCTGTGATAGTTGATGCTGTGGTAGCTGATGCTGTGATAATTAATGCTGATCTTGCAGTGACCCTTGAGATTTCATGGCAATACAAGTCAAACCTCAGGACTGAAATACTGCAATTCATCTCGGCATTCCACAATCTAGGAATAAGCTTTGGTATAGACAGAAAACAGATATGTATATGTAATACCCACTCTGTTCCTTGTAAGATAAACAGCTCTGGCTGCTCTACATTATTGATATTTCAATGACATTAAATGCAGCATTACGAAATGGGCAAAACACAGAGACAGACTAGATGACATAGCTAATCCCCATTTCATGCTGCACAGTTAGAGCAGCACACAGCTGGTTGCCATGCACTCACTTAGTCTTACAGCTGTGCAATCTGGAGCTCTGCAGGAGTTGCATTAAGGGCTGGGCCGTTTTTGTTTAGCGTTCCAGAGCTGGCTACGGGACTGTGGGTAGTGACAGTGAGTATGTGCTTGTTTGTGTGCGAGAAGTGGGCTGGGCTGAAGGAGGAGGTGAGAGGCAAAAGCTGCAGAGCTGCTGTCCATAGGACAAGCTGACAACTCACTTAGCTTTCATACTGCTCCAGGAATCATGAACAATTATCCTCTCCACCTTTCTGTTCAGTACCAGTATACGCTATAAAGACTGTGTGTGTGTGTGTGTGTGTGTGTGTGTGTGTGTGTGTGTGTGTGTGTGTTGGCATGTATGTAAACAATAAGCAAAATAAATTCTCACACCCACATCATGTTGTTAGTTCATCATATATGCATAATTAAAATGTAAGGTAGTGTCCTCAGCTCTCAGAAAACCATTCTTGGATAGATATTGTATCATTCACATATGTGCATGTTTGGTGGTATTTTGTGTATTCTGTCTCTAGCTTCCCTGGGACTTCATCTTGCTCTCTCATTAACAATCCCACAGACCTCATCTTCAGCTTTGGTCTCCTGCCCACGTCGCTATCCTTCTGAATTTCATTGAGCTCTCTCCTGCATCCCTTTCTTGGCTCTCTTAGACACATACAAGCTAACTCTTGTGGCTTCTTTCATTCCTATCGCAGTCTCTCTGCTGTAGCGCCTACAACTCGCGCACTGCAAAGGAAATGAAAGATGTCTAGCAATTTCATTAACATTGAGAAACGATGGCTGCTGAGCCAGCCTTGCTTCTTTCTCTGTCTTGCATGCCTGCACCACGCTTGGCTCTGCAGTGACACAGCCAGAATGGAGGCTGCACAGAACAGCATATCTGTATCACAGTGAAGGCTATGACACACTCAGAGGGAGGTGTGTGACTGCATTCCTTTCCTACATGGATATCTGGCATCCGGATACATAAGTTGCCATGCAAAACAGAAACCTTCAGCTTCACTCACCTTCAAGCAGAGAACATGGTCTGTCACTCCTGTGAGCACCTGTGCACTCCACCATGAGGAGAACCTGACACAGGTCAGTTTCATGGAGCAAAAACCCTAACTTACTCCATGGGCCACTCTGTGGCTACAGTATTTTTAAAAACTTTTTTTTTTTTTTTTTCCCATGCCCACACACAGACCTATCTCATTTCACTGGTGCAGAATACAGGTGGCGATGTAACTTCAGGAGGAGCTAGGGGCCATACTCTTGCAGGGTATCCAAATAAAAGAAGCCTGCGCTGACAGTGTTTCTTGCTCTGTGATTGCTATTCTGTAGGACGGATGGATGTCATCATGCATTGAGGCATACCTCCTGACATTCGAGTGAGTCAGTGCAAAGACGTTGGAAGGCCAGGAACAGCATCCTCAGCATAACCTGACACTGAGTTGCCTTTTATTTCTTACTGGGTTTGCACTCAAATAGAATATCTCTGGAGTAATATATATTTACATTTAAGGTTGAAAGGGACTTTTTTTATTTTAAGAGACTTGAAAGGCATTCTGTACTCTAAACTCTCTATATATCCTGATGGCTATCACTGAAATAGATGCTCTGAGAAATAAAAAGGTTCTCTTAGACTGGACTCTGTAATCAGCAACTAAGAATTTGAACACAGTCCAGCTGTACTAACCACTCAGGAAACCTACCAACAAAGGGGCAATCTTTCCTGCCTCGCAATTATTTTGTGTGTGCACAGCACCGCAGCACCACAGGGGCTTTGGAGAAATGTTTAGATAAAGGACATGACATTGAAGGGAGGGGGTCCAGATATTCTAAAAGCATTTCAGCTGTTTGAATCAATATCATCTTGCCTGAATAGTTTATGTGCTTATCTATATAGTGTTACAAGCTACCAGCTCCAGATATATTAAAGCAGTGGACATGTATGCTAGCATCATGAATAAAGTTATATTTGTTATATTTCTACTTCACAATACAACACTAATTTTCTACTAAGAAGAATAAGAGAGAAAACTTTTCACAGATGGCATTCACTGGTTTAATAATTAATCTACTCTCATTGCTTACTTCTATTTTCGATATATCAATTGATGGTATACTCAAAATTCTCAGTAAGTACATTATTCTACCAGTAAATATGCATTAGCTAGAGATAAACTAATGGACTAAACGGCGAACGGCGCCACAGAGCTTTAACAACTCTAACTTCCTCCTGTTGTGAGAGACCCCAGACGATATCATCGAATCCTCCTTGTGTAGGTGCGAGAGACGGGCATCTCACTGAAGGTCTGCAGCCAGACACCAGTGTTTATAGAAGGTTGCTATATCTTTATAGAGGGTTGTTATGCTCTTTATAAACCCTTTTTGTTCTATGACCATTTGTGGGTCATTGTGAATGTTATGTTGGCTTCTTTCATTATCGTTAGTGCACTTTTATGTTCAATTTCGTTTTTGGACATTTCATTAAACTTCAGTTGGAGACTCGCGTTTGCTTGCTCCTTTTTAACTGCATGTTCTCTGCCAGTGACATGTGTTTGATAGAAATGCTGTACTCAAGCCTTTAACACAAAGGACATTCATTAATTAAAAGAAAAAACAAATGGAACATCAATAAAAAATGAGGACAATCTGCTATCAGGGGTGGAAGTTATGAGTAGGCTAACTGAAAACCATAAGCTAATGATTAACAAAGGAGTCAATTAACATGTCATAAAAAAGTTGGAGGAGTCAGTTAACATGTCATAAGAAATATATTATCAGACTTATTATCAAGCTGTGTTGACAATTTCTGGAGCTGCTGATTGTGACTCATAATTAACCATAATCTGAAGCTTCTGGAGGGAAAGCAGTTTATTTTTGCTTTCATAAATCAAAGCTTGGAGTCTATGAGAATGTGTTTTACAATGATCCAAGAACTTTGGACAGCTTGCTAGTTACAGTAATTTGTGTCTTCAGTCTCACCATCTTGATATATATAAGCCAGGCACTTGCAATATGCTGATTCAAACATTTCCCATTCTTGTAATCAGGCCTTAAATGACTCTTTATCCTCCCCTCTGACCAATAATACTGATGGTGTGGTTTTTAAGATTTTTTTCAAAGCTTGTTTGTCACGGCATGATCCCCACCTCCTTGACTCCTCCCCAGGTCTGTGTGTTGGTTTTTGTCATTGTGTGTGTGTGTGTGTGTGTCTACATGGCCACGACCCTACCTTGTTAGTCAGTTGCGTGTTAGATCTGTCCCTCATTAGAGTCATTGTTAACATGTGTATTTAAGTCCTTGTGTGTTAGTCATGCCTTGTTGGTGTTTAACCCAGTGTGTCCTACCATATTCAGCTGCCCGCGTGGAGGAACCCTTCATGGTAGCGTGCATGCTCCAAGATGGTGCAGAGGAGGAGAGCTCCCGTGAGAAATTTTGGGGTGCCATGATGGTCCAGGGTTGGACTCTGTAGGGTCCTACCTGCCCTCCCTGGACTACAGAAATAGACATTGAGTACTACAGCTATGGTCATTCAGGGTCAGACTCTGCAGGGTATTACCTGCCCTCCCTGGACTATCAGGACGTTTATGAGAATTATGGTATGGGTGAAGACCATGAGGACCATAGCCTCAGGTCAGACTCGAAATCTGACCACTCTGTGGACCCTTAGAATGGAGGTGGAAGAGGCCCTCCATGAGGATCCCACTTCCAAGTCGGAAATGGGGTCAGGGGATTCTGACAGCAATGAGCCCCTGGCGCCTAAGGCTCCACCCAGAGCACATTGATCTAGAGCCCGTGAGTGTCCCTGTGTTTCCTTTCAAGAGGCTTCGTTGTCAGCTCCTGAGTCACTAAGAAATGCTCCCTCAACAAGCGTACACTGCCCCAGAGACTGTGTGCCTGCTCATCAGCCCAGACTGGCCCAGATGGGGAGAGAAGGAAGCACCACCATCGCCGGACCGCACAATCAGAGCCTGATCCTTATTCCTTATTCCCCTTCCTGTCAGTGTGCTCGTCCCTGTGTCTGTCATTGTCTTGGTCCTTGTCGTCCTCCCGTCTGTCCTATTCTTGCTAGCCTGCTTTAGTCCGCTAGGTTCTCAGACCTCGCCATTGTGTCATTGTGTGTGTGCGTCTACATGGCCATGCAGCTCCCTTGTTAATCGGTTGCGTGTTACACCTGTCATTGTTAACATGTGTATTTAAGTCTTGTGTGTTAGTCCTTCTTTGTCGGTGTTTAACCCAGTGTGTGCTGTGGTATTTAATTGCCTTATTGTGTTTAAAGTGCGTTATTCATTTGTCATGTTTTGTCTTCTTTTAACCCTGTGTTGTGCTTCGTGTTGTACTTTTGGGTTTTTTGACATATCAAAATAAATGTCTGTTTTTGTTTTAATGATGGCTTGCCTCTGCATCCTGTCTTGCCTGCCATTGTCACTATTTTAATATGATACAGGTCCTTTAAAATCAGTCTCAGGATGAACATTTCACTTTACAATTACTGTTTTGTAAACTATTTTATGTCTTTGTGTGTGGGGTCCTGGGAAATCATCCACAGAGTTGCAGTTTACTTAAGAGAAACCAGAAACACACTCTTCTTCCATTACTGAGGTTAATTCTATTTCACCATTAAATGCTGAGACTCGTATGTATACATTAAAATGTTTTTCTGAGGTGCTTACCAGTCAGTCAGTTATCAGCTAATTTATTTACTGATATATTTAGGTGTGTACCAAGCAAGGAAAGACAGCAGTAAAGCTGGAAGCCATGTCTCACTGGGAATTAATTCAGCTTATGTAATAACAAATATAAATCACATTTATACACTTCCCTCTGTTTATATGAAAAAAAAAACAGCCTGGTTCATACAAATCTATCCAAAATGTATGCACATCAACACATATTCTTTTAATTTGCAAAACAAAGCAAATTTAGAGCTACATATATGGGAGTTCAGAATCAACCTCCATTAAATCTCCCCAAACTCAGTAGAGAGGATTGGTGGCCTCTGTCTGTGCACACGATGCAAAGATTTGGGGGTGAGAATGGTGAGAAGTTGTATTACTATCATTATTAGCTTTTTGTGCATAACTCCTTTAACTTCTTCAGAGTGACTGAGTTTTAGTGTTTCGCTTAGATGACACTTTTCCCGGGGTGAACTAAAGGAGGAGAACGGGTTCCCCATTGTTTCTCAGAGGCTGGAGAGCACCATCTCTGCATGGTGAGTATGGCCAGTGTCACAGTTGGCCGGTCCACCACCAAGAGGGACACGTCCACGTCAGACGGGGGCTGTACCGTTTGTCTATCTCATTCCCAATCACCTGAGTACTGATTTGAGATACTTGCTCCTCATCATTGTGTCTCCCTATTTATGCAGGTTCCAAAGAACCACCCTGTGCATTAGTGGCCAAGAGGACTACGGAGATCCCCTGGTGCTTCTCACCTGGACTCTCATAGCCTCTCAGTGGATTACTTTATCACAAACTTTGATTATGATGGAAAATAAAGAGCACATTAGCTCAACTTCACCTCTTGCTTCTTCTGTGCCATCAACGTCACAGCCAGAGGAAACCAGCTTTAGGCTACAATGTATCCCGAATGATCTGGTGCTGCAAGTTCACATCAGATCTCTCTATCATTATTGTTTCTATGAAGCAGTGCCTTTAAAAATATCCTCTAGCTTTATGTTTGTTATTAGGCATGTAGCTTTGATCCTACATTAAGACACAGGGACATATTGGTGGAGACACATTGGTGGAAATGGGCAGAATGAAAAACACTCAAAAGTCCAGTCTTTCATTTTGAATTATTATAATCACTGTGTGTCTATAGGTATCACATTAAAAAATGGCTGGTTCACGGCCGATGTTCAGTTTACTCACCCCTGATTTTTTTCCACCCCCAACATCATCTGAGCTCAGCCGATTGTTTATATTACTTTGACTTTTTATTTCACATCATTTGAAGGACCTTTCTCATCCTCCCAGGTTTGTCCACACTTTTTTGAAAATTTTAAGCGCTCCCTCTACTGTTCTATTGAGAGCCACTTTCATTGGTTATTTAAGTGTATTATTTCTCTTTCATTGGTTAAGTGTAATATTAATCTTCTAGAGCATTTTTCTGTAAGATTATACATATCTATGAATGTCCCCAAGTTGTATTATAAGCACTTACAGTTAAAACCTAACTCCAACTGTTTATGCTTCTTTTGTGTCTGCATATTGTGTGTATACATTCAAGTAAATACAATCTGTGGATATCACAATTACTGAAGGTTAGAAATAAATAATAAACAGATACCCACAAAAGAAATCCTCACTTGTGAAGCTGAAGTGACCAGCAACTGGAATGCTTTGTTTCTCCAGAAGAACTTGAACATAGGATGGAGGATGATATGATGATAATTAAGCAGTGCTTATTGTGTTTATATACCATATCATACACCATATACACTTCTGCTACTGTTACCAGCAAAAACAAAGCAAAAAAAAAAAGGAAAAACAAACTATGGTGCTGAGGGTAATGAACTCAACTCTGCCTTAGGCATCACAACCATTGTTGCAGTAATGTCGCTATTATTGCAACCCTAATTGCATACCTCTATTTTGCATGCTTTATTATTTGACTGTGATTAATCTTTCTTTTCCATCTGCTGAGGTACATCCTGCTGTGCTTCCTCCTCCAATCTTTATTGCTTATTTTTCTCCTGTTGTGGTGTCTGGTGTCAACCAGAGGAGGATAAGCTCCCTTTGAGTCTCAGTTCCTCTCCAGGTTTCTTCCTCAGGCTCTAGATTTCTTTGCCACTGTTGCCTTTGGCGTGCTCACTGGAGGCTTGGACTCAGACATCTGTAAAGTTACTTTGTGACAACAGCTCTTGTAAAACACACTATGCAAATAAATTTGACTTTGAAATGACCAGAGACAGACTCGTGTTCGGAATAGATGCTGTCTGAGAAGCTACAGATAGATTCAGAACTGTAAAGCAATCACTGCAAAAAGACAGCATGAAGAACAACAGCCCAGCACATTTAAAGTAAACCAAAAATGGTCACAGAGAAACACTAATACAAAGTCAAATGAGAGCTACACAGAATGGATTTAATAAAAGACATGAATGATGTGGAAAGGCACATGCCAAGTCATTTCTTGCCTGCCCAACACATGAGTGTAAGTGGAGGAACTGTCCTAAAAGAGGATATTTTGTGGCTTTCTGTAAAAAAGGAAAAGGATGAAATATGAAAATGAAGTGATTGACGGAGTAGAGGTGTTGTTCTAGAGAGAAATGACCTCTGCAAATCAATTACAAACTGATACTGTTCATGCTGAATACTGGAGCTGCAGTCACAACCATTCCTGCACACATGCACTTGGAGAGATGACATGGGCCTCTCCACTGAGCCACAAAAATCAAGCAATACATGTGAAGGGACAGTTGGAAAAAGCAATAAGTCATGGGGAAGAACAGTAATGCACCTTGTATTTGTAGTGTCTAACCTGGGCTCTTCAGTGTTTGGGCTGCCAGCTACAAGAGAGCTGGGCTTGCTCAGAATGGTGGGGCCAATAACTACACGACCCAATCTTCAAAGAACTGCATCCCAAAGTCGTCTGTGGTCTAGAGATTAATGGAGAATGCAAATTTAAATGTACGGAATTAACTTCTTTTGCTCCAGCAGTGCCAATACAAGGGCCCTTGCCTTTCATGAAAAAGGTTGTGTTTAATGAAACAAGAGGAGTTGAAACGAATGGAGGACTTGGTGCTCAGGGATGGTTGTGATACCAAAGACAAATGGTAAAAATACACATTTGTGTTGTCTGATACCGTTTACATGACAGTGTGTGCAGGGAGAGACAGAAGTGGATGAAACACTGGCAAAGCTGGCAGGCTCAACAGTTTTTTTGTTTTGTTTTTTTCCCCCAAATAGATGCTTCTGCTAGATTTTGGCAGATTCCTCTGCATAAAGACTCAGCTCCACTCACAACTTTCATCATGTCTTTTGGTATTGTTTTCAGCATGTTCCCTTTTGGATTTCATCAGCTCATGAAAATTTCCATAATCACCTTAACACAGATGTTGGAGGGCTTGGAAGGTACTGTGTTATGCTGATATCCTGGTATTTGGGGCTACACATGTGGAACAGTGTCCGATTTCCCAAAATGTTACAGAGGCTTCAGCAAGCAAGGTCTGACACTGAATAACAAATGTCAGTTTGCAGTGGGGCAAGTGAAGTTCCATACATATAGCTGTATAATAAGTGCTGCTGACCAAACCAGATAAAAGCCATAGCAGGAATGCCAGCACTGAAAGATCTTACTGATGTCAAGCGATTTGTTAGTGTGGTCATCTATGTTGGGAAATTCTCTTAACATTTATAAACTGACTCACCAATTTTTCTTAACTGAGTCTGGGGACCTTACTAATGACTATAGTTTTGTGCATTTGACCCCCTTTAACCTCAAAGTAATGGGGAGGCCGAGTGGGCTGTGAGCACAGTGAAAGCCATGCTACAAAAAAAAGATGCTGCTCACAAAACCCTCATGGCATAAAGGGCCACTCATTCAGCTCATGAAGTATCTCCAGCAAAACTGATGACGGGGCAACATCTGGCCTCCACTTCCTCTTAGCTCAGCCACCCTCAAATCCACATTGTTGGAGCTCAGTATTTTTGAGAGGAAAGAAAAAGAGCTAAAAGGAAAGCAGGCTGAGTGGTTTAACAGATGGCACACAGCTCAGGTCACAGTACTAGGTCACTGGTCATCACAGCTCAGGTCACAGGTCATCAGACCTCTACAACTCGTCCAAAGTTCACACACACATCATTCCACTGCTACACTCCATTCATTGGCTTCCAGTAGCTGCCTGCATCAGATTTAAAACCTTGATGCTTGCCTACAAAGCCAAAAATGGACCAGCCCCTCCATATGTGACCTTTGAGTGCTGATTTTACTGGTGAAATCAAGTTATATGAACACAGAGCATTAATGGGTACACTAGAAGGCATATGTACTGACATTTAAATTTTTGTAATATGTAGTCATTATATAAATTATTGAATAAGTTAACAATGTGATAGTCAGCCAAGTTCACTTACAATCCACCGTATAACTAATTATGATGGGAGGTGATGGGAGTCTTAAGAAACAGGCTAAGAATAATTCTCCAAACTATTCATAACATGAACTCTTCAAAAATGTGTTAATGGAATTTGAAGCTTACGTACTTATTCTGGAACATGAATAAAGCAGCGAGGAGCATGGCGTGCCATGGTGGATTAAAAACATCCACCTGTTGTGAGAGACCCTCAGATGATGTCACAGCATTCTCCTGCTGGAGAGATGGGTCTCTTACTGGAGGTCTGCAGTCAGACCCTTCTCAGCTAGTGAGACAACATGAAACACAAACTATATGAAATTATTGATGAAGAAGAATAATTAAAAGAATATGAAAAGCAACAGATGAGCTACTGCAACATATTATTCAATGTCTAAGATTTCACTCAGTTTCTAGCAAAAAAACATCTGGGAGTTTCACTTGTTTTACTTACACAGAAGTGATCTGAGGACAGAACAAAAAAAAAAAAAAGATTGATTCAGAGAGAACTTAACATCTGGGTTTACCTTGTAGAGCTAACTTTAATGATGCAAGGCCTTTTATTAGACTAACCAGCTAGCTACATTATTAGGTCAGTTGATAGCAAGTTAATTCTGCTAATGTTAGTTAATTATTTGAATACAGCTATATATAATAAATAGCTCCTCAGGACTATGCTTATAAATTAACTTGCCAGTACCAAAATATGGGATACAAGCTGTGGTTCACTAAACTCAATTAAGCCAAATCACTGGCTCCAAAATAAAAGTATATGGTTGCCAAACATGCTATTGTACTGTACATCAATAAATAGCTAATGTAACCAGGTATGCAGTACAAACAAAAAAAAAAAATTCAGTTGTCTTTACTGACAAGGAGTATTTATACAGGGTCTGGTAGTGATATACTACCTACATTCAGTAAGAAAAATGTCTGGACTGAAGCAAAGATATAACTGAGTCTATAATTCTCTCCCTCTCTCTCTCTCTTCTTAATGAAGTTCCAAAGGGATATAGAGGTAAAATAAGAGGTATTAAATTAATCTTTTTAGTTTGCAGGTAATGAAATAACATTTTCAACAGCAACAAAAATTCCTCCATTATATGAATACACTCAATTTCAACAGTCACAATCCAAAATATAAGAAAGAAAACTCTGAATGTCTAATTGAGAATGTTCTTTAAAAATAGACTTGTATATAAACATGTAAATGTGAGTGTCTGTAAAAAATAAATTAAATTAATGTATTAATGTAATTCATTAATAAAAATTGGGTACCCAAATTTTAAAAAAATTATATGAAAAAAAAAAAAAAAAAAAAAAAAAAAAGTCATGCCAGGAAATATATTCAGGCTCAAAATAAAGAGTCTCCCACAATGAGTTCTAGTATCCAGAAACTAGTCAGTTATCATCCACCTAGCAGGAGGGTACTACACATCAAGTTATGAATTGTAAAGAGGCTGTGGAGTTGACAACACTGTCCTTCAGACTTCTCTGCAAAACCCATTCGAACCTGCATATTCTCCCACATAGAGCTCCGCATGGGAGCTACATATTCTCAGCAGAAAATCAGCCATCATGCTGTCACGCATCACACCCATGAAAAATAATCACGGCCAAAAGTAAAAGCCCGTCCTGACCGTAGCAGATTGCTTCAATTGCAGCTGGATTACATGCTACCTCATTTAGAACATGACAACCCCATCACCAGCCTCTGTCTGCATTAGTGCTGCCATCTTCTGCTACAAGAGATCAAAAAGGCATAAACCAGTGGCCTGTGTACAGGTGCCTAAACCCAGCCTAAACCCAACTTGAGAGTAAACATAGAAGTCACTAAGATAAAATGGTGGAACATGCTTCAAGAGCTTCAGTGTCTCACAGCTCTCTAGAGTCTATGACAAATTCAGAGGATTCAGGATTTAGAGGGCTTTGAAACATACTTGAAACACACTTACTTTATTGGATACATCACCCTCAACGGATTGGGGTAGAGTATATAGAGTTCCTCAATCTTGAGTCACTCCCCTAATGGATGAGGGCATTTTAAAACATCTTAACAGTACTTCTGTTAACTAGCCTCATAACATATCTTATCAGCTGGCTAGCAATCTAGCCAAATAAAGGCTTTTTCCTTACTCAAGCTGTAATGTTCTGTGCATGTACAGAGACAGAGTCACTCACAGTAAGACGAATGCAGCTTTCTTAGGAGAACACGCTGAGTCCAATCAGAATCCAAAGTACACAAGCCAAGGTTGTAATCCAGAAGTCAGTCCATGAACAAACCAAAACAGAGGGAACAGGCAAAGAGGGAAATCTAAAAAAACAAAAAAACAAAAAAAACAAACACACACAACAACAAACAGGCAGAGACCAAACAAACCAGAATACAAAAACATACCAAACAAGTAGTCAAGACTTTGCAAAACACCTTGAACACACAGGGCTTATATACAGAGAGACTAATGAGGACTAATATGATACAGGTGATGTCAATACAAGTGATTACAATAATAGGTAAGTAACAGAACTAACTAGGTGACGGGAGCAAAATAAACCCAAACAAGGAAACACAAGGAAACCAAAACCTGTAATGCACAAAATAAAATTAATAAATCAAGAAACCAGGGAACAGAACCAAGACTGGATGGGTAAAACAGGACACTGAACCATGGAATGGATTACTGATTGTACAAAAGACACTGGGACAGGAACAAGGACAGTCATAGGCATTAGAGCAGATCCAGTCACTGGTACAGGAGCAGAAACAGAGGCAGACACATGGGATCAACACAGGTACCACAAGAGGAATTGGGACTTGAAACAACAGACATCAACATGGTGTCCTGAACAGGTGATGGGAGGAACATGGGGCTAGTCACGGGTGCAGACTTCATAACCACAGAGGGTACAGGAAACACTGGGGTCTGGGAAGCCAACAAAGAGTCATCATGAGTCACTGGCCAGCTATAGGATGTTGCCTCAGAAGTCCTGAGCATTATGGGAGGCTCACGCAAAGCAGCCATTAGTGGCACAGGAGAGCCCGAGGTTTGGGGATAGGTCTGGTACGAGGTGCGGGAACAGGCTGAGTGGCTTCCTCCACACTGAAGACAGAAACTGGCAGGGCATCCTCCACTACGCCAGATACAGGAGCTGGCTGGGCATCATTCACTATGGAAGAGACAGGTACAGGAGCAGACTGGGTGGCTTCTTCCACGCCAGTAACAGGAACTGGAACAGGCTGGGTGGCTGGTTCCACATCAGGGACAGGAACAGACTGGGTGGCTTCCTTCTGTAGTGGCGGGTCTCAGAGGTCTGGAGCATGTCCAGCATGTTCCATGCGTGGGTCTGGAGACGAAGCTGTGGCAGGCGATGGGTCTAGGTGTACAGCACTGCTGCACTGCAGACGCGGCCTGAGCATCCCCGAGCGTGCCGGACACAAGTGCGCCAGGGTCCAGAGACTGAAAGTCACGTTCCCCACCAGGGTCTGGAGCCTGTAGTACAGGGGAACACTGAGATGGTGAAGCCCCTTTGCAGTCCCTCAGGGCCCTAGTCCTCACCACATGTTCCATATAGCCAGTCCGGGGAATCTGCCAGTCGATTAGCGGCTAAATCTCAGAGTCGTTTCTTCTCTGTACTACCATTAGGAAGTGCAAGGAAGTCGGACACTTTCTTAATAATGTCCTCTAAATCTTTGAGCTGCTCAGTCATGATGACGAGTAGTCAAGACTTCGCTAAGACAAAGTGGACACACAGGGCATATATACAGAGAGACTAATGAGGACTAACATGATACAGGTGATTACAACAACAGGTAGGTAACAGAACTAACTAGGGGCGGACCAAAAAAAGCAAAACAAAACAAGAAAACAGAACGAAACCAAAACCAGGAAGTAAACAAACATGGTGGCATTGCTATGGGAACCGTGACACCAGAGAGGGGCGAACGTGACACAAACTAGCTCAGCAAAATAAACTCAAGATTAACAAATCAATTTCAAAATAAAAAATGCTTACCTTTGCAGGAAGTGTGCTCTTTTCTCTCCAAACAACACATTCATACTCCTGAAAGACATTACCTTATATTGGGTAATTTCTGAAAATGTCAAACTGTAGAGACATTTTTTCAAATGTCAGTGCAAGCTTTTTCTAAATCTTCACCTCGGTCTCCTCTATAATTAGATTGGTTATGTCTCAAAACCAATAGTTTTTTATTCTGCCCTCAAAGCACTTTTGTGTAAGTAAACCTGCTAAAAGAACATAAGAAAGGAGGATATTGCTTGCTATGCCATCAGTTAATGAGCTTAGTTACCATAATATACCTACCACATATGTGCCTTCTGCGAAATATTGTTCAATAGTAAATTAGGTAGTTTTGTATACTGTGTGCACACAATTGTTACAGCATCCCTGTTTGCAATAATGAGTTTCACTTCTTTCTGGAAGCACCCTGGCATTTTTTGGCCAGCTACTATAGTGTGAAAATGTTTATTTTTGATGTAGACACTGACCTGAAGTGAAAAGATATAGGTAAGGGGCAATAATTCTGGCAAAGTTTGAGTTTTTAATTTAGGACAAGTTGAAACTAAGCTGAAACGCTTCCAAAACATTTTAAAAATCAAGCTATTATTTTCAATTATATCAGCTAACATACACTCTTCCTCTTTCTGGTTGCCAGTGAACACAATAGCCTGTGCATTCTCATACACCTGAGTGCAGTTTGGCATTTACTGCAAGCTTTGAAGCATATAGCTGTGAGCAGCGGAAGGGAAACTGGTTGGTTTTTCTCCAGGACACTGCTGAGAAACTGACTCATTCCTGGTCCCTGTCCCTTCCTGCTCAAGGTGAAAACTCACTCACACCCAGCACAAAGCCACCTGCACCTGAGCACCACAGCATGCTAAGTGACTGCAACTGAGTTCCCTCTGCTCAGCCATGGCAAGCATAAAAGAATTTTGCTACTGTGTTCCTTTTAAATCTAGAAAGGGCTCATTTACAAGTATATTGTGTGTTATGTAGCCAGATACCCTCCTTTCCAAAGACATCTTTCTTAAATGTTTCATGAGTAGGCATAGCATTTGAAGAAAAAAAAATGCTGGTCTCCACAGAATTAAATAATAATCACACTGCTGGATGTGTCCTACACAGAAGCGAGAACCTCTACAACAGACTGTAAAAAAAAAGAAAAGTGCACTTTCAAGCCAGTGACCTTCACAACACCCACATTATAATCATGTTCAGTGGTATGATGTTAGATGTGGGTCTTAGCTTTTCAACGTACACAGTTGTGGTCCAAGCTCTTCTCCCTTCAAATTCAGCTTCCTACCTGTTCTCCTCAATGCCCCAGAGAAATGTCTTATTAACCTTTCACTATTAGTTTCATGCATTAATGGATATCCCAATGCCTTTGGTTTTGGGTAAGCATATTAGGACTGGGAACACAGACCTATGGTATATGTACTTCTGTAACATGGAACGATCACTAGCCAGAAGCATATGCTGAGAGCATATGTTTTATTATGATCAAATCCACAATCAGAGTGGTTAGAACAGTCCAGGGTCATAGAGCAATCACGGAGAGCAGCAGGGTACATGATAAACAACAACAAAAACAAAACACGATGACAAAAGGGAAGCAGGCTATAACGAAATAACACAACTTACGGAAGCAAGGATGTACAATAAAAGCTAGGTTAACAACAACCACAGGCAGAGAAAACACAAAGCATGGATTACAAACAGAGGCAAGGAATTACAATGACCAGTGAACTAGCAGGGAAAACCATGTACTAATGGGAGTTAACAAGACACAGGTGATACAAATTATAGGTGGGAAAATTTAAATGCGGGGCAGAACAACAAGGAAGGAAAGCAAAATAAAGACATGAGACAGGGAAACCATGGAAACAGAGTGTAGCAGGGGCCAAGCATGACAACTTGAAGTACATATACCATAGGTTTCTGTTGTGAGACAACTAGCAGAACAGACACATTTACAAAGACACAGTCTAAAAAGAGGACACAAGAGTTAATCAGGGTGGACTGGTTACATCTTTTTTCCAAGACCAAATTGCTTTTTCAAGAATCCCTTGCCAACCTCTGCACATCACGCATCAACTAATGAAAAGCATTATATGTGAATACATTATCAAAACGTCGGGCAGATGTGTTGAAATGCCTTGAGAATGCTATGATAGAGCTGTGGAATGTGGAAGATATGTGTGTGCATGCGGTGTCATGACAGATTTACTAACTTAGACATGTGTTGTTTGGTACATTTGCCTATGGAAGAAAGGACATGCTCTCTCCCTGTAGTGTGAAGGTAGTGGGTGAAAAATATCTTGGCTCCAAGAGCACACTCACAAGGCAACACACATTCAGTGAGATGCCTGCTGACTAGTATATTTTGGGAAAGAAGCCCGGTATGCTGATTTAAGACGCCACCTACATGAGGTATCTGTGCATGTTCTGGTCTAAAATGATGACAAATGGAGGATGACTACACTTTGAACCCACCGGATGTGCAGATGGAGACAGTCTCGTTGAGAAAAACAGAGCAAGCAATGAGTTTTGATGCATAGCAATATGAAGTTAGCATTTCACAACACACTTTCTACAACACATAAGTGATGAATAAGAATACATCCACTTGACAATAAAAACTAAGTATATTTAACCTAATGTATATTTTCATACATTTTATTTATGGTAATAACATCCTCTGCACAGCTCTCTAAACAGTAACATGGCTCTTCCCCGTACAGCTTCTAACAAATTCCTTTAAAATAATTTCCTCTAGGCAATTCATCAGCTATTATTAAATGGGATGAGAATGTGCTCAGTGGATTAACAACTTTAATCTAATAACAATCTAACAGACTGTCAATATATGTAATTTGCATCTAATAATAGTCTTCCATGGGTTCCCAGGGCAAAACTTCAGGATGCTGTTTTGGATTTTGTTTTTGTTTTGGTATGACCAATTGTAGAGGCAATGATGTGCTGAGCAGATTTCTCAACTGGGCCAGTCTAACATGGAGCTACACATAACAAAAAGAAGCTGGAATTTTCAATCAACTAGAGATTTACAGCAAGTCAGGGAACAGATTAAGGGATTTTTAGTACCAAGGGCACTCCACTATTGACTCAGCACACAAGCCAGATTTGTGTGATTTACAATTATGAACACCTAGAATGCTATAATGTTTTAAACTACTGAATGACAAAATTATATGGGCAAGTTTATAGTTTATACATACAAACTATAAATAAGTTCACAATTTCTGAACCATGCATTTTGACAACAGACAGTGCTGACAGTATTGATAATAATTGCATGTATACACACACAAAAAAAGAGGTAAAAAGCCACATACTGAAAAATCCGTAATTCTCAGTGGTCTTTATGCAAGCTTGCAACCTTGAACAAAACTCTGAATCACATCACTTCACAATCCACATTAGCTTGACTCAAAAACCCTTGGGAAATGGAGTTTCCACTGCCAGCGCCAGATCGGATGATGCTAGAGTTGGGAAACGAAAGAAGGACTGAAAGTAGGCGAAAGAACAAAAAGGAAAAAAAAAAACCAGATAGTTCATAAAGACACAAAGACATGCAACACAAGTTGGTTACAAGCTGGCAGACACAGTCCAATACTGTAGTAACATCTGAGGTCCAGATGGGTCAGAGCTTTTGTTGGTTGTTGGATGGTTGCCAAGAAAAAGGAGACACAGAAATGACCTGGTTTTCTGTGATAAAAAATACACACACCGCTACTGATGGCAAGACCTGGAATGGGTGATAATACTAACTCTACATGACAACGCTGTCAGGAAGAGGCAGCATAGCGCTGGACGGAATGACACCAACAGAGGTGTATCAAACACACACACTCAAATGATTATGCAAATAAATATGTTTTTAAACAAAATATAGTTATGCCCTCAAAATGAAAGAAAACATATACATATACAGTGAACATAAACTCTCCAAATTGCACCAAAAAGTCTTAATGAGAGAGCTGACTCACTCCATAGGCCTCAAGGCTCATCTGCCCAGTTCCCTTTCCAGCTCAAGCACAGGGAAGCAGCATGCAGTGCGCACATATTTGGATGCCTTCAGTGCCAGGCAATTTGAAAGTTTAACAGTGCGGATCCCACACACACCCGCCACCCCCCAGCACACATCCCAAACATTCCAGTCACTCCTAATCATGACTCCTAAATGCCCTTCTTAATTTCTCTGTGCCTTACTCTAGCCTTTCAAGAGGAGAGCACCAACATGTAACAATGAGCAGCTGGCTGCAGATTAATTTAACCCTCCGGGCCATGTAGTGTTGTCTCCCACATTTGTTTGAATTCCAGTTACATTTGGTCAGGTCGCCAGGGCGATCGACCTGTGCTACATGGGTCAGCAGTTAAGTCTGAAAGAGGACTGGTCTGTGGCCGAGTTAAACTCCAAAGGTAATACTAGAAGGACTAGGAACTATATAGTAGCAGGGATGAACAGGCCATTATACGGCAACACAGCCTTACACACACACTCTAATCAAGCTGACATGTTGCTCAGTGTCGGCAAAATCATAACGGTGTTGCTGAACAGTGCTAGAACTCTGAATTCAACCGGTATCAAACCTGCAGTGTAACTCCAGCTCTGCAGTCATACTGCTTTTATATGATTAGAGCGATGCAGACTGCTGAACATACATGTTAGGAGCGAGGGTAATGATTCACTTGGAACTAGAGCCATAGCGTGGTGATGTCATGGTATTATGCTAAAAGGAATGGCTGCTGCCACTGGGGGGTCACCTTAGTGACACAGCAGAGAGGGAACAGTTGTAGATACTGAGAGTGCAATCAATCAGAGGGAAATGGATAATAACACTGTAGAAACACAAGCTAGAAATCTCTTACTATAACTGTAGCTGGAATACGAATGCACACAGGAGTTCACAAAATCTCACACTGGGATATCAATGACTTATAATTTTATTAACTGAAAACTGAACGAGTGCAGCATTAAGATATTAAAGCAGACATGCCATCAGTAAATTAAAACAGATGAACAGAAACTTACACTTGAGCTCACACTTATGATGGAAAGATCGTAACTTAATTCAAACTGAGGCAAAATGGCTTTTTCAGGCCTCATTCTACTTCTGGGGTAGAAAACAAGTAATGAGATATTCCCATTTAAGAGCTGATGCCTTACCAACCCAAGATACTGCTGCCGTCAAACTGCTTCGTAGAATATGCATATACAATAAGTCTACCGTAATCTATTACTTGAACACCTAAACAACTAAAGATATTACAGCCTAGTTATGAACCCAGTGTTCTTTGTTGACATTTATATCAATTTATGTAAAAACAAAAAAACAAAAAAAAAACTTCACTTATAGCCTTAATTTATTCCAATCTGCTATTTGAAAAATGAATAATAAGTAGGGCAATTGATGACTTGAGTATTTAAATCAGGTAAATACAGCAAAAACTCTGCAAACAACCCAATCCAAAATGGCAAAGTTAATATGAAAATGTTCCTGAACCATGAGCAAATCATGCCAGGAATTCCATAAAAAAAAGTCTGTATTAAATTGATGATGTCATCATGGGAAATCTCCAGAGAGTACAGGGGTTGTCTCTACAAGACAATTCACACAGTCACCAATCAGAGCCCTGGAGAGATGGCCAAGATAAGCGCAGTGCAGGGGTTCCGACGGCCTGACAGCGAACAGAAGGGAGGAAGAAAGGAGGAGAGGACTGAACAAGCAGGGAAAGAAAAAAGGAGAGTAACCATCAGTGTTTGACATGCAATGCAATCAAAGGGGGGCCAAAAAGAAAGAGACAGAGAGAGGGAGACAAAGAGGCAGAAAGAGGGACAGAGAGATTGAGAGAGTGAGAGCACTGCTTCTCTATATGCCATTTCTTTTAAACAAATTCCAGTATGGGGGAAAGAGAGCAGCAAGCCTTGACTTTCCTACATAGAGAGAAAGCTGCTGTGTTCTTTTTTAGGCTTTAAGGCTTCCTACAGCAGCTATACACAACATGTAGTGTAATTCTACATCAAATCTCAAGCAAATGCTTCTGGTTATATTTGGACATAAGGAGGGCCCTTTGACACACTTATCATAAAGCATGAAAAGCTACATGAATAATATTTGTGTGACAGGTCTTTATGACCCTGAACACACAATTCCAAATACTTATTTTTTTGCCGGGCGTCTACAAATATCTGTGCTGTATATATGTGCAGGGTGTTGAAATTCAGAAAAAGACTGACCAAATGCAACACTGCAAGAATTAACTAAGCACTGCTGACCTCATCTTAAAAGAGTACAAGCTAATTTTTCTGACTTCACATTGACTGACAGGGCCTCAGGTATATCAGCCGATTTAGCTACATAAATGAATACTGCTGCCTTTCCTTCACTGGTTTCCTATAGTGGCGCACAGTGATCTGTGCTTGAGTAAAAGTTATTGAACTCAAAATAAAAGACTATTGAACAGAACTTAAATAAATAAAATGAAATTGAAATACATTTAGTGATTTTATTGGCCTATTTATTGCCTATTTATTTGCCTACACACATTACAAGACCTACAGTGTTTGTACACAGCCTTTGTTTTTATTAAAACAAACTACACATTGAGTAAAGCAACAACTACAATCAGCAAAGCTAAACTGGGTTGGTTTGATTCTGAAAAGCCAGAGAGATAGTGTTCACATTTCAATGGCCTCGCCTTGCCAATTGGTTGCATTTCTGGCTGTTCTGGTTTGAAGCCCTTAGAAATACATTATCTGTACAGACAAACCTCTGGTTTAGATTCACCGGACAAGCACAAATCTTTTCGTTGAAGCTATGTCATGTTATGAAAGAACGTCTTGCATTAATTCAAATAAACTTCTTTTCTGTTTGTTTGTTTTTTTTGTTTGTTTTTTTTTTGGGGGGGGGGGGGGGGGGGGTTGGGACAAGGACATACAGTGGTGGGAAAAAGTGTTTGCCCCCTTCCTAATATCTAATTTTTTGCATGTTTGTCACACTTAAATGTTTCAGATCAAACAAATTTAAATAATAGACAAAGAACACAAGTAAACACAAAATGCAGTTTTTAAATGAAAGTTTTTATTATTAAGAGAAAAAGAATCCAAACCGACTTTGCCCTGTGTGAAAAAGTGACTGCACCATAAACCTGGCTGGGCCACCCTTAGCAGCAGAAACAAATCCAAGCGTTTGCGATAACCGGCAATGAGTCTTTTACAGCACTGTGGAGGAATTTTGGCCCACTCATCTTTGCTGTAATTCGGCCACAATGGACAGTTTTCGAGCATGAACCGCCTTTTTAAGGTCATGCCACAGCATCAGGTCAGGACTTTGACTAGGCCATTCCAAAGTCTTCATTTTGTTTTTCTTAAGCCATTCAAAGGTAGACTTGCAGGGGTGTTTTGGATCATTGTCCTGCTGCAGAACCCAAATGCACTTCAGCTTGAGGTCACAAACAGATGGCCGGACATTCTCCTTCAGGATTTTTTGGTAGACAGCAGAATTCATGGTTCCATTTACCACAGCAAGTCTTCCAGGTCCTGAAGCAGCAAAACAGCCCCAGACCATCACACTACCACCTCCATATTTTACTGTTGGTTTGATGTTCCTTTTCTGAAATTCTGTGTTACTATTACACCAGATGTAATGGGACACACACCTTCCAAAAAGTTCAACTTTTGTCTCGTCAGTCCACAGAGTATTTTCCCAAAAGTTTTAGGGATCATCAAGATGTTTTCTGGCAAAACTGAGATGAGCCTTTATGTTCTTTTTGCTCAGCAGCGGTTTTCATCTTGGAACTCTGCCATGCAGGCCATTTTTGCCCAGTCTCTTTCTTATGGTGGAGTCATGAACACTGGCCTTAACTGAGGCAAGTGAGGCCAGCAGTTGTTTGGATGTTGTTGTGGGGACTTTTGTGACTTCTAGGATGAGGGGTCGCTGTGCTCTTGGGGAAATTTTGGTCAGCTGGTCACTCCAGAGAAGGTTCACAACTGTTCCATGTTTTTGCCATTTGTGGATAATGGCTCTCACTGTGGTTCGCTGGAGTCCCAAAGTTTTAGAAATGGCTTTATAACGTTTTCAAGACTGATAGATCTCAATTACTTTGTATCTCATTTGTTCCTGAATTTCTTTGGCTCGCAGTATGCTGTCTAACTTTTGAGGATCTTTGGGTCTACTTCATTTTGTCAGGCAGGTCCTATTTAAGTGATTTCTTCATTGAGAACAGGTGTGGCAGTACTCAGGCCTGGGTATGGCTACAGAAATTGAACTCAGCTTTCCAAAGATGTGATAAACCACAGTTAATTTATGTTTTAATGGCAGGGGGGGGCAATCACTTTTTCCACACAGGGCCATGTAGGTTTAAAAACCTTCATTTAAACCTTCATTTAACAGCATTTTGTGTTTACTTGTGTTATGTTTGTCTAATATTTAAATTTGTTAGATGATCTGAAATATTTAAGTGTGACAAACAAAAAAATATCAGGAAGGGGGCAAACACTTTTTCACACCACTGTAAGTACATAAGTAGGAGAACATAAACATCATAGCAAACAGGGTAAAAAAAAGTGTAGTATTTGAACAGGCATAATGCGTGTACTGATGAGCTGCAGGGTGGGGTGATGATCTGGGAGAGGTTCTGGCACAGAGCTGAGGAACAGCATGCAGAGTTGGAAAGACAAACCCTGGTATCTACACCAGAACCACTGTTACATTGTGGGAATGTCTGCATCACAAATGTAAAGTTTGGAGAGGAATTACAGTGGAAAACAATGAAAAAGACTAATTTATGAGGGAAAGACTTCATATTAAGATGGCTTAACACTTACATGTAATTTTTTTACACTGAGCTATATATCAGTCAGTCTTCCTAATGTTTCTCACAAACCGCACTATGAGGGCCCAAAGAGTTTCTGGAAATGAACTCAATTGTAAAATATCTCCACAAAGATCGAAAATCACAAAAATAATTTACTCAAGACCAAAAAGAAATTACAGAAAGAAAAAGAAATGAAAACCATTTAACAAAAGTATTTCTAGCTCCAGTCCGAGCTTTAAAAAGTTTAACCTCCAAAGTTACATCCTTACCATAATACAGCAAACACATATTGTTTTCACATGTGAAAGTAACCAGTTAAGTAAAGTTAATTGCTTATCAGCAAACCTGGCACTGAATAGTATCCCAAGACATGTTAACAAGAACTCTAAACAGAAAAAAAACAAATGCACTGGAATTTTGCAAAGACACTTACAAATATACTCCATGGGATTTGGATTTCATGCCTGGCGAGGTCCACATATGGTGGACCAGCTGGTGTAATAAATAATAATGATTTTGTTCAGTGTATTCTTGAATGTGAATCTAAGGCCTGTCAGCCCTGCTTGTTCCTTACACAGGACCCTTACATTGCTTTAACCTTGTGGACCTTATTCCTGAGAAACTCTTGCTTGTGTTTTAAATATTATTCATCATTCCACTGGAGACTGCCTATTCTATTTCCACACCTTTGCAAAAAGAGCTTGATAAAATTCAGACTTGGTTAATCAAGGTGTAGTTTCATACCAAGCAATCACACTAGCTGTGGAGCCATCCGCAGGCCTAGCAAACGATTGCAGTTTCTGTTTTGTTGGATTTCATTTTGGTTTGTTTTTCCTGAGGTAAGGTTAAGATGGTGGTTTAGCTGAGTGAGATACTGCCTGCCTTTGAAAACTGACAGGTCTTATTTACTGCAGTTAAACGTTTCATCAATTTCATCTTGCTATCTGACATTCATGTGTGAGACTGCCTCTGATATTATTGACTGCAGGTAGAAATAATGCTACAATGACCACTCTGCAGCCTCAGAGCTGACCTTTGGAGCTACATTAATTGGTGGCAGGAAAATAAGGACTCTAAGAAAAACATAGAAAAACTAATTACCCAAGGAACACTGAGTGACGGCACCTTTGTAAAGGGCTTAAAATGTCTCACTGATGTGTGTTAGCTGGCAAGCCAATACATGTTACCATTAACAGTCAATAAAACACAACCACAAAAAAACCCATCTATGGTGTGAAGTCATCTATCTGTCAGAAAGCATAGCCTCCATCATACATTTAATAGTGGGTTGACCTGTTCTTCAGTGTAAAGGCATCTACAGAGATGAAAAACAACTGTATTCTTAGAGAATCAACAACACAACATCCTCCAAGACACCCTATTCCAACCAAATATCCTCACAACATCCACTATTACCACCCATCTCTAGAACAGCATTATGTAATCAGTACATCAGTAATGGGCTGAGAAATGGAGCTCTATGTCTTTCCCCCACTGTCTTCACCGCACAGTTGATGCTGTCACTCTGTCATTTGTAAAGACTATGAGTAATCTCACTGTTATGGCAGACATTAACACATTTGTAGATCATGGTTTCCTCTGTCTCAGGTTAGCTTATATATATATATATATATATATATATATATATATATATATATATATATATATATATATATATATATATATATATATATATGTGTGTGTGTGTGTGATATATATGTGTGATACATACATATATATATATATATATATATATATATATATATCACATACACACACACACATATACATATTTCTTCTCAACATCCTGTCAAGGAGGCAGACAGTAAGCACAACCTGTGCAAGGCACCTACACCTTCATCTGCCATCCACACATTCATACACTGTGTGCAGCTCTACAGTAAAAAAACAAACAAACAAAAATACTCCACAAAGCAGGATAGATAGATGGGGATAGGAACCCAACACTGTTCTCATGAGACTGTTTGGAGGTAAACAATGAGTCTAAGTTTGAGTTTATTGAGTGCATGGTGTATTTTACAGTTGCATTCTTTCTCAGTGATAGCAGGGAGAGATGAGCTAAACAACAATAATCTGAGATTTAAAAAGCAGGACTTGCCTCTCTCTCCACTCTAGCAGAAACAAAAAGAGTGCCACAACAGAAGGACCACACTGAAAGAGGCACATTACACCTCTTTGCAGAGTACTATTTACTATTATAAAAGGGTTTTAAAATAGACATTTTAAAACTGTATGTGCTGGATTCTTTAAAATGATAGTGGTTTATTTTAAGGGGCAGTAGTCCATGTCACAGAAACAGATGCATTTGCACAACTTCATATTTATAACATCTGCATATCACATTCAAGTTTTATGGACTGAGAGTTATTAGAAGTCAATATAAATTAATGTATTTGATCACAAAATAGAAATCCTGAAGATAATAAACCTTTTACAAGAAAGTAATTCTGAGCACCTTTCAGTTACTTTATGAATCTATTTACTCTGCTTGATAGATTCTAATACTTCTAATCCTAGTTTAGCTGAAGTGTGAATGGTTATTTATGCTTTGAGGCTTTTTATCTATCTGTGCCATCTGTGCATGAGAACCTACTGCCCCCTTTGGTAGAAAAGTAGAAATATGCTGAAAATGGAAGTGAGACAAAAACCTGTCTCTGCAACTCCCAGTAAAAAGAGAATAAACTGTAGCTGGTGACTGGAATGCTTTTTTACATCTAATACAAAAACATCAGACTACATTGACCCTGCTTTTAAAAGAGCAGGTCATCTACAATGCTGAATACACACACACACACACACACAATATAAAATGGCTGAAAATAAATACAAATAAAATAGAATATAGTTATAACAACAGTTTGCTCCCACCCCAACACAGCCCCCTTCTACTTTGACAAAAATTATATGATGGGAACAACTAAAGAGACAACAGCAAAAAACATAATGACAACATTCACAAAGTAATATTCATATCTTTAAAAGATGAGGAAAAAATTGCATTAGCTCCCTGTTTTTAGTAAAATAACTTTTTTTTTTTTTTTTTACACAAAAACAAGGCTACATTAATGACATTTTACATAAGAAAAACATAATACATGTATTTGCTTGTGGAAACCACAATTTGATTGGATGATGAGAGATACTTCCTTGCCCCATGTGATGAATCCTAAATCTACGTTAAATTATTTGTCCAGTTTACTGCCCCCTCCCCAAACAAAAAACATCCTTAATTTTTTCACCAATATCATATGATCAAACCCACTGATATCTGTCTTGAAAATTCCATATAAATTTATGTATTAGGAAATATTTGGAGATGAATCAGTCAGTGACAAGATGTCTAGAAAGACATCAGAGAATGAGTGGGTACCATGCAGATGTCAGATGTAGGCACTAAGTGTAGTCCATGGGAGCTGCTTGCAGATGGCCTGTGGATGACCTCCTCCTGGACAGAATGCTGTTCTTCTCTACAGAGTCTGAGGATCTTGGGGCTCAGCTTGCAGTGACATGCTTTATGTTTGCTTGACTTCCAGGGTTTGGGATCAGAGGAAGGCAGTGTGGAGCAGTGGAGTGCTTGAGAAACAAAGTGTGTGTGGATTAGTAACAGCCTTCTGTAGAAAAGGTGCATGTCTCTGAGGTAAGTAGGTCTGTATGGTGGTCAGAACGCTGAGTGAGAGGAGACGGAGGAGTTGGGGAAGCAGGGCTGTGGTCATTTTCACATCCACATTGCCAAGTGGTTCCAGGTTTATTTTGCCCCTGCACATGCATAGCCAGATCAAAGTGGTCAGATGTAAATCAGAATAACTAAAAACAAAACAACTCAACTGCACTTTCAGACAAAGCAGAAAGAAACAGACCAAAAATAGTTTACAGATGTGGTGACTGAGGATGGGGTGGGGGGGGTGTGGTAAACAGTAATGTGTGCCATGTACACTCTGGGTCAGGGCAGTGGGACAATGCAGGCCTTACTGGGACAACAGGAAAAGCTGGAGAGTAGTGAGTGAGTAACAAAGGTCTCTGCACATCCTGAGAGTAAAGCCCTAAAGTAAACAAAGCAGGTTTGATGGAAAGGGGAAGTCAGCCAGAGCCATGTCCCAGCATGCAGAACAGGGCTAACCTTTCCCATCATCTCCAGGGAGTTCAGTGTATACATACCACCCTGTCAGGGCACTAAACAGCACCAGACACACTGATGCTCACACAAACAACTCTACAATTACACACACATGGGTCCACTACCACCAAATCTTTTTCCCTCCTTCTTTCTGGATTTTGCTGCATTAAAATGGACCTGAGGTGACCTGAGGACATGAGGACAGATAGTTAAAACATGGAAGGACCATGGCACAATGCCAAGACCTCAGGACTCAGGGCATTTTAATAGCGGTGCTCTTACATTTCTCCACTCCTAATCAGGATTTACAAGCACTGGGTTACACGGCTCTGTGTGGTTCTTGGAAAACTTAGAACACTATCCAAAATGGGTTCTTTCTTCATAGTTTCCATGTCTGTTATTTGCTCATCAAATGAACTTGGCTTGCTTTTTAATATTTTGAGCAGACTGAGTCTCCTAATCTAGCCAGTACTATCCTCTTATTATATCCTACCCTATCTCTCAGGAGGGTTTAGATTTAGATACATACCATACACTTTTAGGCCTCCAGTTTACATAAGACTTCAGTCTGAGTGATTATACTGTGGGCATCAGGGAAACTGAAGGGGTTACAACTGCTACAGATATATAGCATTACAGTTAATCTATGCAACACAGCCACTGTTAACCAAGATTTATATACTGAAAGAGGAATGAAGTGTGAGAGAGAGAGAGAGAGAGACAGAATGAAAGAGACACAGGGAGAGACAGAGGGATGGGCACTTTAATTCACACATAAGAAGCCTCCAAACATTGAACAGGAAGCATGAAAACAGATATGATGACCCAAGAGTTGAGGGTGCTTAGTCAGGCGACTGTGCACACATGGCATCTCAGGGAGGATGTGTGGACTCCATTGCAAGCGGTGAAAATGAAATGAAAAAGGCTTTGTTGTTACTACGGTACATAAGAGAACACTTTTTTAACACTGAAAGGGACCAAGCTTCACATGACTGTACTGTGCATGTGCCATCATTTCTAAATGAACCCTGGGACATTACTCTGCAGGCTGAGCAGGTAAAGCTCAGGTATCAGCTAAGATGACTCCAGAGTAATGATGATAAAGAGGTGATTTAAAAGTGGGGCTAAAAAAAGAAAAAAACAAGTGTAAAATGTAACTGTAAGAAATGATGAGTTTGGGTTAATGTCAACGAATTACATTTGAATTATATTTAATTATATTTATGATTTGGTTTATTAAACACAGTATAATGACAAATCTGCAGCAAAGGAATGTCAGCAGCACTGGTAAAATCCATTTTATTTCAGTTGCATGAAAGTTGCATCATGCAGCTACACACCAACTTGCATACACACACACACACACACACACACACACACACACACACACACACGCATGTATACATACACATGCACATACATGTGCACGCACACAAACACACATTCACTTCCCCTTCCATCAGACACACCCTCTATCTCTCTCTCACACACACACACACACACACACACACACACACACACACACACGCATGTATACATACACATGCACATACATGTGCACGCACACAAACACACATTCACTTCCCCTTCCATCAGACACACCCTCTCTCTCTCTCTCTCACACACACACACACACACACACACACACACACACACACACACACACGCATGTATACATACACATGCACATACATGTGCACGCACACAAACACACATTCACTTCCCCTTCCATCAGACACACCCTCTCTCTCTCTCTCACACACACACACACACACACACACACACACACACACACACACACGCATGTATACATACACATGCACATACATGTGCACGCACACAAACACACATTCACTTCCCCTTCCATCAGACACACCCTCTATCTCTCTCTCTCACACACACACACACACACACACACACACGCATGTATACATACACATGCACATACATGTGCACGCACACAAACACACATTCACTTCCCCTTCCATCAGACACACCCTCTCTCTCTCTCTCACACACACACACACACACACACACACACACACACACACGTGCGCGCGCATACCCTTTTCTGATTCTTACCTGCGTGTGTTTTGGAGGGTCTCTTATTCTGGGGTGATCTCAGTTTCCTGATGCACCACTACTTTAGTGACAGACATGTCTGGGTGCTGTTCCTTTGCTTCCTTTATGGCCTGAGCCAAAGCCTTATGAACAGACAGAGGAGAAATCAAACTCAACTGCATAAAATACTAATATCTATAGAACAATACATACTTATTGACCATTAGGCAAATTCTGATCAGCAAATCCATAAATAACTATGACAACGCTAATTTCTCATAGTGCAGTGGGATGACTATCAGTAATTAAGGATGTTTGTCACTTTGAGCAAGACAGGTACACTATCATTGCTACTGTACATATACCATACTGAATTAAGAAAAATACATGGCACTCAAAACAATAAAAAATACAGTTCAAATATACCAGTCGTAAACAATGCAGACGAGAATGGAGATTATTACCTTATCATGGTCAATCTCAGTGTCCCCGGTGATCACAATCCTTTTCTCAATTCTGGTCTCTGAGATTCCTCCTTTCACCGTCTGAGAAAGTAGTGAAGGTGGCAACAGAGTAACAGACTAGTAGAAGTACAGCTGCTGGAGTACTCTCTCACTCTAAAAATCAGTTTATATCACCCCAATTCTAATTCTGGCCACCTGTACTGTTTTGCATTCAGTTTAAATTCCTCCTGCTGCCATACAAATCTTGACATGGTCCTGCACCCGTACTGCCCTTCCTGACCACTTAGGTCCTCCAATATAGGTCTTTTGTCTGTTCCAAAATTCATACTTGTCATTGCTTTGGCAGATCTTTCAGTGGCATGACCCCCAAATTATGGAACACATTATCCTAGTATCTCTGCTCCTGTCCCTCGCTGTTCCCCTTCAAAACTCAGCTCAACATCTACTTCCATTCTCCTGCACACTGAGGGGTTTTTGATGCTTCTCGAAAGGGCCCGCGAGTATTAGAGGAGTTAATACATTCTGTTTATTAAGACTGTAGCCAGCTTCTTCTCTCAGTACAGTTAGAGCAGTGACCCATAAAAAGAGCACAGTTCAAGTCCCCTGAGGATCCTAGAGGCCAAATGAATCATTTTCTTCCTAATAACATGTGAGGCCATTCTGGCTAGTCAGCAAGTCTTAACTGTGAAACAGATCTTATGTCAGCATATATTCTCTCAAATATTTGTTTACACCCTGGAAAACTGCAGTTATACAACATTTACAGCAATTGTTTAGAATACCAAGACAACACCTCTGTCAGTTCATTTGCTATTAGAGAGGTTAAAAATGTGTGCCACCTTTACATTCTTAAGGCAGACAGAGATCTTACTGAAAGGACCAACTAATTTACAGAAACATTTACTAAATCTCTGCTTTGCACTACAAATATTTATAAACAGAGAAAGTAAGTGCCAAAGAATATGAAAAATGAAGTTAAGGACCATAAATATCTAAAAGGTCAGGCCTTAATCCAGTTACGCCAAGATTTAGAACCAGAGATTACACTGTAGCATTTACTCACTGACTGCTGCTCGCTGTGGAGAACATCATTAATGAAGACATGGAGGCTCTCACCTTAGTGATCTGTGTGGTGGTGGTGGTGCTCACAGTCTCAGAGGTGATGGTCTGCGCACTGAGCAGCAACCCTTCCTTCTCTGCCAGGGCATCAGGCTAACAGAAACACACAGATACCCCAGCTAAGGACCATAAAAAACAACTTTGCAAAACAACGTTTCAGCAAATAAAACTACAAACTTCTTTCAATCCAAACTTTTTTGGACTCAATCCCACCCTGCTATCCAGGTCTCCCACGCCGCACTATGGCTCCCAACCGGGGGGTGGGATAGTTGAGCACTGAGTTAATGTGCTTCCTCTGCAATACAAGCAGCCAACAATCACATTTTGCTCTAACTGCTGAAAGTGCTAAATGGCCAGTTCTGGACATTTGGCTAGTGTTGCATTAAGCAACAGGGAGAGAGGGAATTACGTCATCCTTCCCACCCAGACAACTGAGCCAGTTATACCCTCTTGGACTGAAGGCTGTGATGTCATCTGCATTTGAACTCAAAGTTCCTACAAATTATTGTATTTCAATCTTCCACACTAATTCAATTTTTTAAGAAATTTAACAGTTCATGATACAATGACCTAAGATATCATGAACTCATTAATCCACTACTTTTAACACCTACATGTAAAGGCCTTTAAACATACTGTATTTGCAGTAGCTTGTTATACTAACGTGACCACTGCATGTCTAGCTTGTAACTCATATAAACAAATGTAAAAACAGCAAAAGCGCAAGTTATTTGTCCAGTGAAACCACACATTCATCACACAAGGGGAACTCTTTTTCATTTAAAGCACAATACAAATATGGCCCAATGTTACAACATATATTACAAAAATATAAGTCCTAGAGTTACAACATGGTTGTCATTAAACTTTGAGTGCTCAATGTGAATTCTGAAGGAAATTTACATTTTTATGCCTTAATAATGGCATGATATGACAAATCATGACAATATCTCTAAAAATCCCAGTTAGAAGATGCCACTGTCAACATCTAGGAAACAACATCTTGCAGGAGTTGAGGATGTTGCTCTAAGGGAATACTGTCTTTCCCCTTGCATGTACATTAAAAGGGATGCTGCACCGTTATGCACCTCTTTAAACCATCCTTTATTCCTTGATTTGACAATTGATCCCCATTTTGTGGCATAGCTTTTCCTTCTAGACTAACTAATAACTAACTAATAAACTAATAATCATGTAGCAACTGGCTGCAATTAATGTAACCCAGAGGAAGTTATATTACATTGTCGATGTATTAATACATTGTTCTGCACTCTGAATTGTGACTACAGTTCAGAAAAAGCAGTACTTTCCCATAATTAGTAAGATCTAGAAATCCAATTCTAATTCCATATTACCCATACCTGTATGAGAACCAGTGGTGGTTCATAACGCAGGCAACAATGACTAGGGCATCTTCCAACACCAGCATAAAGCTCAAGGTATATGCAGAAACAAAAACATACAAACACCTGCTGCTTATTGGTTGCCACATGACCCATTTTCTGAGAGTGCAAGAGTGTAACCAAGAGTGAAACCAATATGAAAGATAACACAGAACTGTCTACAGGCAATTAAATGCAGATCCCCCTGCCCCCTCTCTGACTCTTTGACCAGCAAACTTACCCTGAAGAGAAAAGGTAGAAATCATTTCATCTATGACAGGATTTGCTAATTGCTAATTGAATATAGGGCTATAATCTGTTTTCTTAAGCGATTTGCTAATTGCTTATAGGGCTATATTAAGAATATACTACAAGTGAGCAAACTGTTCAGTGTTGGTCAAACTTTAAAAATTAAAGTAGTTAAGCCACAAGCTACCATAAAAACTGTGAAGTTCAAAACAGTGTATCGAAAATTAAAATTGCATTACATGTTTCTGTCTCTTCTGAGGGCCTCTCCCATGATATATAAACTTTCAAATTAGGCAGATTGTACTCAACCCGAAAATGTTTACCCATCCCATCTATCGTCTGTATGCACGGAATGAAAAACCAAGCCAAATTTTGATTAAATTCCATGAAATTTTTAAATGGAAAAAATTAAAACTGCATGGTGTGTACAACCCAGATTTAACAACATTTAAAAAGAGAAAGGGCCTTCTGTTAGTGCACTGGGCTTTTGGCCCATTATGGGATGGAAGGCAACAAATGTGTCATGCAACTGTGTGACATAGCAAGCAGTTTGGTCATGGGGTGGAGGAGGATTACCAAACAGGAACTAACAGGAACCCAGTAAACTTACCTACAGTACAACCAAACTACATACCTGTGCTCAAAAATTACAACTTCTTCACCATGTGACACCAGAGCTCTCCAACCATAGCCATGGAAGCCACAAACAGCCTACCACCAACACTCTAACCCTCACCTGAGCAGATTCATAGGTAATGGTCTTGGTCTCAGTGTGCACTATCGGAACCTCCTTGGTGGCGATTTCACCGCGCAGGGAGTTGGTAACATCAGAAATGGTGATTGTATGCATCTTCACCACAGGCGACTGTGAGGGAAGTCAACACAGAAACAGTGAGTGGGGAGCTCTCATTCTGCAACTCATGCACTGTGACACCTGCAGCGGCTGTAAGATCACTCAGGGTCTTTAATACCAAAATATTAGCTGCTATCCAATTTAAAGTATGTAATGAGCTTATATAAATTCCTTAAATGCATCACTGGATATCTAAATCTAAAACTAATGATCAGTCCTCTAGTCTACACAATCAAGATCAGCCTTTCCATCTTTCAACATAAACCTATGGGAGGCTAATTAAGTTAGAAAAGTGAAGCACAGAACCATGGGCCAATGCAATCATCCTCTTCCTCTAAGTTAAATGCAAACCTTATTACATTCTGTGCAGCTCTCTTTGATCCCTGCATGGCACACACTGTCTTTATAATGTCAGAATGTAGAGACAACAGCAATATTTTCTCTTCCTGGTGACTAAATAATCAACAACAAAATCAAATTGTCTATACACTGTAATTACAGAGTGTAAAGCCAACATTCCAGTGGAGCAGTCACATCCTGACATGATCATCGCAGAGGAACACACACACACACACACACACACACACACACGCACACACACGCACACACACACACACACACACACAAGATGCAGTCCTAGGAGGGTGAGGTCCGCATCTTACACAATGCAGTCTTTCTGTATACACAGTGGACCTTAGAGGAGTCCAGTAGTACATTCATTACCCAAACTCCTCAGGTCAGATATGCAGATTATGCAAACCAATGTTTTCGTGTATTACTTTAACTTGGCTTTAAAGTATTTTATTGCCAGGCTCCATGTCAGTAAAAGGAGTTCGTTTTTTTTTTTGCTGAAATGGCTGCAGTATCAGTTCCAAGCCCTCAACACAGCACATGGCATTTTGAAAAGCACAACTCCCCACTACGGCTCATGTAATTAGAGGCCTGCAAGTGTTTCATCTCAGAGTTATGAGTGAAATTAAAAAGGGGGTAGGGCACTCTCTCAAAAGAGGAGAAATGGGTGGATTAGCCTCAGAAAGAAGTGCTAATGTTTCTTCATTACACTCATTACTATCATTCCAAACATGTTTAAAGGGGGAAAGAGGGGGAAATACTCATAATTAGTGAAACCCCAAACCTGAAAGTTGTATTTACATTTATTTTCCATAACCAGATATTCTGTTCTAAGATGTCACCACCTTGTCTGACTCAGAGAGGGTACACAAACAAAAAAACAAATTAAATCAGGAAAGCCATCTTACAGAAATTGTTTTCACAGTGAATACCCTCGATCACATCTTCACAGCCATCTAGAAATAGCAACCTATAAATTGCAGACATTGGTAGATATTCTTCAGAGTCAAACGTATTCTATTTTACGATCAATGCAATTTAAATGAAGAATGATTCTGCTGTGGAAAATTCAGGAACATCCACAGTGAGCTCTCACTGTGCAATAAATAGCTACTGAAAATGAATTTTCAAAGACAATCTTTCATCATCACAAATTGTGGGAAAAAAAGCATGAATCATTGCAACAACAATATTTCATACTGTATATCACATATACAACAGGAAAAGTGGTACTTCTGGCACCTCTAAAATGACATGCATACCATAAAAGGATTCAAATGCAACAGAACTGATGATCAGATTCCAATGATGGTCCAACTAAAGCTTAACCAGCACCTTAGTAAAAGCCACTACCACATCTATGATGAATCTTTCAATTTCTTTGCATTTTGCTGCTTGTCCTTCCAGGAGGTCTGATAGTTACCACACACACATGGAATTTAATCTACGCAAAGGGAGCTACATTCCACCAATGGCAGTGGAACACTTATCAAGGTTGTTTACGTTGTGGTATGCAATAGTTGTTTAAAAGCACACCATGCCCTACCGAACCACTGTGTGTGTGTGGTGTTTTAAACATCACCTGATAGGTTGTCCTACTCAGACCACACACATCAAAAACACGCAGCTGTGGGAACTGTTAGACAGATGTTCACTGCACCACTCACATACTGCCAATACACCCAGGATTTACACAGGAGCTGTGCAGAGTGCAACAGTTTCTAAGGGACTGTCCTAGTGTCAGAGAAACACAGTGTGGTTGGTGGAAAACTATTCTATGAACTCTACTGCTGCTGCCGCCTACCTGACAGGCTGTCCAATGCAAACTTAACAGCAACAAAAAAGACAACAATGTAGAATATAATTGGTGCTAAAACTGAAACTTCGAGTAGTGGATACAGAGCTCAGCTGGAAAAATGCTTTTTGACAGTCAACAAAACTTGTTTCTTAGAAATTAGTACAGCCTCCTTGGCAAGTGGTCTTTTGTCACAAATAACCCTTGCAAACTGTTGAATAACAGAGCTCACTGGATAACCCCAGGCCTTATGGAGCAATTGTCATTATAATAGTCTCATTAAAAACTTATTCAAGCCAAGGTAAAATGGGTTTAGATCCAAGCGAATCCAGACACTCACAGCAGTAAACAGAACAGACTGTCAGCCTCTCCCACTCAGTTCTACAGTGTGGTCTTTCCTGGAAGGCTCAGTGTTCCCCCGCCCTCCTCTTCTGCTTTTAAGATGGTGCTTAGAAGAAGATGAGCCACCACAGAGTGAGGAGCACCAGCAGAGTGCTGCTCAGGAGGAAGGACAGACGTGAGTGGCGCAGGGCCCCAGGCAACAGCTGGCATGGTTGGACTACGTTCCTCTCCTCCTCTTCTAGCACAGCAATGGACACACGCAGAGCATGTCCCCGAGCGTCTTCTACTTTGTCACTCTCATTAGCAATGCCACCATCATTGTCCTCATTGTCGTCATCCTCCTCGTCCTCCGTCCTGTGCTGCAGGAGGGACGGAGCACCAAGTGTGGGTGCCCACCTGACTCTTACCTGCTCTCGGGTGCACCTGGCCATAGCACGCCTCCAACGCTGTGCCGGGCAACAGGAGACCAAGAGAGACACAGAACAATGAACAGACATGAGGAAGGGGGTGGTGAGTTGGATGACAGACACTGGGGAATGGAGGAGTGGAGATGAGAGGAGAGCAGATATGGAAGGCTTCTGATCGGAAGTATGAATTAGGTAGCAGTTTTCCGGTATGTGGTGGCAGTGAGGAGACGAGAAAGGACTGAACACTCTGAAGCCTTATAGCAACAGTGGTGCTCAGCTGGAGGGTTTTTATGGATTTTTGCTCCATGGCTAAAACGTGACTAAAACCGGTATTTATATTTGGCAGATACAGTAAAACACTAGTGCAAACCCAATTTGGCAGTGCAGCATCTGTCACTGAGGGAGAGAAATGCCATAAAAAACTGCAGGTTTCTGCTCAACCACATCACTAATGCAGCATCCTTGCTATTCATCCAGGAGTCATGGCTGGATTCTGAAGACAGCCAAACATGGGAGCCACCAAACTTGAAAACAACTTGAAATACCTGATAATGATAATAGCAGTCACTCAAGCGCAGCACGTATGCCCCTTGATTTACAATAAGAGTTGTGTGCTTTTATAGGAGTCGTGAGAATAGAACTAGAACCATGGATCCAGTGATGTGCGTCGTTTTGCACGTGTAAGGTGACTAAGTGCGTGTGTGTGCAGACGTGGAAGGTGACTGGACGTGCGTGCGCAGACGTGTGCAGTGTCTCAGGTTTGAGACTGGCACATGGTGCAGCAAGCCTCTGCTGAGGAGGGCCAGGAAGCAGGAGAACAAACTCCTCTCTCAGGATCTCCACGCAGCCCTGCGTTTGGAGAGCAGATTGGTAACGGAGATGGAGAGAAAAGTGAGCGAGGGTGGGGAGGGTTTGTCTGGGACCCACAACGGGACTTTGAGAGGAGAACGGCCAGCAAAGAGGAAAGAAGAACAAAATGAACAATGACGGAAGGGCGGAAAAGGATTGAGAGAACACAAAACAGTAAGACGGTCATTGAGGGTGTGGGGGGAGATAGAAAGGTGACAGTGAGATGACGTTGACACGGAGAGGACGGGTCAGTTCGTCATCTTCGGTTGATTCTTTGTCTTTTCTGTACTTCTTCAATAAGACTTTTTCTTTGATTCTCGTGTACAATATAACAACACATGGTCATGCAGCTTCGGTATGCAGAGTGAACTCAGCCATGCGATTGGCAGATCAAGCACAGAGACGTAAGCTGGTAGCAGCCATTCAGAGAGCAGAGGCAGCAGTAGAGGGGCAGGTTTCGCAGTGGAGGGGCAGGGTCAGCGGCACTGTGTTGAGGACAGCTGCTGCTCTAACTCTGCCATGGCCATAGCGTCTAGCGACCAGATGTGCTATTGTTTTGCACCGTTCTTTATCATCATAAAGAAACGCCAGTCCATTCTGATTGCTTGCCACAGCCCGGCCAGTAAAGACCAAATAAGAGTACCTTTACCTCTGATACACCACTCACCACTCTGCGTACAGGTGGAAGAGTGGGCTTCTGCACCTGTATGTATACACACACACACACACACATTTTATAGATTTTTTTTTTACATTTTTCAAAGTGTCATCACACAGCCATGGTATTTGTTACATATATCCATATTTGGGGGCTATTTCTGCAACAGGTCAGCCAAATCAAACTCTCACACACTACGATGAGCAGCTAGAATCACAATGTCACAAAAGTATTTCACAATTACAAGCTCTGACTGTAAAGGAGAACTTGATGCTTGTAATTTCAAAGAAGACAAAAAAACCCTCACAGCAGACAGAATTTTTTTGTCCCAGAGTTTCACTGACACTATATCTAAACAAAAAGTCTGAGAGAATGTCTTTGTAAATAAAATAGCATTTGGAAAAGCTTAATGTCTAACAGTTCTGCTTAGAAAGCTCCAGAAATAGATTTACAACACTCACTGTCCTTCCTATGAACTTCAGACTGATGCTCTTATGAAGATCACAATAATGAGAGTGCCACCAAGTGGATTAAATCATTCAGAGCAATTCATATTTCTGATGCTCATCCTAAACTTCTAATACACAGATGCCTTTATAAAGGGCACTTAATACAGCTCCTTATTTAATACAGCTCCTTATTTAGTAGTTGTTCAGTCCCCACATAGATACTATACAACAATACACAGACGTGAACATAAAAGATTATTGTGAGCTCATATATCCTTAACTAAGGATTCAGGATGACCTCTTTCATCTTCATGTATTACCACATTAAGAGCTAATATAAAGGTGTTTTCTTCACTTATGACCTTCGAGCCAGAGCCCTGATCGGGCACTCACCGCGTCAGGCTGGCCGTTGATGCTGGCCGTGCGGAAGGGCGAATGTGTGGACAGCCGCTTGTCCCACTCGCTGGGCCGCGGTGCTGGTACAGACTCCATGAAGCTGCGCTTCAGTTCACTGATGCTACTGTGGTGACGCATGATCTCTGTCTGAGTCTTATCCAGGTCCTGAGAGAGAAAGAGAGAGAAGAAGGGGATGGCAGAGGAGGGAAAAAAATACAAAGCAGGAGAAGAGAGAGAGACAGAAGGGAGGGGCAGGACAAGGTAATGAACGGACGAGAAGATTTGCAGACAAAAAGAGTGAGTGGATAGAAATATAGCATAGAAAGAAATGAACAGAACAAAGGAGGATTTTGAGAGTGTAGGGCCAGAGAAGTTTGAGAAAGGAGGAATGAGAAAGGAGACATTTCATTATTTCTGTGCTATGAACGTGATTAATCCATTCTGAAAAGCAGCGACATTCCATGGGACGTCTAGTGAGAAAATGGGCAGCACCTGTCCTCAAGGGTCAGCAAGGCGCTGTAGGCCTTCCCTGCTCTGTTATTCTGATAACTGTCCAGCTAATTATTTAGTGTTCAACTTTTTTGCCCTATGCTTCTCCAGGACAGGAGCTGCTCACCACTGCACAAATAATTCACAAGCTCTTCACACGCAAAGAGAAGTAAGCATATGGCAAGATCAACCATGCACCAGCGAGGCACCACTCTCTCCATTTCTTTACTTCATTCATTATAATGCTATACTCATCCTCTTTCCCCTTTGTTGAATACAACAGCTCCTTCAATAGAGTGCTGTCTAAAAATTTGGAGAGAGGCCAAACATGCCCCAGTGGTCCACAGAATGACATCAGGTCGCTGAAGGACAATGAAACACTCACACGAGAGCCTAGCTCTCCTCTGCTACACTGCCTCACATGTCACCAGATCTTAAATATCCCTTTGAGTCCTATGCAGGGCCTTATCTTCGGTTTATTCATTTTGCTAACAGCTTTCTAGTAACATTATTGCTAAAATATATAGCGCCCATTACTGAGGCTTTCTAACACACAGCCATGTAACTCCAGTGCAGCTAATGGCTCTGATATTGGTTATTTGGTTACTGGCCTACTGGCAATTAGAAGTTCACAATCAAAGGTTCTCCATTTATGGTGACCTATGATGTAGCTGCAGGAACAGACTGGTTCTCAACTACTACCCCTCTGTATCCAAAAGGTTCCCCATGTACCTGGTGACCTGTGATGTGGAGGCAGAAGCAGATCTGAACATGAATGTTTCAGAAGCTGTGAGTACACATTTGCAGGGATGGAGTTAAAATCCTTATGCACACAAAGCTTGGGAGTCCGATCCAGCATGACTGTTAAGGACAACACTTCTGTATTTATGTCATTTATGTATCCAACAAACCTTGAAAAATGCTTCAGTAAATATATCAAAGCTACATTACTCTAAAGTGGTTTTTCGTCAAAAAACAAACAAAAAAACCCTGACATTCATTTAAGCAACAAAAAAACTCTCCAAGCAATGTGCTAGAGGATATTAGGTTTGATCACACTCAGATTTCATTACAGCAATACAGAGTCAATGACAGTCATGATGGGTGAGGAATGAATACCAATGGAAAGCTCATGTTTTAACAGAAGCAGACATGACAGCAAAAGGGTGCCAGGTCAGACATGTGATCAAGATGAGGTTATTGTTGCCCAGTCTTTAGTTTAAAGGTCTCCAGGAAGGTATAACACTGATCACGATTTGATTTCACAATGAAAATAGCAACAGCTTTGATTAAGTCTCTCAATCACTTAGTAACTAAGACAGCATATGATTGGGAAGGATGTCCATATAGTATGCATCTGTAATATATTACATGTCAAAATATAATAAGCTGAACAAATATGCACATTTTTCTCCTCTCATGGAAATGTCAGAATATTTACAAAGTCAGCTGCCTACGCAGCCCAGCAGGATTGGAGAAACGGTAATGATCTTCAGGTATGCTGAGTGAGAAAATACTTTTGCAGGCATAGGAGAATATGCTTGGAAATATGGAGAATGTGTGTTCTGGACAATCTGTTCTGGAGAATGTGCTGTTGAAAATGTTCTCTGGAGATTGTGGTCAGAAATCTAAACATCCCCAGGCTGGAGAATGTATTTGGAAATCAGTACACCTCGCAACAAAACAAATCCTTTTAAGAAGTTCTTAAAAGAAAGCAAACACATGTGTTAAGATCCAACTACCAGCTTGATTCAGCAATGGAAATTAAGCAAAATATAAAATAAATGTTATTACCTGTGACAGTGTGTGTGTGTGTGTGTGTGTGTGTGTGTGTGTATATATATATATATATATATATAAAATATATATTAATATTATATATATATATATATATATATATATATATATATATATATATATATATATATATATATATATATATATATATATAAAGACAACATTCCCAATCGTGTAGTTAACCAAAAGATATTCAAGATCAAAATGTAAAATTTAAATCAAAGAGAAGCCAGTACTTGCATTGGAATTTCTGAAGTAAACAGTGCATGCAAAACGTTTGGGATTAAACTAAAGTAAGAAGAAAGAAAGAAAGAAAGAAAGAAAGAAAAAGAAAGAAAGAAAGAAAGAAAGAAAGAAAGAAAGAAAGAAAGAAAGAAAAAGAAAGAAGGCTGTGCTGAAACGAACTGAAAAGAGAACAGAGTTGATGCAAGAAAAAAATTTTAACATAACATTTACAAGCAATAAGACATGCAGCAGCAAACAGTCAAAGGACAGTCCCCAGATGCCTCATACAAACCTCCAACATTAAATTGCTATGCCTGATATAAATAGTTTCACCCGCAATTTTCTTAGCTCTTTTCTGTGAGAAACAAAAAAGAAGAAGAAGAGTTGGTGGTGTCCCAGTGTAGAGAAAAATTAATAAATAAACGGAAATCACAGTTTTAAATCAGGTGACTTTTACTGTTTGACCTGCAGTGACATTCACTGTGCAGAGCAGATGGGAGATGTAGTTCTGGTGCCAAATTAAACGTGAATGGACTACAAGAGGTGCAGCAAAGCAGAGTGGAGGGGTCAACGGGTCTGGATGACCAAGGGATGGGTTTGGACATATAGTGTGTACATGAGTTGGTTAAACATTTGTCTGTTTTCAATAAAAGGTATGCCCTGTGATGGAAAGGTGGAATGTTTCCATTTCTTACATATTATCAATTCTTGACACTCATTGCTCATACGCAGATTTAATGGTTTATTAATTGAGTATATAATAGAGGCGATTATAATATGCATTATTTCAGTAAAACAGCAATATCACAACTATGTTGCAAATTCATATGAAAATGAAAGAAAGCCCCAATACAATTAGACCCATGTCTTATGTTTTTTAAACAACACTGATACAGTGTTGTCCAAAGCCCAGAAAATGATTTCACGTTGTCAAACATTTATATTAAGGAGAAACCGGCACGTAAGCTAAGGTAGCATGTGCTTTAACCTCAACGACAGAACAAATTCATAAACTAAAGCGACACCTTTGATCCCAGTGGCTTATCCTCACAACCTGAACACAACGGCATCCAGCAGCCATGCAGAGCCAGCTTGTATCGCTGCTCTCATACATGCATGAACGGAGCCAGACACACAGGCAGAGGGGAGGATGAAATAAAATAATAAAATGGCAGGTTGCCTTTCTTTTCTTTTCTTTTTTTTTTTTTTACAGTGGAAGATGAGCAGTGAGGGTGAGGATAAGGAGGCCAGCTTCTTCCTCATGCTGGAACACCCAAGTAGGAATGAGTTCTAACCTTCCGCATTCGCACCATGTCTGCATCCGGTTGCGGGGACTGTCCACGCCCCCGGAGGAGGGAACAAAGAGCCACATTAGAGTCCCTCACTTATTAACCCAAGGTACTCAGGTCAGACGACGTGATGAGGTTAATGTTGCCCAATCTAAAGGCCTGACGCATCAAACAACCACATGAGTATTTTTGTGTTAAGTGAACATATTAACTGAAACCTACTGGCTGCACGATTTTACACAATCTGAACAGTGAAGCATACATTACAGGTTCCAGTACAGTTCTAGCGTGTTCATGCATGTGCTTCATGCAGGTGGCTGAAACCCTGGTGCACACACCTGGCTCTTTCTCTCCCCGTTGGCGGCAGTCTCGGCCGCGGCGCCACGGTGCCGCCTCTCGCGCCGGGCAACCGTCTGCTGCAGCAAACAGTAACACACCCTGGGCACACTCACGGGCACACTCGCGCCCGCTGCCACAGCGAGCAGAGATGGGCACAGACTGGCCCTTTCACTAACAGCATGACGTGGTCTGAATGTTGTGTGACTGAAGGAGTTTTCTCACAGCCCTTGGTCAATAGCCATTCAGTAAAAATTCTTACATAAATCACAACGCGCACATAATGTGATCTCTATCAACATGTACAGGGGTGTAATAGCTCATATACAAGTTTTCTATACGTAGTACCTTGATTTCAGGCGTGCCCTCGTGTTTGGTGCTCTGCTTTTTGGAGACATCTGTCACACGGCACTCCGTTTTTGCCTCGCCCTTCTTGTCGCCCAAGCGAGAGTGGCGACTAGTGGGCGTGGCCGCATCCTTGTGCTCCAGCCGTGCCGCTGATGTCACCACGGGGGAAGGAGCCACATCGCTGGGGGAGATGGGGGACATGACCGGAGCGCTGACAGGACGTGCCGTCTTATCTGGGGTTGACACCATTGCTGAAGAAAGGTAGTGGGACAGAGAGAGGAGAAAAACATGTTAAAGGCCTTTTTTATATTTCTTAAATGACTAGGGTGGTTATCGCCTAGCACACTGTAATTCAAAGCTCTTTGAATGACCCCACTTGTGTAGGCCTTCTTGATCATGCAGTTTTTCAACATTGATTTTCATCTTCCAGAGCTCTGTTTGGGTCCATCATTTACCAAAAGTGTTTAAATCAAATATTTAAATGGTGTCTGATCACTATCACTAGACACCTCATGATTCAATTTACATTTACATTTTACTTGTTATGGCATTTAGCTTCAGGGTACAACAATACAATACAATACAATTCAGCACAACACTCTCTAGCACTCTGTTTTTCTTTATTCTCTGTGTGTTCTGTTATGCAATCCCGATCAATTTCAGTAGAGAAAAACTGATTAAAATCGGGTAATCCACCTAAGGTATTTTTCCACCAGTCTTCACAAAACCAAACAATTTCTTGGAGATATCAGTCGGAGGATCAGCATCTCTATACAGGAAATGGAGGCGATATCGACGGGGGAGGCGAACTAGTGCACTAGTGAGGCTAGATCAGTGGGGATTTTGAACTGAACTGCCATCGATTCACCTGGCAAAACTGTTCCTTGCCCAACAAAATGGATGAACTGCTTCTCCTCAATAGGGCAAACAAGGTCTTTTCACATTTGGCTGCCCTTTGTTTCACTGAAACCTGAGCTCAACAAATCCATCCCTGACAGTGGATTACATCTGCCAGGCTTCAATCTATACCGAGCTGATCGTGTAAAAGCTATCGGGGAAAACGAAAGCAGCAGAATTTATATCATTCAGCTGATGCTTTTATCCAAAGCAACATACAATTATGACTGAGTACAATTGATGCAATTGAGGGTTAAGGGTCTTGCTCGGGGGCCAACAGTGGCAGCAGGGCTTGAACTAGCAACCTTCTGGTTACTAATCAAGTACCTTAACTACTTAGTTATCACTGCCCTATCAATGAAGGCTGGTGTATAGTACTTAATAAATACTGAAGCCTAAACTTGGAGACATTGTTCATCAAGTGAAAGCTTTTCATAATCCTTGGGGACAAAATTAAAACATGAGCTACCAAAATACAGACAGCATATTAATTGTCCCACCAGAGATAATAATACACTGAATCACTGCTACACAAGTCTAAAAGATGCATATCACCCTGTCCCCATGGAAGCCTTAGATCATTCTAATCACTGCTTGGTTCATCTTATTCCAATCTGCAGGCAAAAACCAAAATCTGCAATGACTATGCTCAAAACAGTGTAGAAATTGACACAAAGCGAGGCAAATCAGGAACTGCAAGACTGTTTTGACAAACCTGAACGGGTGTTTTTGAAGCTGCAACTTGCAACCTCGACGAACTGACTTACACTACACCCTACATCAGCTTTTGTGAAGACTTGTGTGTGCCAACCAAAACCTCACACACACACACACACACACAATAATAATAAGCCATGGTCCACTGGCAGGCTAAGACAACTTTGCCAGGCCAAGGAGAATGCCTACAGAAGTGGAGACAGAACCCTGTACAAGTAGCCCAGGAACTAATTGACGAAAGAGATGACAGTGACTGAAAGAAGCTACACTGAAAAGTGGAATAATAGGTTTTCCGCAAACAACCCTAATACATGACATCACAAGCTACAGAAGGCCACCCCACCTCCCCAAGGCATATACAATCCTGCCTTATGACCTTAATGTCTTCCTCTGTAGGTTTGAATGGGACAAACTTACAACCCCCACTTACACTAGTCCAACGTTAATGACACCCTCCACACCTCAGGCTGCCCCCTACCCTCCCCACCTGACACTCAGACTGTATTCAAGAGGTTGTGTCCTGGCTCTTTCATAGACAAAAAGACAAAACAGGAAAGCACCAGGTCCAGATGGTGTCTCCCTACCTGTCTTAAAACATGTACTGACCAACTGGCTCCAATTTTCACATACATATTCAACAGATCCCTGGAGATATGTGAAGTCTCCTCTTGTTTCAAATGCTCCAACATCATGCCGGTCCTCAAGAAATCCTCCATCACTCGTCTGAATTACTATAGTCCTGTTGCTTTGACATTTGTGGTCATGAAGGCTTTTGAACGACTGGTGTTGAGCCACCTGAAGAATGTCACAGGTCACCTGCTGGACATTCTGCAGCTTGCCTGCCAGCCAAAGATGTCAGTGGATGACACAGTCAACATGGGACTTCCCTACATGTCGTAACATCTTGACAGTGTTATGTCCACCTGTGTGTCTGTCTTCCCAGTGTTCCAGGTTTTGCCTCTGACTCTCCAGTATTCCCCATGCTTATCCGTACCAGGTTTTCCAGTGAGCAGAAGACCATATAAAAGGAAGAGAAAGAGATGAAGGGCTCAGCTTAGGGCTTGTTGGAGAAGAGATTGTTGTTGATAGTGTTTTTGACTTGTTGCTGCATTTTGATCTTGTGTTTGCTTGATACCATCTGTCAGTGGATCACCAGCTTCCTGACAGACAGGAAACAGCAGGTGAGGCTGGGGAAAGGAGCTGTCGAGTCAGTTCTACACCGCAGTCTTTGAATCTGTCTAGTGCACATCCATCACAGTCAGGATCATATCAGCCACTAAACATGATGGGAACAGACTGCAGTGAACTGTAAGTACAGGACAGGAGCAGACTGAAGTGAACAGCAAGGACAGGACAGGACCAGACTGCAGTGAACAACAAGGACAGGACAGGACAGGACCAGACTGAAGTGAACAGCAAGGACAGGACAGGACCACACTGCAGTGAACAGTAAGGACAGGACAGGACCAGGAAATGGGCAGGCTAAATCATTACAGATCCCTCACACCCCAGACACGACTTTTTTCAACTCCTCCCCTCAGGCAGACGCTACAGAACCCTTATACTAAAACGTGTAGACCCAGGAACAGTTTCTTTCCTTGTGCCATCATCTTCACTGGTTCCTTCTGCTATGCCATTGCTTCTCTTTTCTCTGAGAGCCATAATACACTGCTCACAACTACAATGATGCATTGTATAGCGCTCCATCACAACTTCACTTCCATACAAAGCTATTACTGATAGCTATTACTACCTACTGACGCTATATTTATACTTTATATTGTTGTCCTGTACATTGATCTGTACGTTATGTATATATATTGCTTGACAGTTACAAACAACCAAATTCTGTGTGTGCGTCAGCACTCTTGTAAAAAAAACCTGTTTCTGATTGCTAAAAGTTATTAAGCTTAAAAAGCTAAACCACTGTTTTTTATCATTTGCTTCATACTGTATTTTTGGGAAGTGGGGCAACCATGGCCTAAAGGTTAGAGCAATGAGCCTGGGACAGAAAGGCTGGCAGTGTGATCCCCTGCACCAGCCATGTCCATGGTTGAACTGCCCTTGAGCGAGGCATCTAACCCCCAATTGCTCCGCAGGAACTGCAGCAGGTGGCTGCTTGCTGCTCTGGGTATGTGTGTGGGTGGGTGGGTGGGTGTGTATGTATGTATTCACTCCGGATGATTTAAATGCAGATAGGAATTTCACTAAGGGAATCAATAAAAAAAAGCTACCTCTATTTCCCCAAAATATTTTGTACCATGAACAGTTTTAACTAAGTGTGAGCAATGTGAAGGACCACTATCACATAACACCCCTGTTGCTCTGTCAGAATTGTCTTCATTTGGGTATCGGGCTGCTTCCCTTATCCACACCCTGGAGCCAACTAAACATGAATAGACAACATGAATAAGTTAGGTCCATGAGGTATTTAAATATAAAATAAATGTATTCATGAACCCATACAGAAGTATTATTCTAGGGGGATTTCTGCATCAGTACGGAATTGCATTGTTTAACAAAGAATTGAAATGCAATTTCTCCTATCTGATTAAAAAAAATGTGTATATAAACTAAAAGCACAATTCTACTCTATTAATGAAACATGGTATGGGGCCTTATCCAGTGTTTTGCTCCCTGCAGATCTGATCTGGACTCAAGCAAAAGCAGGGCAGTGTATTTCTTGTTTTTGTCTTATAGCATGTGAGCCTTGAAAGCAGTTCCCTATTCAAGCAAAGCGTTAACACGTGTGGTATTTTAATGTATGACCTTTAGTCTATGTACTCTGTGCAGCCAAAAGGGAGTGAAAATAAGATGCTGCTTTCTGTTCTGTTGTGAGTGGATAAAGACATGGCATGGAAGATGACGTGAGTGGATAAAGAGATGGCATGGAAGATGACGTGAGTGGATAAAGACATGGCATGGAAGATGACGTGAGTGGATAAAGAGATGGCATGGAAGATGACGTGAGTGGATAAAGACATGGCATGGAAGATGACGTGAGTGGATAAAGACATGGCATGGAAGATGACGTGAGTGGATAAAGACATGGCATGGAAGATGACGTGAGTGGATAAAGACATGGCATGGAAGATGACGTGAGTGGATAAAGACATGGCATGGAAGATGACGTGAGTGGATAAAGACATGGCATGGAAGATGTTGTCTGAAGCCGGGGAGTCATACTGGGGTCCTCCAGACAAAGACTTTGATAAAGTAAAATACAGTGGTTCCCTGGGCCTTATGCCTGATGCAGGAGATACAGGGGGGGAAAAAAACAGCAGAAGTGTATGGTTACTCTACACCACAGGATTAACATAAACCAAGAGAAATGTATTTTGTTGTATAGTTAAAAGTGTCAAGGTTGAGTATACTCAAAAATCCACAAAGTATACTCAGAATAGGTTGTTTTGTGAGTATGGATTGCAAAACAGAAAAGGGAGAGTGGTAACCATGTCAGGGTAATGGGTATTTATATGTGACTACAACTTAGATTTGATAAAACTATAAATATAATAAAGCTGTCTGAGCCGCATGTTAATTTGTGCAATTTAGCTAGTGTTTGGCCTAAGTAAACAAGAGAATTAGCAGCTGATGGTATCTGCATTCAGCCAACTTATCCATATTTTTAAACAATGTTTCTAACTTGTTTATAGGCATTACTATTCTAGGTGTAATACCCATATCGAAAGTAACCGAGTTGCAGCTTGCAATGATGCATATTGGCATAGCAATGCATCACATTCTGTTAGTACCAAACGGAGTAGTATGTTAATATTCCCTGCCAAACCCTATACTATTAAGATCAGTATATAGTATATACCTTATAGCAGTAGTGAATAGTAAACAACTGGGACACACCCCCTCATTTTTTTGCAGTTCAATGAAGTAGTTGTGGAAGGTTCCAAATGTAATGAGGCTAGAAGTATGACAAAATCTTAACAGCTTATCAAAATGTTTTCATGGCCAAACTCATGTCCCATAGCTCCAACATGTGCTGATTGGGTGGGAGGACTGTTAAGAGAAAAAAAATATTCAGAGACTGAAAAATGGACTAAAGGTGTTGAGAAAAAGTGCAGAGTCTTTGAATTAAGATAAAAGTAGATCATTTCAAAGTTTACAGAGCTGTTTATTCACACTATGGGCTGAGAAGAGACTATGCAAGCTTGTTGTCTGAGTTGATCTTAGGAAAAGAAACAAAAAAAGAGCTAAATGAGATAACAAGGAACCATCTTGTCAACTCTGCTGACAACACTCACAAAACCAGTGACACTGATTTAAAGTTACTGCTAAGATATTAGACCTAAGCCTTTCATTTTAAACTTACAGCTGACATATCAAAGACGAGAAAATCTTTTCAGTTCAGCAAGAGAAAGCAGCATGGCTTTCTGTTGCCTCCTCTTCCCTGTCTCCTGTTTTGTGCTCTCCTGCCTGAAGTGAGTGTTCACCCGTATCCTTTCCTATGAGAAGATAACTTCAGTCCGACGATTGCATGCAAAAAAGGGACTTCCGCTCCACTTCAGCTCAGCATGGATAAGCATAGGCACTTGCACCATATTCCCACTCAGTGAACTTGGAAAGTTTGATTGTGCATGTAAGGGTGTGAGACTCAGAGCTCAGAAGAGGCCAGGAGGAAGTAAAGCTGAGGACCTAAGAGTAAACAACATCCTCTGTGTTTTAAATAATGAAAGCAGCTGTGGTAAGATAAACAGATCATTTTTATATTGAGACCATGCTGGTTTGCCCTTCCAAGAAGCTTAAAATAATATAATGAGAACATACCAGTTTCAGCAGGAACACATTCTTTAAATTATACATTCAAATAAGGTAATCTTGAGGCAAATAAACATTAAGATCCTAATTACGCACACAAAAGGACCTTACAAGAGAATCAGTTATATCAAATGACAGTTTGTCACCAATTATTAGGGGGCTATGACTAAAGCATAAAGACAAAGACAGATAACCCACCAGCTGCTACAAAACTTGTGTCAAACTATTCACATTCTCTATTTTTGTCTCTGTCTCTGTATGTTAAGCCACTGAACAATTAATGTCAGTGGCATCACAAAAGATAGCATTTCTGTGTGGGAGACCATGCAGATAAAAATGAATTGGACATGATACAATAATAGCTCAATAATAGTTAATATTAACATGATAAAGTGGCATGAGTACCAGAGAACATGGGATAATACCCGAGTTCCTGAACTAGTTCACAAGAACGTTCAGAAAGGACATTCAGGTTTTGGGCCCTTCCTCCTGAAAAAAGAGGCAGTAATCTCAGGTAGAGGTTAAGTATGAAATGAGCACAGGTACTGGGGCAGGACACAAAGAAACAAAAGCAAGAAGGCCAGAGTTAGCTTTCACAGACCTCAGAAAAAAAGAAAAAAAGAATGCCATGTGTTTCTAGGCCAAATACAGATGTTACATAAGCAAGAAAGTCCTCAAGAGGGCTGAAACTAAAAAGACTGGACAGAGAGGGGAGCTGGGAGGGTGGTAGAGAGAGAGAGAGAGAGAGAGAGAGAGAGAGAGAGAGAGAGAGAGAGAGAGAGAGAGAGAGAGACAAACAGATGAAATGACAGTGGTCAGTTTCAGTGACTGGCCAGGATTCAATGGAGTGAACCAATTATCTGCGTCCTCTGCTATGACAGACTGAAACTTGGAGTATTTAGTCTTACTTCCATCTGAAATTAAACAAGGAAGAAAGAAAAACATTAAAACACACACACAGAGTATAATACAGAAAACAAACCTCCATCTAAACTGCGGGAAGCCCTTTTACTGGCCGAGCGTTGGAAGTGGGGGGCAGGGCGGTCAATCATCGAGCTGGCCTGGCGGCTTTGGGCCTGAGTGCGTCCACTGTAGCGGAATTTCGAGCCTAAAGCCAAGAACTTTCTGGGTGTGGTGGCAGCTTCGGTAGATGTCAATCTGGAAAGGAAAAAAGGCCATAATCCTTAATCGGGGGTCACACTCATTCATTAATAGGAGAGCTGTTCATGTCTTGCTGTGCCCCTCAATCCTGTCCACACTATATGGACAACTGATAGGCAAGTTATCTAGCCAATAAGTGAAAAGTGGAAAATCTGTAGTTCTTTTATAGCATAGTACCTATATAGCATTTTTTAAAATTTTGTTCCCAAAATTTCGAGCTGTTGTGAACTGGAATCTAAAAACTTGCATTCCTACAACAGTACTGTTGAGATATTAGAGGTTACAACTAAGAAAAAGGTATTGCTCCAAACTGGTCTGAAGCAGAAACATCAGGCTAGGCTATGATGCTTCAGGAGGTCAGCAAGATACCAAGGTAAGTCTTTAATTGTGAGTGTTTTAATGAACTGGCCAAAGCAAAGCATTAAAATATGTGTGGTATTTAACAGCAAGCAAGTGTAAGACTGAAGTAATGTCCTTTATTTCTGGTAAGGATATGGGCTACTATATTCTGAACTAGCTATAGTTACTACAACAGGGTATTTATAAGGCATGTTCTAGCTTCTCAATGGGATGATTAATAGTAGCTTTAAGCTGCACAGAAAAGCCATCGATGTCTAAGATAAAACCATCAATTTCTATAATAAAATCATCAAGGTCTAGGACAAAATCAACAACCCTTTATTGTCAGCAAGCTAGAACACATTAATTTCTGTTTTATCATAGTTTAGAGGAAAAAAAAGTATTATTTTGGTCAACCAGGCTTTAATGTATATAATACAGAATTATATTTTGCATAACTGTCTTGTTAAATTTGCCCAAAGAAAATTCTGTTTTGGCAATATACATATGAAACTCAGTAGTGCAAGACAACAGTGTAAAAAAAACTTGATGCACACTAAAAAAATAAGACCACTAGCAAACTCCTCACCTGAAAAAGGTATGGTGTTCCACACACACTTTCCAAAGTTTCTTGGCAGCTTTGTAATTGGGCAGCTTGAAACCAATAGCACTCTCGTAATGTTCCAGCTATGAAAAAGATAATTTTGATAAATAAATAAGAGAAACATAACAAAACCAGACACCAGTGAGACTAGCTTCAGGATAGAATGATATAATCTGCTGTCATGTTGTGTGTAAGCTGTGTGCAGTGTGTAAGATGTATATTGTGTGTAGCTGTGTGCTGTGTGCATACTGTATGTAAGATGCGTGCTGTGTGCATACTGTATGTAAGATGCGTGCTGTGTGCATGCTGTGTGCTGTGTGTAAGCTGTGTGCTGTGTGCATACTGTATGTAAGATGCGTGCTGTGTGCATGCTGTGTGCTGTGTGTAAGCTGTGTGCTGTGTGCATACTGTATGTAGGATGCGTGCTGTGTGCATGCTGTGTGCTGTGTGTGCTGTGTGCATACTGTATGTAAGATGCGTGCTGTGTGCATGCTGTGTGTAAGCTGTGTGCTGTGTGCATACTGTATGTAAGATGCGTGCTGTGTGCATACTGTATGTAAGATGCGTGCTGTGTGCTGTGTGTAAGCTGTGTGCTGTGTGCATACTGTATGTAAGATGCGTGCTGTGTGCATGCTGTGTGCTGTGTGTAAGCTGTGTGCTGTGTGCATACTGTATGTAGGATGTGTGCTGTGTGCATGCTGTGTGCTGTGTGTAAGCTGTGTGCTGTGTGCATACTGTATGTAAGATGTGTGCTGTGTGCATGCTGTGTGCTGTGTGTAAGCTGTGTGCTGTGTGCATACTGTATGTAGGATGTGTGCTGTGTGCATGCTGTGTGCTGTGTGTAAGCTGTGTGCTGTGTGCATACTGTATGTAAGATGCGTGGTGTGCATGCTGTGTGCTGTGTGTAAGCTGTGTGCTGTGTGCATACTGTATGTAAGATGCGTGCTGTGTGCATGCTGTGTGCTGTGTGTAAGCTGTGTGCTGTGTGCATACTGTATGTAGGATGTGTGCTGTGTGCATGCTGTGTGCTGTGTGTAAGGTGTATGTGTAAGCTGTGTGCTGTGTGTGTATGTGTGTGTGTTGTGTTTGTGTCTTCCAGTACCTCAGAGGGCCGTATCTTGATAAAAAAGCTGCTGCGTTTGTAGGAGACTTTGAGCACTTTTGGCCATGGAAAACGGTTAATCCTCAACTTGTCTTTATAAACCATAAGACCACTGGAGCAAACGCCCAACATGATATCAACACCATCCAAGTCCTGAGAGACACAACAGAGGAAGAAACAGTTTTTGTTGTTCAATATTAGTATTGTCTGGTGGTTATTTCGGCTTCTGTATTCTGATATAATAATGTATGGCTTCTTAAGTAATTATGCCTGCAAATATATTATTAACCTCAAAACAACAATGTATTATTAGCCACAAAACAAACCATAGTATATTTATATGTGTGCTGTGAGCATTAGGTTTAGTCAAAAATACACATAATTGCACACAAATATTTAAACATGATATACACATAAAGAGACCTGCTTCTGCTTACAAGAAACATCTTATTTGCGCTTAACAAATCGGACTCCTCGTCCCCACTCCCCACCAAGAAAAACACATTCTGTGAATGCAGGTGTGCTCACAACCTTCCCTCTCTCTGTGAGTCTAAACACTCTCAGTGGTGTGTGTCTGTAGTGTGTTTAGTGTGTGTGTGTGTGTGTGTATATACAGGCTTCCATTAGTTTTTTACTCTTCTTCTTTGTCAGGAAGTTCCCTAAAGTATTGTGATTCTGGACCTCAGTGATCTCATAGCTGGCTACAGGCATGAGCTTGATGAATTACAGCAGGCTTGATATGGCCTTAGTCACCGGGTACTTCATAAGTACACTGTAGCTTAACTGTGTGGAACCGGTGACATTGAGCATGCATTAATGGTGTCAGTGGGCTTTGATACGGCCCTAGACACTGGGGAAGCCACTATAGTATCAGCTGTGAAATAAGCTTATTACAAAGTGGGCTTGGAGGGGGAGTGGTTCCAATGTGGTTTATCTATTGTTATGGCAAGTACGAAAAGGCGAAGGTTAGCTAGGCCTTTATGTAAATCCTAATGTCTTGGCACATGTAAGGAATATCTTAACATGTGTATAATTGTATTGACAGCCAGGTAATATTTGATGGATGCTGGAAAACTCTACTACAGGATAATTATTTACGGATAAACTCTTCAGTGAGGATTATTTTGTGCAACACATTTTATCTCCCCATGAAAAGTGGGAATTGCAGTAACGATAATTCACCACAAGGAGGCATCCACTACTTTGAGGATAAAGTCTATATTTTATTTCAACCATGGATTAATGCAAACAGATTGACCTGGTTTCATCTAGTAAATCTGAGTGACAAGACAGGGGTATGAGTGATGGTGTTTTAGCACAGTGTACTCAAGCATCACTAAAGCATACAGAGGTTCTTGTTTCTAAATGATGCCTTTTCTGTGGTTATAACAGAATTGCCTTTAATTTTACAGAGAAGGATTCATTCTCTGCTACAGTCATGTGATCCTGAGTCAATTGTGCCATCGTATGTGGGAGTTTGACACCATCTAACGGATTTTCTATGCTTAAATTGTAGTTACTATTAATACTATTCACACTATGATTAATATTCATTGCACATGCAAGGGCCTGCTAGAGTGATCAAAGCCTCTAAAATTAGAGCTGGAAACCTAAAAAGAGAGAGAGGCAAATTCTGGAGGAGCTTATCATCTGTATTGCACCTTAGCCTGGTGCAGGTCCACTCCGTACATAGAGAGCTTCTTGGCATTCTCCAGAAACATCATGTCAGCTTGAGCAGGACTCATGGATCTGGAAATGCACAAAGGGTAATATAACTTCATAAACGCATACAATAAACATCTTAGCTTAAAAAAACAATTTTAGTACATTTTACAAAACAGCTTACTGCAGATGTGTTTAGCTCCACAAATATATTTCCCAAGCTTACTTACATACATTTGATGAAGAAGGAGCCTTATTAACAATGCAGGATTCTTATAGACACAGCACTGTAATATGTTTATATTCTACTCACATAGTATGCTCTCTCACCTGTATGTGCGATGGAGCTCCATGACTTTGTCCTCCAGTTCTTTGGTCTGGTTGGGGATGAGTCGGAGCTCTTTGGCATAGTCTGACCCATGCACATCAGGGTCGTACTCGCCCAGCTCCGACTGCAGTGCGTAGGAGCCTAGCAGGGCCAGTGTGACGAAGGAGCAGGGCAGCCGGATGCTCAGGATGTCCTTACGGAGCTGCAGACACAGGTAGTACCTGGGGAGCAAGTTAAAATGTGTGATGGTGTAGGAAAAGCAAAAACAGGAATATGGTACAAGCAAAGGCCAAAGCTGCAAGATTATGAAATTAAAATTCTGAGTACATGGCCATTTTAGCTTCATATTATGTTAAAAGCAATGCTCTTATGTGCTACAGGCCATGCTCTACAGGACATAAAAACTGCAAAAATTGAGGCATATAACAGAGGTTCTCCATTATATTAATGAATATACCCCACACCCACAGATTAGAGAGAGAGAGGGAGGGATGGAGAGAGAGAGGTATAGATAAATGCAATACTAACTATACTGATGGTTAGAAGGATTGATGGATAGATAAAAAGAATTGAAGTGTTTCATTTGCAGAGATGAAGAAAGAATTAAATATGATTAGTTGAGACACCTGGTAAAAGGGAAAAAGGAATAACAGGAAAAGAGAGAGAAAGAGAGAGAGAGAGAGAGAGAGAGAGAGAGAGAGAGAGAGAGAGAGAGAGAGAGAGAGAGAGAGAGGGGTTTACCTGGTGATGTCCTCAGACAGCTGGGCTGGATCAGGTGGATAGAACTTCACATTGAATGTGAACTCATAGCTGGCTCCTAAATACCATAAATAATTCATAAAATTAAATTCAAACTAAAAAGTATCTTATATTTAGCATGTGCTGTATAGATTTGTCATTAAGTTCACCTTGCACTTGGCGTCTGATCTCCTTTGTGAAGTCAAGCCATGTCTAAAAATGAAAGAGGGAGAGGTTAACTACTCAGTCAATAAGATCTGGAAACCATCAGATCTACTGAAAAGAACTCCTAGATGTGAAAAGGCAACAAAAAGTATGTATTTGCTGTGACTACTGAGCTGGCACAACAGCAGTGATATTCATCCTAAATTGGTCCTGGATTTTGTAATCACTGGACAGTTACAATTAATGGTTGACCTCCTCATCATCACACCTTACCACTAGGTAATGAGAGGATGAAAACCCGTAGCATCTTGAATACTGCAATTTGAATAGCTCTGTACAAAAGGAACTACACCGAACTGAAGAGAGCAAGTACTGGTGTGAACTGAACTCAAATTCTAAATGAATGAATATGCTCAGATATAAGACCCAGGTACCTTAATGGTTGGTGTCTCCCATATGGCGAGGCCATAGTAATCCTTCTCCAGCAGGTTCAGGTGGTCACACACTTTCACAAACAGCTCCTGGCCTTTGGCATGTTTCTGGCCACACATGCATTAAATGCTTTCACTTAATGTTTCAGTTTTCCTAATAGTGTGTACATTCACTTTACCTGGACAGTATGCCATACAGATCTGGTGTTACTCTGTACATAATCAGTCAAACCTCAGAGAGCAAAAAGCTGCACATTGTCGCGAGAATATATTAGCATTGTAGAGAACAGCCTAGGAGACTAGGAGCTTCAGTGTTGCTCTTTTGGGTGCTGGCACCACCAAATTATGTCAAAAATGCACCAAAATGAATGAAACATCAAAATTACTCTAAGAGCCATAGCATTCGTATCTGAGTGTGTGTGTGTGAGAGTCTTACATCCAATTCACATTCAAAGAGTGTGTCATCCAGCAGGGTGACTGTGCAGTGCATGACCCGGGCTCGGCGGGGGGCTTTAGGGGCCTTTGGTTCTTCTCCGGCTGCCTTCGCCTCCTCTTTTGCTCCCTCTCCCTCTCCCTCGCCAGCTTCTGCTGCGGCGGCTGCTTCCTCAGGCTTGGGCTCCTCTGCCTCTTTCTCTTCTTCTTTCTCACGCTCCTTCTCTTTCTCTCCTTCCTCCTTTTTGGCCTTGTTTTTCTTTTTCTTCTCCTTCTTGTCTTTTTGCTCAGTTTTTTCCTTCTTTGCTGTCTTCTGTTTCTTTTCCAGTTTGTCCTTCTTCTCTTTCTTTCCCCCTTTCTCCCCCCTCCCTCCCTCCCCCTCTGCTTTGTCTTTCTGGTCCACTATGACCTGCACAACAGACAAAAAATGTGCCTGATGCATAGTTCGCATTCACTAGACTGTAAAACATTTTTGATGCAAGTACCTTCAGAAATCCTAAGAGGTCAATATCCACTGCCATAGTTTCCACAGAATTACGCAAATGTTCCACACAGATGTTAAAAAACCTAAAATAAAATACTGGGAAAAGAATCATGTGCATGGATGACACCCTAAATGTATCCAAACTGCCAAGCTGCCATGAACAATTACACTCAATCCTCCACAAGGTGTGGTCACATTGACACTGTGCCACATGTGATCAAACCCAATATATTTAACTTTAATTGGCAATAACAGTTCTTCTCAGATCTTCAGCTCCTAGCCTCCACACTACAGGAGAGCAGAATAAATATTCACTGAATTAATAATTAAATACCAGTCACAAAGAAAAACAGGCTAACCGGGGTGACTATGGTTAGCAAAGCTGAGGGGCCTCTCAAGCACGGCAAAGGGGCAGTCCTGCCTTATAGCGTAGCTTGCCGAGAGAACAGAGCAGAGTAATACAGTGCATAGCTTACCAAAGCATGCAAACTACGCAAATTATCTCACACAAATGACACCATACTATCTGTCACAGTAACTTCTGTTTTTTGCTTGCTTTAACAATTACAACTGTTGTTTTTACTTGTTATAACAGCAGTAACAATTTCCCAGATGTATTGCTCATGCTCAATTATCCTTTCAATGACACTGAGACTCTCCCAGTGCTTGCTTATAGTGTATTGTAAATGAAAAAGCTGAATCAGTATCACAACACATGTGCTCTGAAACTGCTCAAAAGCTGGAATATAAATAGCATCAAACTAAACTGGAAATATGCCAAACTGAGTGAAAGGAGAGTCTAGCACAGCTCCACTGACATTTATTATGTCCCAATAGGAAACAGAAGTAATCCAAAACTCACACAATATTAAGCACAGGAAATTAACTGGAATCAAGCAGCATCTGAATTTCAAATTCTGTTGGTTTGTAATACTAATGATCACAGAAAAATTTTCATAAAAAAACAAAACAAAACATTTTTTTTTTAAAGTTTATTTTTAAAAAGGTTATTTAAAAGCATGTCTCTGATTTAATTAATTTGCTGGCACAATTATATATGGAGCATTCAGCGTAGTTGAGGCCTAGAAGTTGAGGTCATTTTTAAATGATTCTGAGAAACAAGCCCATCATTTTCACCACTGTTACACGTGACATGACGCTTAGTCATCCCTGTTAACTCAGTGACTGCAAAACTCTGCCAGACCTACCTTCTTGATTCAATACTTATTCTACTGTTTATTGTTTATATTGTTATTATTGTGGTGTCCGTTGTCGGCCAGAGGAGGATGCGCCCACCCCCCCCCCCGCCCACCCCTTTGAGTGTTGGCTCCTCTCAAGGTTTCTTCCTCGTGCTCTAGGGAGTTGTTCCTTGCCACTGTCGCCCTTGGCTTCTCACTGGCTGCTTGGACTTGGACATTTGTAAAGCTGCTTTGTGATGATGGCTGTTGTAAAAAGCGCTATATAAATACATTTGACCATGACTTTGACTTACTTTGAAAGCAAGGTGCAAACTCTTTATCAGTAATTGGCTTTGTGGAAATTACAGCAGAGGACAGCTTTCCCCTTCACAACAAGACAGGAGTTCTCAGGCTGGTATGGTCATAAGCTGCTTTCCCCTTTCACTGAAATCAATTTCCCATCAGCACTCAGCTACAATTAGTCATGTCTGTGCTAAATGCCAAGGCTAGGTATCCCCTGCTTTTGACAGTGTGGTGGAGGAGGCTGTGGGTTTTGTTTCCAAGACTTGCACTGTAATGATGTAATGATTACCAGGCTCCAGTATGTCCACCTGAAATTTCCACAGACCTTTAATGTCATGTTCTACAATCATCTCTCTCAAGAATTACTAACATCTTATGTATTCATATTTCTAATATAATACCATCTTTACTGGATCCGGACCTAAATTCCTCTAAAACTACTGTTAACAGTGTCTGTATGTAAAAAACGCTGTGCAAATAAAAAGCAAATTTGAAACATATGCCTCGTTTTCATCCATAGAGTATTTAAAAAAACATCAAAAGGTCTGCACCAAGCCTTACAACAGTTTGCTTGTATACAGTCCGGAGTGAAATATGTAATGTGACATCACCTGTGTCTATCTGCCCAAACCTGAAACCCCAAATTAAAATCTTGTTGCATTTTTTGAGTACCATTATAAACATGACTACCCTTTTAATCTGGGGCTTTACTAAACCGCCACATTTCACCCAGATAATTGCAATTAGCTTAGTATATGCGGAACTGCTCCTCTCCTTCTCTCCTTCTCCTCTCCCTCTCACCTGGTTCTCAGCACTGCTGATGGAGTGTAGGTCTAGTGCTGTGTCACCCTCGATACGTAGCTCGGGTTCGGGGTCTGCAATGGGGGCTTTAGGGTCGTCCTGGCCCTCCTTGGCCGGCCCCCTCTCCGCGTCAGCCCCTTCCTCCTCCGAGCACTGGGAGCGGCGCTTCAAGAAGGAGGAGAAGAGGCGAGAGAGGCCACGGCCAGCTGAGGTGCGCTGACGTTGTTTTAGCTGCTGCTGTACCTCCGAGCCTCCAGGTGGTGAGCCAGAAAGTTCGTCTAGCCGGGCTTCAGAGGGTCCAGGCTCCTGAACTCCAGTCTCCTCCTCTTCCTGCTGCTGCTCACGTACCTGCTGCTTCTGCACACTCTCTGCCTCATCTGTTGTCATGGTAGCCACTGTGGACAAAGGAGGAGCATGGATTCATAAGGCAAGGAATGAAGAACAACTCTGAATAAAAAACAAACAAACTCATGCTTTGCCGTGTCATAGACATGGCAGTGAAAGTCTGCTCTTATGGTGTAAACTGAGGTCTTTAATGATGACCAAATAAATATCACAAAGACAAGACCACAATGAGTTGAAATGGAGACTAGTACACAAACCTAACAATAGTTAAAATATATAACTGTAAACCTAATTAACATATTTAACATATATGTGATCCTGTGCCTTGAGGCTGCCATGCAATAACCTAGTAGGCTGTACAGTGTTGATGACACCACATCCAGGTCATGCCTCCTGTCTGGTCATGCTTTCCCCCACCCTCATGTTAAAAGTAGAACAAAACTGCAAATAAAAGTACAAACATAAAGAGGACAGAAAAGGCAAAAAGTATCACAAAAAGTGCCAAAAGTGAAATGCAATGAAAAAGTTGCAAAGAAAGAAAACTGTCACAATACCTGTTTTGTTAGCAATTCTAAATATTCAGTCACTGTTGGTTTGTGATACTGTCCTTATACTGTTACCACTAAAGAGCTCAATTTTACCACACCTCATTTACCATTGTATAGTATTGTGCTGGGACTTGAGTTGGGTTATAGGCCTTACTGGGGGTGGGGGAGAAGGGCTGTTTAAAAGCTGTTTACTAGTGGGCAAATTATGCATGAGGATTTGGACTGCAGGGACAAGACAACCACTTGATGAAAGTGTCCTATACAGATACACCCACAAGATGAAAGCAGGCAGAGTGCTTTTATCCAACACTACTTTTTCAAGTGGGATTAATAGGATGAACTGCCTGTGCTAAATGTAACATGACAAAAACATATTCTCTTTAGATATTCATACAGCCGTAGTAATTTCTGTCTTCCTGTCAACTTCCCTACTAAAGTTTTAATTAATGAACTGGTGATCACATTATCAGAAGATGAACTAAATAAGTACAGGCCTAAAGCACACACACCCACACATGTACACACACACACACACACACACACACACACACACACACACACACAAATACACGCATGCGGATGTGTTGTGTGTTACACCTGAGGTGTTACATCAGCCTCATGAACGAGGCTTGTGTGTAGAGTAAGCACTTGATCCAACTGCAGTTCCTACACTTACACAGTATTGCATTATCAGTATGCATCTTAAAGGAGGCCATTCCTGCCTCTGACCAGGACTGTCCAGGATTGCTAGGGCAACCATGAACTGATTAAAGAGGTCGGTGTCATTTCTTAATAAATTTAATAAATAGATTTCTTAATAAAGTGGGTCAGAGTGACTCAATAAGCAATAGATTCATGGAGATTAATTGGTTCAGGCCAAACATTTAGGAAATTAACACCTTCTTCAGTCATTCGTAGATATGTTCTGGAGAATACAAGGGAATGTCCCTTTGAAATGTACTAGAGAATATATGGGAATGTCCCTTTAAAATTCTTTTTGCTCAGTAGTACATCTAACATTACTGAGGTTTGTATGCTGAGATATCTAACAGAATGAAAGGGCAAATAAAATACAGTGTAAGGTCTATTTAGTTCTATTTTAAATAAGGTGCTGTCTAATGTAATGAATACATCATATCCCTTCACCCCCCAAACCTCTGAGCTCCTAGTGTATGTACAGCACTGTCTACCTTAGGCTTTGCCATGACATGATACCATTTTGATGTGTAAGGCAAGAATATTTGTACGCTTTTTTAATGTTACTGCAACAAAATTCCCCTCAATATATATATTATTGATATATTGATATATTGATTGATATATATAATACCTATACAGGATGATATTGAAATAGGCCTATCTATCAAACAAACTTTATATTTCACTGTGTGGACCACATAAAAACTGAAGACCACCCTACAATAATCAGTGAATTCTTACACACAAATACATACACAGCCATGCAGACACACACACAAGAGTAACAAAGGCCTAATTTGAAGTAGAATTTTGCTTAGCTGCTCCAATGCAAAGAGCCACGCTTTGAGAGTTCAAGCTCAGCACCTCCAGGTCTGCATAAACCTTGCACGAGTGAAGTAAAAACTAAAAGACATCTTCGAATGCATGCTTTCTCTCTGCACACAAATTACTCCCTCACCTACTCACATGATTTCTCATCCAACTTTCTCTCTCCATTAGCATTCATGGTTTTCTTTGATGCTTCTTGATTGATGTTGATACATGCATGTAAATATGCTTATTATAGTACTCCCTTAAAACAACTTATTCTCCCTTAAAGCAACTTATTCTCCCTTAAAGCACCTTGCTCGACTGAAAGACAAAATAAACCCTCCTAAACCATCCTCAACATAATCCTCTTTATCAACACAAAATACAAACAAGCATCCAAATGATTTCAGCTGAACCATCATTCACATAAACTCGTGGCTTTGCACACAGATACACATGCTCCCCCTCACCCCCCTACACCATTAGCATAATAATGCTAAGGGTCACTAATTACCACATTCATTATGTGGGTCTCAGCATTAGAGCAGTCTGTTCTGGGCTGAAGCACAGAGCGCTGAATAGAGCCGTTTCGGGGAGACCTGCTGCCAATTCAGCCATTTTAACCTCACTCACACCGCACACACTCTTGAAGATAACAAGAACACCTCAGACAGGGCTTGAGAACTTTGAGAGACAGTATTTGCCAACAGCTTTAGAAAAAGTGTTTGGCAACACACCCAAAGTGTGCTGACCTTCTGGCACATAACAATACAGAAAAGTGAATGATTCAGCCTCCTCTTTCCTCATGTTGGCACTGTTCACACACGGGGACCCAAACTTCACACAGGCATGTGGGGACAAAAAGATTGCTCAATCCTACTGTCCCATCATCAACAATGGCCAGTTTTAGTACTGTGCATATTATTATAGCCCATCAATGATTCAATTAACTCACGTGCAGTTCCATCTCATTTAAGCTGTGAGGACCCACAAAAGTAACACTGTTTTCCTTTGATCAGTGCCCAGGGCAGTGCAAACTGAGCAGCACTGGAACCACAGCCTGATCACCAACCACTGATCAGTCAGGATCAATGAGGAGTTTACAGGCTCTGTCAGGACATTAATATCCTGCAACATGAAAGCTGTCTGAATGCATTTGTGTCTCCTCACATCTGCATGGCCTCCATTAATTACACTGGCTCAGAAGGGCACTGCGGGTGGTGGCTACGTGGAATGGCTCCAGGTCCTCAGTGCAACTACAGTGATGAAGGAGCTTGGCTTTGTCTCTATTAACAGTCTGGGGAAAAGGAATTAGTGACCAAAGGAATCAGTGCATTATACACTTCCCGTGTGGTCTCTCAAAACAACAAAACAAAACAGCGTAATCAGAGAGATACGTCACTGAGCAAGTGATGGGCTTTAGGACAGGAAGACACGAGGCAGAGAAAGGTAAAATCCATATTCCTCTCCATCCCCCTCTCTCTCTGGTCCAGCAGTATTCTGTCCTATTAATCCGCTGCTCCACCTCTATCTCACAGGCAGGCAGACACACACACACACACACACACACACACACACTCCTCGATGAAACTCGTACACAGACATAGAACACACACACTAGGACTAATGGATCAGTATTTTGTGGAGCCACCACTTGGCAGCTGTCTTTCAGCACAATCTTTTAATGTTGATTCTGAGCAAGAAATGAGGGGTGAGGTGGAAGTGTTGGGGGAGGATGTGGGGTGGAGGTTGGGGTGGAGGTTAGGGAGCAGAGGTGGGGGTGGGGTCAATCACCATGGTAAATTCTCTAAACATGGTTTATATTACTTTACTGACAATGTTTGCATGAAACATCCCACAGCTTTATGGGCAAATGCTACATGCCTTAAATACTGTTCAATTTTAATTTCAAACAAAAATAGCAGCAGGTTAAATCAATGCTGCAATAACCTCACAGCATAGCCTACTGCATGGCATACACTTAGCATACCCTACTGCACCATATCAACAAAGCATAGCCTGCTCGAGATGAACAACATCTAAAAAATATTCTACTGGGAAAGGCATAGTGTGGCTTCACTTGAGATATTAAGCAGCAGAAACCCACACCAACAAGAAAAACTGCTCATCTTTTGGCATAAATTCCACCACTTTAGATGTGATGCCTAGGTCTACAACTTTAGGGCTGTTACTGGTGTACTTCTGGATGGTGTACTTATGAGTGTCATATTAGTTTAGTAGTGTTATAAGAATTTGCTTCCCCTACAAGCTATGTTAGTTTTACGAAGCAAGAAGGTCTGACTTGGTCTGTGTAAGAATGTAAAAAAAAAAACAAGCTGTCAGACTGATGTTTAATTTCATAGCAAAATTTGTCTTATATACTTTCCATAACTGATCGGCTCTTCAGCCAAATATATAGTCTGATAGCAAATTTAGGCTGAAATTCAACTATAGTCAATCAGTCCTCCCATCCGTACCCACAAATGATAAAAAAATGTAAAAAAAATCAATGAACATACAAAAGCACTAACTCACAGACATACCTAAAGTCTAAGATACCATTATGCCCCAGTTACCACTTAATTCCAATATTGCACCATGAAAATGCTTACACCAATTTACACATATATAAGTGGCATGTACTGCCAAACACGCAACATCCCATAACACCTTTAACACACATACACTATATTGTTCACTACACTCTGCAAGAAAACATCATCAGCACTTATCACAAATCTCTCATTCTCTCATATAAAAGTGACTAAACTTCAATTAAATAATGCAGTATTAGACTCACTAACAAGTGAGTAGAAAGGATGTTGTTTCAGGGTTGAAGTCACTATAACCCAGTTGAAGCGTCATGTTTATAGCGCTGGGTATGAACACACGGAACTGGCATATACTGAGGTACATTTCCTCCAAGAAGTGAACAGACTATATGAGTGCCTTCCCCACTCATGTACTATAGCTGTGTACAAATAGCATCTGACTGCATCACACTGTATAAGCTGATCTTTAAAAGCAGTTCTAGTCTGTAGGCTACTCCAGAACCAAGCATAGTTAATGATGCTCAGTTCCACCATGGCCATGTCCCTCTGAGCTTTAAATATACACAGGCTACGGTGAAATCCACACACTTCCAGTGATTTCTTCCCAGACTCTTGCAGACCACAGAAATGAGAATTGGTGGCTTATGATTTACTTCCTGAACCATAAAATACAGTATATTCCTAGAAACAACAAGATTTTCTTGTGGAGTAATATTTACTAATGTGAGAAGTCCAGTATATAGTTCAAAATCCATCTTTAGTGTGACTTTGGTATCCTCTTACCTGAGCAAAGTTATAAATAAATTATGTTTAATCAAAGTTAGTTCTAAATAAGCATAAACGTTAATACAATAACTATCTTTTTGTGTATATTTTACAACAGGTTATACACATTATTGGAACCTCACATGCAAACATCAGCGATATTGCGGGTGCGCTTTTTAAGACACACACATACACAAAACACACGGTCAGATAATGTGGCACAGAGACGGAGTCGACTGCAGTAAAACAGGCTCACTTTAATTGCACACGGGTATCCAAAGACGTAGTCAAAACGGGCTGGTAGTGGAGATGGGTTGTATTTATGCTGTCCTTGTTTCCTGTTTTTTCTTCTTTCACATAAGAGATTATCAAGATGAATGGACCACGATATAAGCTCCTCAAGAGGCTTAGAATCATCTTGGCAGGCTAGTTCTGTAACTAGATCTGCATTCAGGCCTTGCCTAAAAGCGGCAGTTAAGGCAACATCATTCCACTTGCTACTCGCAGCAAGAGTACGAAATTCCAGTGCATCACCTGCAGCAGCATGTGAACCTTGCTTCAAGTTAAACAGTATCTCCCCACTTGCCTTGTGCTCCAAAGGGTGATCAAATATGGCCCGAAATGGACTAATGAAGAGATCACAGTCTCACCACCTTTGGTCCATACCGCACTGGCCCAATCTAGAGCCCTCCCGCTTAGGAGGGATGTGATTAATGAAATGCGAACAGAGTAGGTTCGGGGAAGCTGATGTGCAGAACACAGTGAACACTGCAGCAAAAATACCCTACAGCCAGATGGGTTTCCGCTGTACTTGTCTGGCAGAGCCAGATGAAAGGAAGAAATGTTAGTGGTAATTTGACGAAGCATGACAGTGTTTGGAGCTCTCAACTCGTTGGAGGTTAAAGATGCCAAGCGGTGGGTGAGTTCCGTTACAGAAGGAATCAAAGCTGCAAGTTGCTGTGTCTGTAGGGAGAGTTCATCCACCATGTTGCTCGGAGATTCCAGATGCTGGTGATGCTGGTTCAACAACTGGCCCTGAGCTGCCAAAGTGTCTGGTATTATCCAGTACCTGCTGATTCCATGTGAAGGTGAAGTCTTCTGTCAGTTAATGTGGCACAGAGACGGAGTCAACTGCAGTAAAACAGGCTCACGTTAATTGAACACGGGTATCCAAAGACGTAGTCAAAACAGGTAGAGTTCAAAAACCAAAACACAGTAGTATCATCCAAAACCAGTACAGGGGCAGACAAGAGAGCAAAATCCAGAGAAACAGGCAAAAAGTCAAAATATCCAAGAAGACAGAGTAGAATGAGTAGATACAATGGCTCGGAACTGAAAGGCTAGGCAAACGAGACTTTGAAATGATTGAATGAATGGTATGGGCTTATATAGGGAAAACGAGAGACAATTTGCTATTACAAATCAGGTGACTGGGAATGAACAAGAGGTTTATTGGTACTGTAGTCAATAGAGTATTGTATATCTGACATGGAAGAAAACCATGCGCTCAATCAGTATGCTACTGTTAGCTTATTTCAGAAAAGGGGAATTGTTGATAAATAACAGAACTACTATTCAAGTGTGCACACAGACACACAAAACAACCCCACTTTCGCTGAGAAAGATATAAAGGGAAGTAAAGTAAATATATACAGCAACTTATGATGTATTAAAGACTTGGCAAATGTTCTTACAGAACAGAATTTCTTTTATGAGCTTAAGATTTTGAGTCAAGACTCAAGTCTTCTGCCATAAACTTTGGCGGGCTACCAATCATTCTTCCCGTCAAAGGTGTTCTATCTATAGTCCTGATAAATCATCAACAAATCAGAGGTCTGGTAAATATAAGGCTACTATAAAATCTCATAAAAATATAATTACAAATATATTTAGAAAGGTACATATATAAGCAGGGTTAAATTTTAAATAAGTGAGTCGCACATATGAACAATAAGGTATACACACAATAGCGTGACAAAGAGCCTTCCTAAGGGCTGGTAGCATCTAAAGAATAGCATTTCATTATTGGCCAGAAAACATTTTATATACTGTAATGAATGAAAAATGAAAACACAGAAGATGTAACTTTAGTTTATTACATTAGTTTATTACTTTAGCTTACTGCAGCTATAACTTTGCCATAATGGTGAAAAACAACCTGCCGAGTGATCTCAGTTAATTAGAACAAATCCAGCAAAAATAAATTACAGCACACATAAATGACAAAGAAATGCAACTATTAAATAGCCAGGATAAACATAAATTCCCAGCTGAAGAATATGTGAATATCTGGAGTCAAAATAAGAGTAGTAACAGTGGATGAACCTTTTATTAGTTTGGTGTGCAGTTATAATAAATAAATCTTCAAACAGCCTTAGTAGAATGTGCTTCAAAGTGCTTGCACAGCTGATGAAAGACCTCTATCAAAATGTCATTTTTCCTACATCTGCATCATAAACTACAGCCAGCTACTGTTACTTAGAGAAATCTTCTTCAGATAGATAACTACACAAAGAAAAAACACATTTTCATTCTCTATTAACAGATAATAGTCACAACATTTGTGTTAGAAACTATAATTGGTTAATAGTAGTAGTTAATATTTACAATTGTGTGTTTTTCACATATTTTGATATAGCACCAATTAAAATCTCAGTTTATCTTAAAGGTTGTCTATCATGAAAAACTGATTATCCCTTGCTTTATTGAAATACCTTTGAATAATATGTAAATATCATTAGTTTCAAAACACACCGTTCACTCCCCTGGTCCATCCAGTCCATATATGGAATCTAAGATGCAGAAACAGCCCATTTTGACTCATTGTTTCTGTGATGTCAGGAGAACAACATAATTTACATATCTTAACTTATTCAGTCTACAGCAATTTAGCCTCATCCACTTACAAAGGGGACATTTCAGCTCCACCCACTTACAGAGGTGACAGATTAGCTCCACACACTTAAAGTTTAACCTTACACTGCAGTTCTCAGGCGTGTTTCAGGCATGTTTCAGAATGCATTTTGAATGAGGCACAATACAAGGCAGAACAGAAATCTGTCTTAAAGCCACAGTAACAGAAACAGCCTGTTTAAGGCATAAAGTGAGGTTGGAAAATGGTCATGTAAAATTTATTTTTACAAAAAGAATTATTTTGGGATTGGAACATAAAGTCACACAAATGTTGCAAGTGGACATCAAGGAAAAATACAAAATAAAAGAAAAATGAAGGACATGGGCCCTTTAACATGAAATACAGTTTGCTTGTATTTTATTGTGTTCTGAAATTCTCTGCAGTCAAAAAGATTAAGATTCTTTATTTGGCCTTTCATACAAAAGTGCCTAGGAAATCTTACTCAATCTACTCTGCCAGCAATATGAACCAGGGCACATTCACCACAAGTAATACACAGCAAGGACAACAACAATGTAGACCAGATAACCAATATAAGGCTACAAAAAGTGCAAGAACATTGTAAGGCCTTTAAATCAAGTTCAAGACATTTAAATACAGTAGAGAAGAGATAGAGCAACTCTGTTTTCTTTAGGGAGTAGTAGTATATGCTACAGTTATCAAATTGCAAAGCTGACTTTGTCTCTGCACCTTTTCTTCATAGGTTAACAGTAATTTACCAACTTTGTTGCCAAATGTAATATGGTATTTCTTTCTTTAGTTCTTAAAGTCAACTAAACTTAGTTTGCCTCCTACCCTCTGTACACCAGCATGTGTCACAGTGAGTATTGCAAACATTGTGCATCTAAGAAGAAGAGTGCATTTCCATAAGGCCAACCTTTTGTTTGTTTGTTTGTTTATCTGTGTAAGTCTGTAATCACTACTGAAAACCTGTTTTCAGGGTCTGTTGATGCAACAGCTCTTTTTGTTAACTTTAGCATTATCTGTATCTTGCTCATTTGTCTTATGTTTACAATTCTGTTTTCACTGTATACTGTACTTTTAAAAGCCATGACCGTATTTTCACTCTGAACCATACTTAAAGTAACAGCTGGACTTTTACATTTTACAGACTCTGTTCTCTTGAAAATGTACAATGTTACAAAATACTACGGTCAAGGTTATTTTGGGGCCAATTTTGTAAAGGTATGATCTTGTTTGCAGAAATCTTTATTTTTGGACAATGATAAAAAGTCTATGTGCAGGTTATTTAAAACCCTCCTCCATCCAATTGTGGTTGTTATTTAAGATGTTTTGTCAGGATGAGTCATAATGCCACCTTTGCATAGTCAGCAGTCATAAGAGAGTGCTGCATGTGTGGTATATATCAAGACATTTATATATGCTATAGACTATAGAAAGAAAGTTAAAAAAGAGAGTGTTTGTGTGTGTTGATGGGAAGAGAGAGAAAGAAAGAAGGAGGGAAGAGGTTGAGATCTGATTGGATGTTCCTGGAACAAAGACAGGCCAACCCCCTGCCATCCTTTACACAAACACACACACACACGCACACGCACACGCGCTCACACTGGAACAAGATATCAATGCTTCTACAGCCACATATAGTCTCATACACCAATTATCAGTTTAAATGTGTAAAACAAGAACTCTCTCACTGATGTATTGGATCACTGGCATTTAACCACCCCACTGTGCACTCACACACCATTATAACATACCACCATAACTACACACACACAGCTACAACAAAGTCATAAAGCAATAAAGCGAGGCAATGGATGAACGAAGAATATAAAGCAAGTGAAGTGTACAATGAGTGTGTGAGGCTGTGTGGGGTGTAACTTGGTGCAGAAAGTGATCTTAAAGCTGGAAAGCATCTTTAAAATGAATTGGTGCTGTGTGGGATTAGAGAGGAACTCTCTGTCTCTCTTAGTATGTGTGGATGTGCTGATGCACAGACAGGGCAGGCAGCAGAATATGTTTATTAGCCACACCTCGTCTTTCCCTCTGCCCCTTTACTTCCCTCCATGTTCCATTCACTCTCTGTCACTTGCTCTACATCCTCTTCTCCCTTTCTTCCTCCTTTGATCTTCTACATGGTGGGCAATGGGGCAGGGACTAGGGGAAATGTGCCCCAGAAAAATCATGCCTGACCTAAATTTGGCAGAACCGAGGGATGCCCCATAGCAAACAGATGTGTTAGAAGATGACAGGATAAGAGGGAATTGGTAAACTACTGCTGATGAACGATAAAAAATGGAAGTTATGCAAAACGATAATAATGTATATAAACTCTATAAAGTTAGCTAAAATAAAAACATAAATGGAGTCCCAGAAAAAAAAGGTTACTCCTAATATGATAATTCTAGATGCAGGTATTCTGTCAACAACAAACCATCTAAGGTAAATAATCCTGAATGGGATGCACATGTAAAAGACACCAACTGAAAATATTATTTTGATTAACAAAGGACTTCTTCTGAGATGGAGCAATGTTAGTGTCCCACGGGCTCTGGTGCATGTACATACATGCAAACACACCCAGACTCAGGAGGCTGTAGAGAGGGAAATCAAACCAATCAATGAGCCCATCCACAAAACACCTGATATCCGATGAAATACCATGGAGGAAAGAAATATCCCAACCATTTTGGTAGTGCTAAAAAATAGGTAATCCTGAAGGGCGTTGACTTTGGTTTAAAGCAGTAATATAAAAGAAAATGTAAGTCAGTGGGATATAAAGCAGGCCTTCCACAGGAAAAACAAACATCAAGAGATGGCTGAATATGCTGGCTGTTTATATTTTGACATGTACAATGGTATCCACTCACACACAGACACGAGTGTGCATACACAGAACAGGCAGAGGTGAAAACCCCATTTTTCAATGTTGTTTATCAAGTCATGGCTTTAAAAGAATCAGTGCTGCAAATTATGTAAAGATATTTTAACACCTTTTGAGCCATTATTGATAAAATGTGGTTCTGTAAGACCCCATTATATACAACCTATTATTATCTCCAATGCTCTAACACAACCACTCCAACTTACATGCATTCTCACTCTCTTCCTCTCATACACATATGCCTGAAGCTTATTTTATAAAGATAAATGTAAGCCAAGTGTGAGTGGGTGTACTAGACTAGAGGTGTCTAGTAAGACTGGTGGTCCCAGCATTTCACTCCAACACTGGAATGTCTGATGACAACACTCCCGTTATTTTTTTCTTTCTCTCCGCATGACAAAGACTTAACACATTTATCAAAAAATAAATTTTTAAAAAGCAGAAGAGTCTGGCTCTATGTTACATCTTATAGTTATGAGCTAGTCAGAGTGAGAGAAACACAGCTCTTACTACTGGATAGTAATAAATATTTTCCAATAACTCAGCACCCTCCACAGTGCTTGTGATATACAGTAAACCTTCAGCTGCACTGTGATCGAGCAAAGAGACCTAACACCAACCATACATCACATAGGACGACACAAATGGATGTCCTTTTAGAGAAACATACTCCTGGGGATCATGAGACTGGAAACTTGTGTAGTAATCACTGCTCTTCCCACCATAAATACCCCATATCCAACCACAGACCAAGGGTATTAACATTTCATGGAACTCGTAAAAAAGCCAACAGTCAAGAAAATGGATACGAGAAAGCAAACACCATAGAAATTATAATTAGATGAAATGATCCAAACTATTAAGGATACATATCTAGTTAACTTCTACCAGGTGAGAAATACCCGTATCACAATAACGCGTACATCGACGGCAAGATGATCCGGACACATCCGGATTAAGCGGAGATTTTAAATAAACAGGCGGAGTGGTGCAGGCGAGTGTTTATGACAGGGTTCAACCTTTCATAACACATTCCATTTTTTATTATATTATGGCCACATATTTCTTCTTCTTTCTGCACACAAATACATTCAACGTTAGTTATATATTTACTAGCTACTAATGTATTTACGGACGTCAAACCACTTACTTAATTCTAGCTATATGTATATTGCCAACTCCGAGAAGCCTACTAAGCAACATGAACGCACATCTTTGTTTTCCCAACAAAACACTGAACAATCATCCAAACACCTATCAGACAACCATAACTTTAAAATATTTCATCTCCAGCAATTAGTTTTTCACAAAGATTTGAGAAATTAATTTATTCCCTACATAGCGGACGAGCAGGTGCGTAAATGCAATGTCTGAAAATGGCGCCGAATGTGAAAAAAATGTCAACAGATTTCCTTCCTCACGAGCATCGCATCACACAATACATAAACCAGCACGAAGGTGTAGTGCTTGCGGGCGCACTTACCTTTTCTTTTAATTCATCAATAAGTGAGAAACAATTCAAAGAAAAAAAATGTTTTTACATTTGCTTTTCCGTTCTAAATGATTCAGAGTAGAAAACCCATGTGTAAAATTCCTATCTTTTAATGGTGTTTAGGTTCTAGTAAAAAGGGGGAGCTACGTATGCAATGAGGTAAGCGTATTCGTGTTAACCACCAATGGGAGACTCGCAGAGCCAGAAATCATCCAATCACAGCCATCAGTACGGCACTGGCTGCCTGGCGCTATGCTGCAGCAGCTTCGTAACCAAGGATACATAAACGTGTTTAATTGGATACGTTTTATAATCTGTGTATTTTACATTATTTATTTCGGTACATTGTCCCAACGAATTGACTTGCTTTCGTTGCAAAGCAAAAATAGTCACGCAATTGAAGTAACACTGTAGTAAACATACACCTAGATTAATAAAGTTATACTCAGGATTATTTAGCCATTTCATTCATCTTTTTACATATATAGGCTATTTCTTGATGGAAAATGCAATATTTACAGAATAAAAATATAGGAACCTTACTCGGTGTATTACGTTGTATGATATCACTTATTGTTAAACGTATTTATCGCAAACATTTTATATGTTTTGGTGGTGTACACAAAGATTACGCTATGAGTGGTTCTATAAGGTTAGGTGGGTTCGTTTGCTCCCTCCCAACACCAACATCCATCAAAACTATTAAATAATGGATGGAGCTTTTAAAGAGCCATGCTGAAGTGGAAATCAGTTCTCACGATTGCACGGAGAAAATTGGCAGGCAAGTTATTCATTTTTTTTGTTTGTTTGCTTTAGGGTAGCCTATTTCAATTTCCATTCCTTAAAATCAGACTTATCAAGTTTCACATTGCAGTGATAAAACGCGTCTATGGTCTATTAAATTTATTCTTTCGGTCTCCAAATAGCGTACCCTCCCTTGAGGCTCCAGCACCACAATCCCTCCCTTCCGCTAATGTAAGGAGCAGGTGCTTCGCTAGACCGTCTGGTGATACGAAATGACAAGATCAACCAGACACACAGAGTCCCGGGAGAATAGAGGAGAAACAATCGCACCCTTCAGCCCCCTCCTCACCGTCTATTTCCCTCATCAGAGTATATCCAGAACCTTCTGTTGCCCAACACCCCCTCCCCTCTCGTTCCGTCTCCACTGACATCTGTGGTCTTGGGCACCAGCTGGGCACGAGGCCGCTGATTACCGCTTTTTCCATTGCTACTCCATTACTGCACCACGCATACTGGTCAGTAGACTCCAATGTAACTGACGTTCAGAGATCTTAACAATAAAACGCTATTGTTGCCGGTTTATTTACGGATCGCATCCGAATGAACCGAAATGTTGTCTGATTATGTTTGAAACGTAAGAGCACAACTTTGAACGGAGGAATGTCTCAAAAAGATAAAACACCAACAATTAAACTTTTTTTTAAAAGCATTCCTAATTTTTTTTATTTTAAAACGTTATAGTAATTGATTCATGATTGCTCTTTTAAAGGCTTGCAAACCTAATTGAAGGTGCAAAACTGTAACAACCACTCTCTTGAACCACTCTCATTAACAATGCTAATCTTGCATGCATTCATTTGGCTTATGTACACTAATAAGAGTAGGATCAAGACTGTAACATTATCAGTAACTTTAAAAAAGCTATCTGAATAGGTTACAGAGGTTCATTTTATCTCACTTTTCATGTCTGTTATTTGTACATTTATTCAAGCAGCAACTACTAATAGCACATTTTAACCTTGTTAGTATTTTTCATAAGTAAAAGTATAAGAACCCAAGAACCATAGTAGAAGAATATCTCTAAAAGTCGCTTTGTGTTGTAAGAACATTTAATGGTGACTGTTTTATCTAAGAATATACTTCATAAAGAATATTGATAAAATACAATGTACAATGAGGAAATATCTATTTTTCTCTCAAAACAAAGCATAAAAAGAGGAAGAATAACTTTTTAGAATAACTAACAAGGTGCTTTCAGCAAATCTGGAATTGTTTTTGCAAAATCTGTTTTATGTTAGGTAAAAATTATGAAAACTTGATAAATTATGTATTTTAGTTTACACTAAAATGTATACATGTTAAAACCTTATGCCAAATAAAAGCAATTTCATCAATTTCATTAAGGAGAAAGCTTGGATTATATGAAGTTTGCAGAGGTAGTCTGTACAGTAATGTGAAATAAGGAACCTTGTTTATAATCCTCACTGTGCACAGTTACCACAAATTTCTAAATACGGGGAGAACAATTTGTTTCTGTTATTATAGCAGATGTGATCAAGTAAACCAAGTTTTCTACCACTAACTATGAATACCAGGCATGTTAAAACATTAGGGATTAAAACATTAGGGTTTAAAACTATTACATCAGTAATGTTTGAGGTAGCAAAGTCATAAACTATAGGACATTGCACACATTTCTTTATAGATCAAAACATTTGTTCTGCATCTCAGATGTCCTATTGTGATGGGAATATGCTAAAATATAGAAAACTGTCAATTGGATTTTTGTGCCTTTTTTTATGGTTCTGGAGTGTTGGTCACTTTTATCAGATTGTTTTCGTAGCATGTTGTTACCCCTGTGCACAAACCAGCGACCACCTGTTCCACGATTTTTCCTGATTTAGTCAGTGCTCCCACCTTGTGGTGAAAAATAAAGTTACATACTGGAAGGTAGTGTATATATATATATATATATATATATATATATATATATATATATATATATATATATAGAGTTGTAATGATGGAAGCTACTTATACATATAAAAATCTGTTATTTAGGTAACTTTTTACATTTAATTTTTATTAATTTAATTTATTTATTTAACAAATTGTTGTATTATTATTTAGTGCTGCACAAATGCAAACATAAATAATAAAAACAATAAAATAATAATACAACTAGAAAGGAAATAAAATATAAATTATGATAAAATATACATTTAAAAATGGGTTTTTCTTTAGTTATATTACATATATTTATTAATGTCTTAAGTCTATTTCAGGAACATTATTAAGTCTGAATCATACTTAATACAAATGTAAAAAAAAATTCATTCACTTGGTATCTGCATCTTGCACATCAGTGCTTTATATGCTAAGGAGTTACATATTTCCACAAGTGCCAGTTTATCCATATCTCACCACTACCTATAGATCACACGCTTTTGTAAAGTGAAGATATCTCATTTTGTCAGATTGAAAGGTCAGAGCTCAGCTTTGATGACCCAGATCAAAAGTTATTGTGACTGTATTGTCTGTGTTGCTGATTTGTGATTTTAACTGACTATGATTTTAGTTGTGAGCTGTGAGCTCTGAATGCTGTGGCATCTCCTTTTAGAGTAAAAGATTAAATAATCTGACCATTTTGTTTCTGATATCTTCTAAGAACAATGCACTGTGCTTTCAGGCACTCTGAAAGACACAGTTGACTCAGATGCAAATATCCTAAAGATTTTTCAGGAACGCCATAGAGCTTGCTCTATTAATTAACTCTATTAATTGCCAGCTTCTAAGTACACCAGTGCTCTCTTTTTTCCAACACATTCCAATCTGCTGATTTTGTCATGTGCAATGCCTGTAATTGATTGGTTTTTATGGGCATTGTATTTAATATTTATTAATTAATTAATGGCAAAATCCAGCAGATGCAGTAAACAAGGTTATAAATTAACAATATACATTCTTACACATATTAGATCAGTGAGTATAACAGTAAGGATTCAACTAATTAAAACCAAAGTTTTAATTAGACAACTTTTGCAATTTTTACACTCACCTGATGTGTGGGTATTGACACAGAAATAACTATAATTCTTATCATTTTTTTAATGTGGTCTTTGGAGAAATAAATGGTTTGCTTCATCTTTGCTTCATGTACTGCAAAAGAAGTTCTTTGTGTCCCTTAAAGCTAGCTTTTACTAGATAAGCTGATATGGCCCATACACTCAGCAGAGGACAAAAATCAACATCAGTGTTTCTGAATCACTTTTTAATGCCTTCCCTAGTCTTAGAAAATATTATCGCCAGCAGCACTGGGGATAATCACTGATCAAAGCTTGTATTACATGTGTGCCTGCTGAACACATACTGTATCAGCTACAGTGAGAGTACGGTGATTGGGAAATAACAAAAGGACAGATTTATTCTGAGAGTTCACTGCACTGAATCAGTGAAAATAATACACTCACCACAAAAGCAAGTTGTTTTCATAGACATCCCCAGCCACCAACAGATGACACAAGCCAGGACAGGGTTCAGGTTGAGACCAAGGTCATGGAGGAGACAGAGCGAGAGAACACAAATGATCAACATATTGCATTAACATTACACCTATCTAGTGTTTATGTTTCAGTTAAGCTCATTTACTCATCTGTTAAAATACAAAAAAAGGAAATTTACAGTTTACATTTATTCCTATGGTGTATATTGAAAATATTTCTCCCTAGAAAAGTATTATGCCTAGAGAGCTTCATAATACTTAAAAACTAATGTGATAAATAGAAGAAGAAGAAGAAGAAGAAGAAGAAGAAGAAGAAGAAGAAGAAGAAGAAGAAGAAGAAGAGTGCCTAATTAAAGAACCAACACTTTATAAATACTTTCTCTTACAGTACAGGTAATGTTCTCTAATTCCCACTAGGTTCAGGCAGGTGTTTTCTTTCAACAAATAATTATCATGTCACAGTTCCTTTATGTGTTCTCTGTCTGAAGGTTGTAGGTTAAGATAGAGCTGTGTCTGCCACAGGATATCTTGTAGGGACATGTGCTGACTATGAAAGTCCCTGGCATTAATGAAGACTTTATACACTCTCTCGTTAATCGAATGAGTTCACTAGATAAGACAACTGCTACTTCACCACACAAAGCAATGCCTCCATTAATAGGAATTTTTTTCAGCTAAACATAATTCACCTTCGTGTAGCAAGAATTCTGCATTTGCAAGGGTGAAATTCAACATGAACTTGGTCATTAGCTCTTTTTGTTAATGGAAAACTAAGTGTTCATTATTGTCCTTCAAAATTATTAACGAAATGTATTGTAAACCAGGCTGCTTTTAGACAAGCTCTCTTGTGAAATAGATGTGATGTATGGTGTATGATGCTTAGTTTTAAATCAGTGCTCTTAAGGCATGCAGTTCCTTCCTCTCTCAAACCGTGTTTACAGAGGGCAGCTAATGAGTTTAACGTGGAGCACTCTTTTGGGCTCCGCTTCTGTGATTGAATTTACTTAGCATCTTTACAATTATCAGCAGTACGCTTCAGATTAACCTAAATGTTTACGATAGACTATTTAGATCGTAAAACAAATATACGTCACATTTTTGTTGACACGTTACTGGCCAAATAAGACTTTTCCTGAGAACCATTGCTACTTGACATGTATATTTGGATAAATTGGAATGGATTTCATGGAATTACTTTCATGTTTTAGTATTTTAGAGTTACAAATAATGAGGATATCATGTTTGCCCATTTATCGGTTTGTGTACAAGAGACATTATTAATAAAGGGGGCTTAAAAATGGCATGGTAATTAAAATAAACTCGTGTTTAGGCTTCCTGGTGAGAAATGTTATGTTAAAGAATCAATTCATGAATTACAGATACATATATTAAACGCTGACTAAAGGGACCCATAGCTGTGGTTACTCTCGCACGATGGATCCAGTACAATTCCACCCCTCACTCTCCATTTAGTTACGGCACTGCCACAGACATAAAGCAAAGACAGTAACTCCAACAGCATGTGAAAAATGATTATTCATCCCTTTTGTCATTTTAAAGAGGGAGGGAGAGAGCAAATACCATTGCCAAACAGGTCAACACAGCAAACAGATGTAGGTGGTAAATCAGCCGATGTAGAGCTCGACGCGGCTATGAAAACGAATATCTATCCAGAAAAGCTATTAGAGATTTACCTTACACGATACCGTAAATATACGCGAGTGCTGTATTTACGGTTTGCTATCTGCTGACCATTGACTGAAAAAGGTTTCATGAGCCTTCGAAAACCTTAAAGACATTTGTGGAGGTTCCCCATTTATACGTAGCAGGCCGTTTACGATTAACAACCAAAGCCAAATCCTTATATTGCAGCTGCATTTACGCCTTGCACATCCAGGAAAAATGAGACCGCAGAACCAGACGTATGTATTTTAACAGGACACAACGCATAGTATGGGTTTTACAACCCTGATGACAGGCTAATGAAAATGCAACGTATATACTACATGTTGTAGCCTACATCATGCTATATATTGCAAGACTGTGCTTGAGAATACGGTACGATGACAAACAGTATTGAACATGACAGCTGTCATTATCAGTAAGAAAAGAGGCGTGCTGCCATCGCTGAAGTCTTTCCCCATAACCTCCACAATGAATCCACATGCAGTCTTGTTTGGTATGCTTTATGTAACTCATTCCAATAATTATACATCTTCCTGACACGCACAATGGCTGTCATGGGGTAAAAGCCACTCTGATGTACCTAGGGCTTCCATACGTTAATAGAACATCGTAATTAGCGAATATAACACACAGGAAGAACAATAACCGCTAGTGGATTACTGGGGGGGTGGGGGGGGGGGGTTACATAAGGTGATTCGGACCGGTTCCGTGTACCGAGTTCTAAACTACACTGTTAACCCCTATGGCATGAAACTACCGAATAAACGTAACCAAGTTTTCAGTACCTGAGGGGATGAAAAAGCGGCGTCTTCAACCCCTGTGTGCGCCTATTTGTGCAGTTACAGTACATGCAGTGGGGGTGTACTGTAATTTTGCGGTTTTCTGTCCTCCTTAGAAAAACGTCACGGAGGCGGGAGGTGAAAAGCTATAATGACTCGCAGGGTGAGTCACAGTGAAAAGCTATAATGACTCGCAGGGTGAGTCGAATGCGATTGGAGAAGGGAGCGATTTCTTAGGGGCATGAATGATTAGACCAAGTATCCTAACTGTTCTTTTAAGTACCTAATCGGTAGCCTAACCTCCCATTAAACAGTATAAGATGTATTTAATATATTGATAAATGAATGGACATAAATTACAAAACACTTCACGAAATATCATTAAAAAGAAATGTAGGCCATTTGTACATATTATTATACTTTATATATATATATATATATATATATATATATATATATATATATATATATATATATATATATATATATATATATATATATATAAAACCTATTATACTGGCTAGGATGCATTCTATGAGTAAATGACAAAGTATTTTTGTAAATCGCTTTGAATAAGAGCGTCTACCAAATGCCCTAAAGGTTAATGTAAAATCCTTAGGCTAATAAAAAGTAAAAATCATCTTAGGATTCCTCCTTATTTTGAAAGTGGATGCGTTTCCTAATATTACGATACATTTATAGCAACTGAAATATTGTCCGGCTGATGGTGATGCAGCTATCAGTCAATTATGTACATTTTAAAGCAGACGTTCAAATAAGTGGAGGGTATGCATTTTGGGGGGCGCTTTTTAGTGTATATCAAAATGACTTCATATACACACTTTTTAATTAACAGAATGGCTACATTTACATGAACCTTGATAATGCGTTAATAATACGACTAATAGACCAATTTGGAGAGGACGTCACGGTGACGCCACTTGCTGACGATCGCGCATTGGTGGAAGAAAACAGTAGAAAACAATGGAGCGAAACGAGTCACAAAATGTCATGCGCTGTTGGATGCAAGAATGGGAATGTAAAAACTAATTATTTTAATTTTTAATACCATCATCAAAGATATCCTTTGAGGCAAGATGCAGATGGTTACAAGCTATTAAATGGGTAGATGGTTTTACTGTATTGGCCTTACATCACCCTTACATCATGAAACACACCATTCATCAGCTGTTCAACACTGACGCATACAAAATGTCACGCATACAAAATGACATTTTGAGGTATGATCTATGACATAATTAGAAAAGTATGCTTAACTCATAAAATTGTATTTTAGCCCCTCCAGCCTGAATGGCCACCAAGCCCATGCTGGAGCACATTCTTAGCTGCTGCTACATTGCATCAGGTGACGGTCATCACCACTGGATGCATAACCATGTGCTTAAGGCTATTCCTAACATCATCTGCAGTGGCAAAGAGCCAAGTGCCTCCATCCATCAGTGGCATTTTTCAGAGCAGAAGAGAAGCTCCAGCCTCAGCCGAAGGCATCCGTTGTGGCACATGAGGGACAACTTTGGGTAGTCTGGGAATCTGAATTGTTTCCCCGAGACCAGACATTGTGCTGGTTTTGGAAACATCCAAGCATATGGTCTTGCTGGAGCTCATTGTACCCTGGGAGGAGAGGATGGAAGAGGCTAACAGAAGGAAATGAGCCAAGTAGGCAGACTTAATGCTGCAAAGATAAGTACTGCAGAAAGGCGTAAAGAATGTGGTGTGTGCCCACAGAGGCTCCAGAAGTCTGTGCATAAGGCCGATAGTCTGCTGCATATCACAGGTGAACACGCAAAGAAAGCCATCAGAGACAGCAGAAAAAGGCTTCTGGATGACTACGAATCAAAAGGAGCAATCTGTGGGTGTATATTAAATGGTCACTCTCAGCTGGGTCACCTATTCCAAAGACCCAAAACACCCAGTGAAATGGGTAAAATCAATGATCATGTGTCCAATTGCACCACTACTTGTATTTTGAAACCAGCCTTGTTGTTTTTCACCATTCACTCTCTGGGGTTTCTCCCATTTGAATTTTGGGGTGTTCCTGTATATGAGCGTTGCCACTTTGGATGTGTCTCTGTGTGTGCTTTCCCTGTCAACATCTTGCATTCTGTTACTAGGTACTGGATTGTCCCAAGGGATCCTTGTCACAAGTAGCATTTGTTCTTGTCTGGTGTGATACGCCTCTTGTTTGACTGACCTACTGTTTAGTGCTTGATCTTGTGCTACCATGATTATTGCCTCTGTTGCCCTTCAGTCCTACCTTTTCCAGCCATTGGTAGGATTGTCTTGCATCAGCCACCTCTGCTATCTGGTTTGTGGTACATCCCCTGGAGGGCCTGCAACACACAAAACTGAAAGCAAAGCGGCATAAAACAAATCCAAAACAGCAATGACTGTAACAGTATGCTGACTCGTCATCCCTGCTGATGAGACCCACCATGGTCATGCCATCAGCAAACTTGACAATATGGTTCTAGCTGTACATAGTTGCACAGTCATGAGTCAGCAGAGTAAACAGTGGACTGAGCACACAGCCCTGGGGGAGCCCAATGTTCAGTGTGGCAGTGCTGGAGACGCTGCTCCTGATCCACTCTAACTGGGATCTCCTGTCCAGACAGTCTAGGATCCAGTTGCAGAGGGAGGTGTTCAGGCCCGGCTATCTCAGCTTTTCAGTCAGATGCTGAGGAGTGATGGTACTGGTTGCTGAACTGAAGTCTATGAATAGCATTCTAACATGTGTGTCCTTTTTGTCCAGATGGGTAAGGGCCAGATGAACGGTGGTGTTACTTGGTTAATATACTGAATAGTTTGTGAACTGTATGGGGTTCAGTGGTGGTGGTGGTGGTGGTGGGGGGGAGTGGGGGTTGGGTAGATGTGAATTAATGTGACTCAGGACAAGTCTCTCGAAGCATTTCATGATGATGGGTGGGACAGTAGTTGATGAGGCAGAACACTGAAGACTTCTTCTGTATGGGGACAGTGGTGGTGACCTTCAAGTATGTAGGGGCAGTGGTGCTGCTCAAGCATATGTTGAACTTGTCCATAAGAACATTCGCCAGCTGCACATCTTCTGAGCATTCTCTCAGCCAGGAATGTTGTCTGGTCCAGCAGCCTTCTGTGGGCTGGACCAGATGACTTGCGCACATTGCACACATGAAGCTTGATATATTGATATTCTGTGAAGCTTGATATGTAATATAAAGTCAATCACAGTTCAGTCACATTTCATCTCAGTCCCTCTAAGATTTAGTGAAAGTAAAATAACAGATCATGCTTTTACTCAATAAATGATTGTTAAAAAGTTCATAGACATGTATTACACATTTATTTACTACTTTATTCATATATTTCAATCCCATTGTGAACCAAACACTTTGATGTATGATTTGCTGTTTGAAATAAGTTTAAGATATGATACGTTTATAAAATTAGACCTCATATTTATCTTTGGTCAAATGTTACCTCATTAGGAGGAGGGCTGAGATTGTTCTGAACATTTTGATATGAAACATATGGGTGTCATGCTATAAATAAGAACCTTTAAAATTAATTAAAAAAATATGAAAAAACAGAAAAAATAGTTTTTCTTGCATCCACCATGGTCAGGCACAACACCCGATTGTTGGGAGAAAGGGTGATCTTTCGTGCTGCAATGTTGATCTGTGTTTTAAACCGTACATAGAAGTCATTCAGCCCATCTGGAAGCAAGGCATCACTATCACAGGCACAAAATGTTGTTCTCTAATTGGTGATGGCCTGAATACCCTGCCACGTGCATCATGGATCATGTGAATCCTGGAAGTGTCCATAGTGTCTCTGAGCAGGTGTGCACTTCACATCTCTGATAGCCTGGGATTGTCACCACATTGTCACCTTCTCTGAAGGCTTCTCTGTGTCACGGGTCTTCAGCAGCTTATGCAGTCGTCCACAGTTTCTGGTTGGAGCGTATGGCATTGGTCTTGGAGATGCAATGCACTTCCTGATATAGCCAGTCACTGATGCTGTGGACTCCTCCAGGCTGATGAAGTCACTGTTGAATAAAGCTTCCCAAAATGTGCTCCAGGAAATGTTTTCAAAACACAAAATAGAGAAGAGCATGGATGGTTCCTGCTGGCCAGGTTTTCACCTGTTTTAGACCTGGCTTGGAGCGTTTGATGAGTGGTCTGTGCGCTGGTATTAGCATAACAGAGAGGTGGGCACAGGTGCAGCTGGATGGCAGTCAGGAACACTCAAGTGCACACCCTGGACCAATTCTGGGGTCATTTAGAAGAGAGGCTCATTATCACCAGTTTGTTTACACACAGAATAATTAATTCTGTACTAAGGATCAATTGCACATTTTCACTTATGTTTTGCAAGAAGGTTTGCAAAATGTTAAGCACTAGTTTAATCCACATTTAAAATTCTGTAACAAACAGAACACTGTTGTTCTATGTTATCTTAACTGCTGAACCTCATAACTGGTGAAATTAGTTTAGTCCATATAAGGGGGGCATATGGGGATTTTTGCCATATGTATATGTGTATCTATTACCTATAATCAGCTACCAAAAAGAAAGTGGGCATTGGGTGACAAGACTGTGTATTTTTGTTGTAAATGAGTAGTTGATTATACAGGACACAGATTGAGTGAATAAATGGAGAATATCCCCAAAGACAAAGAATATCCATCACAAAACCTGAAAAGTCTGATAAGTCAAAGCAGTCATGTTACAAAATGACCCAATTAAGCAAGCTCACACATGGTACTTCCACATATGCAGGAAAAGGCAAAAGTCAAGTCAAGTGAAGTCAAAGTTATTTATATAGCTCTTTTTACAACAGTTGTTGTCATAAAGCAGCTTTACAATTGTCCGAGTCCAAGCCCCCAGTGAGCAAGCCAAGGGCGACAGTAGTGGCAGAGATGCAGCTTGAGAGGAGGAATGTGCTTTGGTTGCAGAAAAAGTGATGAGCCAGGAAGTAAGCTCAGCAATAGTGGGAGCCAGAGCGGCTGTGTCCCTGTCTCACCCTTTCAGTTGGTGGTCGTATCTTTTTTGCTCATATTCAGGCTTCTACTGGAGACCTGGATGGGTGTGGCACTGTGTTTCTGCCATTCCTAGGGTTGTGCTGGATTGACGTCAAAGTTGTTATTCCTGAGATCTGTTTGAGCTACTCCTCCAGTTTAGAGATCACAGTCACAAACACTCTTACCTCCACTGGGACAACCCTAATGTTAACTTTCCACATTCTCTCAAAGACAAATTTATTTAAATTGGTCTTTTTACAACATGTATTGTCACAAAGCAGCTTTGTCAATGTGTGGGTCCAGATGCATAATGAACAAATCAGTGGCAACAGTGGAAAGGAGAAACTCTCTGGGAAGAACTAATTAAGTAACATTTGGAGGACAAAGAGTCAAGCGGGAACCATCCTCTACACTGCTGTGTTCTGAATCTTATCTACAGTAACTATGTCTGGTTGGTTTGCCATTGCTTACTTCTCCATTTGTATCCACAGGACCCTGTAACACTGAGAAAAAGAAAGCAGATGCTTGCAGATTTAAGAAGACTTTGTAAATGCTTCTTAATCATAGGAGCAATTCCAAAAGGCATCATCAAAAACAGTCTACTTTCAAAATCCAGAATTAACAAAAGGTAATAGACAAACAAGCAAAGGGAGTAATCTAGGAGAGGGTATAAACACAAATCAGGGTCATACTTAAGATAGCTGATGTAGGCAGAGTACACCCAGTAAAACACAAATGAATATTGGCAGTGCTTCACAATGAAACAAACACAATTTCAAACTTAAATACTACTGATGATTCATAGGAGACAGGTGAAAATGTTTAGTACTCTGGTATTGATGTAAGAGTGTTACGATTATATGAAGGGGATGACAAATATGTGGTAAGTCTTTCTGATGACCTCTGGCAATTTTGGTCCCTGTTACCAGCAATGTCAGTGGTGGCATGATAGTCCCACAGGGTCTTAGCTGTGTTGTTTTCTAAGGAACTACTCTCTGTGGCTCCTTCCCATTAGGACTTAAGGGTGTCCAGCTCATATGCCTTTCATATGTCTCTGTGTATGGTCAATTTATATGTTTATATTTACATTTACACAATTTAGCAGACAATCTTATAAAGTGGAATTTAAAAAAGTAATTTGCTGTCTTGCCAGAAAATTATAATTAGTGAGTACAAATAGGTTAGAGTTCAAGAATATCAACATGCAATCAAGTCGATGCTGAAACCTATACTGAGAAATGGGTCATTCCACACCAATTTAACCAGGAGCTGTCCCTTGTTGGCTCAGATTTTGATAATTAAGATACATCCATGCACAAGTGTGCACTTTTGTTGTTTTGTTGGGAGGGTTTTATGTAAAATGTAAAAATTTAAACATTTCAGAAATTAATTATTTTTTGAAAATGAGCCTTCTCTTTTATTTGGCTCAATTTTTTATATGTGATACTCCAATGCCTTATAATGACCTTATAAAAATTGTTTTGAAAAGTTGATTCTATTTCTCTATACGAGTACTTTGATACCTACAACACACACACCCCCATCCCTCCCAATAGCTGTTTTTACCACATTATACTTTATAATATTTAATAATGTATTTCTAAAATCAAAATGTCTAAAAAACCCAAATTGCTGTAAATACAGATCACATTCTTAGAAATTACCTCTGACATGAATAATGGAACTGTAAGGAGGATTCTCTCTCATCTGTAGCCACATCAGATGATACAGAATCAAACACTATTACTTACTTAGCTACTAAAAACACCAAAGTATGAATAAGTAAGAATTTTTCACCTTTATGTGCTATTAGAACAGAATGTACAAAAGAGAAGCAATCGCACAAACATTTTTTAACATATATTTAAAAAAAAAAAAAAAGGTGTATTAAAATTAAAGGAGGAAGGATTCCAGGAAAATGAACTACTAGAAACCATTATCTGATTTATGTGTCTCTTGAGCTGTGGGGGTACACCCACTCAGAAGATTAGCTAGAAGTTGATGTCTGTCTGTGAGCCATCTTAGCTGATGCAGATGCTGGAGCTGCATGCTGATCGCTGGCATATGTCAACTGTTTATGGACTGTTCATGAGTTGTTCACTTTTACAGATCTAACTAAATCTTTCTGTTTTATTTGCATGTTATTGTGACAGTGATGCAAACACTGAAATAGACCGTCTTGTCAGTGACAAAGCATCTGAGATGATGCCAGAGAATGTCCCCATGCCGTCAGTAGATGAACTGATGCTTCCATATCCACCCACCCACTCCATCTACTCCAACAGATGCAGAAGCAGCTCACCCACCATAGACTCAACAGAATAACTGAGAACACCTATGCTTAGCTGGCTACATGGAGTATATATAAATTAACGAAGCATGGACTGTTTATTAGTTGGGGTGCCCAAGAATGGGTTCCCTCTTGAGTCTTGATTCTCCAAAGGTTTCTTCCTTAATTCTTCCCAGGTAGTTTTTCCTTGCCACTCCCACCACTGATCTGTACACAAACCTTTGTAAAGCTGCTTTGTGACACTGTTGTTGTAAAAAGTGCTATGTCAGATAATGTGATTTTTAGTTTTATTTAGCTGCTAAGGGAGAAACTACTACAGTTGTGCCACAGCTTCAGGCACCTTCCCTATCCTGGTTTCCCCCAGTATTTATATCATTTTTGGAGTGTCACTGAATCTTTCAGGTAAAAAACCTAAAGCAGATAAAAAATCAGGGCAACTCTGGGGGAGCAGCAGATTCCCACCACAGCATGGCCCAGGGTTAACATGGCAGTGGCAGGGACTCATATAGAGTTATATGGACTCCCCTGACAGTGTATGTGAGTGAGAAGACAGCAGGGGGATTGCTTCACCATCACTGCAACAGAGACACCTACTGTTGGACCAATACTCCAGGAATATTATAGTTGTACCAGGAATTGGAAATGAAATTGGAAATTTGGGAAGAAATCAGAGCATTATTGGAGAGAACTGCATTATTAATATGTCATCAGTAATGTTTTAGTCCAAGAAAGTATTTTACCTTGTGTCATTCATTGGGAGAAAAAGGAAACAGTGTGCCACAACTTAAAAGCAAGTGAACCATAGCACACACACTTCCATATGTATAAAAATATAATTTCTTTATTGGAAAACAAACAAAAGTGCATCAGGAATAAACTCACTTGTATCTTTGCCTGGTGGTTACAGTGAAAACAGAATAATACAGTACAACTACATTTTTAAAGTTAAAGTTTAAACATTTAAATTAGTATAAAACTGTACAGAGTCTTCTTACAGTATTTACACAATGTGTATTCGTCAATATTTTGAATATTTCGATTCATCTTCTTTAAATAAAAAGTAAACAATATCATGTATTATATCTAATTTAACCCAATTTGTAACATATTATTCTCTCGCCAATAACTCTTGGGAGTCAATGTACTAACTAATGCAATTATGTGCAATTGTGTATATTTGTGGTAAGGCCTCTTAAATGAGAGCGAGTTGTCAATAGTCAACCATGAATCCTCAATGTATGAGAAGACTCATAGTTATAAATAATACTGAACCATACAAGAAAGGGCTACATTTTAACATATCAATGTTATGTCAAATGATAAAATTGTTGTCATTTCATTCAATCAAGAGAAACATTCCAGGGTAGAAAATGTATAGTTTCAAACTAAATGTAACCTATATTTTCCAAATGCATTAAAATCTATAGTCCTCAGTGCTTCAGGTCCACTCTTGCCTATGCATGCATGCATAAACGGGAAAACCAGTCAAAGAGCAAGATGACTTCAGAGCTGCACAAAAATGCTACAAAACATGGCAAAAGAAAAGCTATAGAGCCAAGTGAGACTCTTCTTGAAATCAGACATTCCTTTTTCATGCTTCAGAAATCAAATATAAAATCTGGAAAAAAAACCCACAGGAAGCTGCCTTGTATACACATATGCTAGACCATCAGGAGGTGAGTGGGAGCATGTGCTACTGACTATGTGCAGGCCTACAACTTCTACCAGTGTCTCACATGTCATTATCATAGTCTCCTATCATTCGCCTTGAGTTTGATGCAAAGAAGATGTCATTTTCACGTGGGCAGTCATAGTGGCAGGAGCAGGTCTTAATGAACATCATCTTCCTCCTGAAGAAGTCTCCCTCAGGACAACGGAACTCCACCTCGGCAGTGATAGTGGTGTGCGGAGTGCAGCAGCGTCCATCCGTACACACACCGCAGAATCTGGGCTTGTATGTCCGTGTGCTTTGGCAGCCAGACAGCTCAAAGCGCATGCCTTGCTGGGTCTTGGGAGTCCGCACACACTTCTTACCCTTCTGGAAAGAAAAAGTTGGTGAATGTTGCGAAAAGCATTTGATTTTGTGTTTTTATGTAGTTGATCATTTGTAACTTCTGGACATCTGGGGTCTGGAGTTATTCTTTGCTTTTGTAATAAACAGTTCTCTGTATATATGATTATACTTTTCAGTTTAATTGCTACATTACAAGTTTTTTCACATCGCTGGTGATGAGTCAGACCCTCATTAAACACAGTGGAAACAAACAAAGGTTTACTAACATTTAACAAGCGGAAGAATGTATTGTCAACTTTTAAAAATAGAATTTTCTTTAAATTAATGTGATATGGTCACAAATACATCTTTGCATTCTTCTTGCTTTAAGTCATACTCTGTCTGCTCACCTTGATGTTGCTCTCTTGCTGGCCAAGACATGGCCGGATCATGCAGAGGCGAGTCTGCCGCTCCAGTTGGCATCGTTCATTGTCATTAGTGACACGTGAGGACAAACCCATTCCACAGGTGGTCGAACACTCGCTCCAGTCCGTAGTCTGCACAATGCAGTTGACCTGTGCGCTTTCAGCCTCAGGGCTCTGTAGTTTTCTGTACACTGTGTGATGAAAGAGGAGGGTGGGAGTGTAAGAAATCTGGATTGTTGGGGTGGAACTTTAGCAGCAGTTAGTAAAATCTTATATCTCTGATAAAAGAGTTTAATAAAATAGCTATATATTAAATATGAAGTTAGAATGCTACTAGAAGGAGCATTCACAGGGAAGAGTAAAGTTCCTGTCTTCATTTATCCCTATCTAAATCTATCAAACTTGTATAACATAGCTAGAAGGAGTGATAAATGTGGACTCTACCTATTTAAGCTCCACAACACTTTATGAATAACAATGTTACATGTGAAGACCACATGCAACTATAGCTAGACCTGCTTCCACCTATACCATATGTGTATAAAAGCAAATGTGGACAATAGAATTACTTGTTGAGGGACCTACCAGCCATGGCTGACAGGTATGAGTCCTCTTGGGGGATTTGGTCACACACCCACTCCTCACAGCACTTGTTGGGGATCTGAATCCGTCGTGGGTATGGGCAGTCTGGAGAGGGCAGACGAAGGGCACTGGCACAGGTTGGCACACAGCCAATCTCTCCATTCATGCAGACACAGTGGTGCTTACAGTTGGGCTGGAACGTCTCTCCGCTGCGGTAGATCACACCACCCAGGTCACATGTCTGGCCTTCTTGGGCTGTTACAGAAGAGTGATGAGGAACCTATGTCATTGGGCCTATTTTTTTTTTTTTAAGATAAGAAGTAACATGCTGTTGGTGAAGCAGAGCAGTGTCAAAGTGTTCACTGGCTAAACAAAAGAACCCCTCAGCCCTCACAGAACACACATTCTACTGTTAAATATCTCAAGAAATATGACTGAATGGTAGGGGTTTGTAGATGTAGACCCAGAGGCCACAGACCTGAATGAAATAGCTCCCCACTGTGGACAAAAAAAAAAAAAAGTTTCCATTTCCATCATTTCTATTTCTATACAATACTAATCCCTTGTATAAATTAAGCAAAAAATTGTATTTCTTTTAAACTCACAATGCCTAAGGCACATCAAGCTACTCACAACAACCTACTCAACCTACCCATGCAGATGCCAGTTTCTGTGTCACTCAGCAAGGCATAATCACAGTAGAGGTCTTTATGGTGGTCACAGGGCTCCAGGGGTGAGCAAGGCTCCCCAGCCTGCCTGGCACACACCTTACAACAACCACAGCCATCCAGCACCAGGCTGGTCCCCACTGGACAGAGTGGCGTCTCAACAGGGCAGTCACAGGCCTGGGAACAGTATTCACTCACCACCTGGATGAGAGATTGAAAGGGATTAGGGTTGCCAATCAGAGTTTATGCTCAGTGATTTGGAGGTGGGTTTAATTTGTTTTTCAAATATTCTGTATTGAAATATGGCCCCATATTGAAAGTGAACTGACCATTTGTCACTTTTAAAATTTAAGCCTAGAAATTGCAGTCGAGCTTAGATTGCCTTATTTTTAAAATCTAACTTTGATCATATTGCACACCTGAATCACAATCACCTTTGCCTTTTTGTGGGGCAGGATGAGTGGGGAGTGGCTCAGTTACTAAACAGTGACATTTGCTCATCAACAGTAACACTGTGCTAGATCCAGGCATAACTGTTTTACAGACAGAATCAAGACTGATACTGGATCTGATGAGAATATGTAATACTCATTATAGCCACATGGTGGGGAAACGCGAACAAATAGTGGACAATAATAAAGCAAGTAGCCACAACTGAACTCATGTTCCTCACTCTGACACGCTGACACGAACACAATATTGGCATTTCTATTCTCAACCAGACCTGATTCATATAATTAAAAGCAAGATACTTGATGAGGTGATTAGAGATCGCTAGGATTTATAGGATTTGAAATTACAAATAATGTCCTAAACACAAATGTAAACTTTGATTACAGTACAACTCCACACAAGTATTTCTGTTCATAAGACAAAGTCATAAGACAAAGCAACTTTAATGTGATATCCTAAAAACAAATGCAAAAATCCATGTAATTTCCATTCAATTATCTTTACATTTACTCCATTCTAGAGAATTCTATTACAAGTAATTAAGTCTAATTGGATCAATTACCTAGCAATGGTTAAAACGCTAGCTACACCTTTTAACAGTGATCTACTATCCCATTCATCTAATGAAAAAAATTAAAAGGCAACTAAGTATGTACATTATTGTTATGTAGGCTATAGAATAGTTTGACCAGATCAAAACAATTGGACATATGCACAGTTTTAATTAATAAAAAAGTTCGATTACTTACCATTTGAACGAGGAGCAGGAATAAACATGATTTGGTCAATATTTTGCCAGACATCTTTAGAGTTCTGTAAACCGCGCGCTTCCAGATGGGGTTTGTTTTCGTTCTCTGTCCGACTCAACTCGAGTTACGTGTCACTCGTCTGTATTCACTGCAGCACTCGGGGGCTGTACTGGAACACGAAGAGGAGAACCCCTGTTTAAATACCAGTAGGACAGGGTGTAGCCCAGGGAAGCGCATTTACGCCACGCGACCCATAGGGGTGAAAATATTTGAATACCAGATGGCTTTTCCTAATGTTCGGAATACTGACCCTGTCGACTAGCCTCTCAATCAACCATGTCTCGAATTCCAACAAGTTGCCAAAGTAAAATACCTTTGGCCTTTCTCTGGTTTTCTCATTCAGAAGATGTGCAACCATCAAGACCATTTCTCTCTCTCTCTCTCTCTCTCTCTCTCTCTCTCTCTCTCTCTCTCTCTCTCTCTCTCCTCTCTTTATATATATACATACATACATATATGAATATACATACATACATACATACACACACACACACACACACACACACACACACACACACACACACATGTATATACATATATACATACATACATGCATACTTACAGTATTTATCTATCTATCCATCTTTCAAAAAAAATAATAAAATCTCTCACTCACCCTCCTTCAGGTGGTTTCTTTTTCCTTCAAGCTCAGGTCCTCTACCAGAGGCCTGGGAGCTTGAGGTCTGTGTAGTATCATATCTGTTACCAAGACTGTAGTCTTCAGGACAAAGATCTGGGATGTTGTTCCTGGGATCTGCTGGAGCCATTCTCCCAGTTTGGGCATCACAGCCCCTAGTGCTCCGATCACCACAGGAACCACTGTTGCCTTCACCTTCCATGTCTTTTCTAGCTCTTCTTTCAACCCTTGGTATGTCTTGAGCTTTTTGTGTTCCTGGTTCTGGATGATCACTTGGGATTGCTACAGCTATCACTACGGCCATCTTCTGGTGTTTGTCCATCACTACTATGTTTGGTTGGTTACCCATTACCATTTTGTCACAGGTCCCACAAGACCTTCGCTTGATTATTCTCCACCACTTTTGGGGTGTATCCCACCTTGGAACGTCCGCCTGAACATGGCACATATTTCTGTATACTATGCTAGCCACTTGCTTATAGCGTTATATGTATGCTCTATATAGCGTATTATGTTATGTATTAACATAACATTGTATTAACATAACACTCATAACACTAGAATGAAGAAAGATAGGGCTGCTTTTCATCTCACAATTGATTCACTGTGACTTTTTGTTATAAAACTGTTCCCACATAGAGACTAAAGAAGACATCAGGCATAAGGACCCATCTACTGAACAGTGTGACTGAATTATAGGGAGCGATCAGACTGACAGGCTGTCAAACTGCCATAGTCCCAGATTGCTGTAGTTTGATTGAGCTCCAAAACAAGATCATTAAATGTCAAGTGTGCTTGCTACACTAGGCCTCTCTCTCTCTCTCTCTCTCTCTCTCTCTCTCTCTCTCTCTCTCTCTCTCTCTCTCTCTCTCTCTCTCTCTCTCTCTCTCTCCCTCTCTCTCTCTCTCTCTCTCTCTCTCTCCCTCTGTCAGGTGCAGAACAGGAACATGCACAGGGAAGCAAAAAATCCACTTTTTTCTTCCCCTTCTCTCCCTGCAGCTATTTCCTGAAGCATGCCATTCTCCTGAAGTTTTGTTTGAGTAGTTCACCTACTGACAATAGCGTGCTGAACCACATCAGAGTACAAAACACCTGCATGCAATTTTAATTATAACATCTCTTTCACAACAATCACATTTCTTGTGTGTTCCTCCCTAAATCCTTTTCAGTCGACAGCTTTTTGCAGTGATTGTACAACCAAGGCTCCGGTTGTTGTTTTCAGAACTGTTATACTTTTTAACCAGTGCAGATCCCTAGATTAACTTTTTAACCAGTACAGATCCATAGAAAAATTTGTTGTCTTTCATACAATGTATCTTTATGAGTTTCACCATCTACTTAATAAAAGGTAATATTATTTTTCTGTTGGAGGACTTGTAGTAGAATGTAAGAGCAGGCACGGTGCCTCTTCTTCTCTCTTGCTTCCAGAGTAAGTGGATGGGAACTGTGTTTTGGCAATGAGAGGCTTGCACCCAGCCCTCAAACATGTGCATAAGTTCAAAACAGACCCGTAACTAAGGAGTGCCGTAAATGTTCCTCAGGCTGCAAGGCTGCAGGGTTGCTGTGATCGTGTTGCCACAGGAGACCCTCCCAGATCCATTTTATTTGCTTCCTTTTTTTTGGGTCTCCTTCGCTGTCTCTCTGTCGCTTTGTTAGTTTAGACTCCTAACAGCACCAATCGCACAGAGGCAACGGTGTCATTTATTGTGGCCCAGATGTCGGGTGAGGATTATACAGCAGGCCAGTGCATTAAGATTCTCGTTCAAGGGCAGAGGAGAAATGTGAGACTGTGATATTTGTCATGAACTGAGCTAAGTGACTGAGCAAAGACTGCTAAACACACCAGTGTGATAGATGATGAAGTCCCCATTAAAGGTCTGCTCACAGACATAGTAGCGCAAGCAGAGCTAAACAACCACAGGCAAACAAAGTATATACATTGTACATTTTAGTCTATATATATATTAACCTCTTTTTCACATATATAGTGTGCATTTGTTTTGCTGCATGAATGTAACCTGTCATTGTGCTGCCACTAACCTGTCTGTTGCAGCAGTTACTGACTGGGACTTTATGGTAATAAAGCAATTTATTTCACTTGACTGAGTAGTAGGGATTAACTGTGCATTAAAGTGGAGTAAATAATGATGGCATGCAAAAATTTCTTTGTTGACCTAAGATGAAATGTAACCCTTACTGAGTCAGTCAGTAACTTACAAACTCACTCACTCATTTACTCCCTCATGCTCACTGATGTTATGAGAAGATGACTGATGTGTCTTGATGACAAATGTGTGTTTACTAAAAGATAGCAAATCCATGAACCTCCTGAAACAGGACACGTAAAGTATCTCAAAATGTCTCCCCTTGTGTGGCACTGAGCGGTGTGTTTTACTAATGTGGTTATAAACAGTGTCCCACATTTATGGCCCATTTTCACTGGGACATAAAATGACTACTGGTTTTTTGCACTGTGCATGACCCAAGCAGAAAGAATGATATGTCATTGCAGTGCAGTGTTTAGCCACTGGGTGGCTATTGCCAAACCACTGCAGTTTGCTATTTGAGTCAAATTTATGTTGACAGTTAGAGAGACCAGTTCTACTGTCTGACAAATTCTCTCTCACTGACAAAGGAGACAATTTAAGGTAAGTTCTTATATAAGACACAAAGAGTAATAGACACTGTGATACCATCATCACTCAGAGGCCAGCCTTTTGTATGTTTTCATCTTTAAGAACGATGAAGCATGAAAGATCAGAATGGAAATGTATTCCCAAGGTTCCAAACTTCCACAGTCAGAGTTTGAGCCTCTCTTACTTGCATACTTGGGAACCATCAATTAGTGTTTGTCAAATGAGTCATGGAGTGAACAGAAAAAAAAATGAGATGGCATGGAGTATATGGCAATTGGCTAATGGGGTCAGAATGAAAAATGAGCATGGCTCTAACCTGACTGGCTCTAACTTCAGTGATTCAGCTGCACTGGAGACCAAAGACTGGGCTGGAAACCCTGCTCACTTCAACCAAATACCTTCCTTACACCCCCTGTGGTATGACTGTGAGAAGGATATTCCAGTAAACCTTCAAATCTTTGTCATGCTGTAAATCTTGAGGAACCATATCTTTACTAATTACACTGAACCTCAGGAAGTTTTCTTCTCACCACTCACATCTCATGAACTCATTTATGTGAAAGCCAAAGTGTATGCTTGAAATTTCTTGTGGGTAAGAATATGTAAGAAAGACAGAGAGAGGGAGAGGGGTGGGGCAGGGGGTAGAGAAGGAAAGGAGGTTGTGGCCTTACTCAGTCTGGTCATTAGATTTGGAATCTCGTCTGATTCCTATATCGTCCCTGTGACTTCAGCTGGAAGAGAGCTCACTTGTGCTATTAATACAGGATTAAGCAGCAGGGAAGAGATCCACATCTGATCGTGTGACAGCATAGCTCATTTTACCAAGATATATCATAGCCTTTCACAGAGAGTATGAAAGTTATGAGATTGTAAGCAACATATGAGAGTGGTCTGCTCTGCAGTTCTTTACAAGTATTTTAATAAAATTATGGTGTGTGTGAGTACTGTCTCATGCTCATTAACTGCTTTCATGTTCCTCTTGTCCTAGACTACACCTGTCTCCTAAACCTTTGGAGGTTTGAGTTCCCATGAACCTTTAAAGGTATGATATGATGAATGCTTACATAACAGTTAAGGACATTGGAGATTTCTCTTCAAGTACTCATAGTGGAGTTCCTAAGGGCTTTTACAATAGCCACTGCTTTGATCTATGCAGGGAGAAACATCTCATTCTGAAGGGATCAATCAGGTCAATATTTTTTTTAATTGACCCCAAATTGTTTCTTTGATCCTAACTGTGAAATGTCTCAAATAACCATAATGAAAGTAATATATGAAAAATATTCTAGCATGAAAAAGAACTTCTAGCATGAAATCTTTTCACATTAATGGGAAAAGCCCTTGCTTGTATTAACTATAATTGACCTAATATAACACCAATCCCAATATCACAAAGAATGGCCATCCTTTCACAGAATTTCCAGATGCTGTCATGAGGCCTGAAGCTTTGATTGAATCCCTGTGTTTAGCATTTGCCTGTGCTGTGCTGTACAGGTAAACCCACTGCTCATAGAGCCCTCTGACAAACAATCAGCACCCACCTCATATCCTAACATTTCAAAGAGGTCCAACAAATGCAAATGTTTTAATATGTTTTCATGCTTTATGGAAAATCAGGCCCTTTGTAGATCTCTCCCTGCTCATGTTTCTCCCTGCACCCTTTAAGTCTTTGTTCATGCAAGTCCCTGTTTCCATGAGTCTGTCACACTGCACACATTAACCTTGTTCATGTCTTATTTGGACTGAAGAAAATATTTGAGACACAATACATCTTTAACTTTGATATTGCGACATCTATGGAGTAAAAAAAGAGAGAGAAAACTTCAGGGTAAAGGAAAATTTGAATAAGAACACACATGTAATGTCAAACAACTGTTTGATGCTAGCCTGAATAAAGTAAGATGAACAGTGTACCAATGCATGAATTATATAAAAGCAAGTTACCCCTTGAATAAGAATAAAAATCGTCAACACTTGTTAAATCCAGGAATACTTGATGTATTGGCACATACCTTTTTTTTTGCTAAAATGAAGTAAACTTTGCTAACATATTAAATCAGTTTGAAAAAATAAAATCCAGTTATTCTGAAGAATTAATGGCATTCAGTATCCTTTTGAATGGGCCTCAAACCAACTTGAATGTAGATACTCTACAACCGCAACCAAATATGCTTTTAAGTAAGAAGGCAAGAGCCTAATACAAACTAAGCATTACTCTTAATAATATTAGTTTTCAAATCTCTGCATTGTATTGCATTAAATTGTTGAAATAAGATGTATTTTGGTTCAGTTGTTTGAATGAGCCAATGTATGTTAAACATTATAAATAAAAACTAATATTAAAGCCCTACTCAATCATCAAAAAAGGCCATTGAACTGGTGCTCGAGTTAGAGTGAGAGCATGCTGAAAACTGCAGCAAACTTCCTCATAAAAAAAGGGCAAAAATCCATCCTTCAATAAAGAATAGACAAAAATGTCTTCACTGCATACCTTGAGCCTCAAATGTAGACAAACCTGCCCAAAAGACAATGAATCACAATCAGCATAGAAGAAGAAATATTACATTGCACTCCACCTGTGTTTTTTGGATTTGGTGATATGTGCAGATGAGTCCCAGTGGGAGTGCACTGACTGGACTTACAAAAGCACCTTGTCTGCAGTGAGTCTGACGAAGCTAAAAATAGCTCCTGCTCTTGGACAGTACTGCCAAACACCGTCTCGTTTCCCACAGGATGTCGCTGGAGCCTCTGGCGCATTCCTCACACACTCGGCTGGTTGGCACTGTATCTGTCCCCCCTGTTTTCCCCTCTTCTCTTTTCCTTTCCCTTTTCCCATCTCAGTGCAAATGCTTCAAGCGAGACGCTCTGGGTCCCATAGCCGTGGTTTAGTGGCGCTCTGCTGAATTGTCCAGAATCAGTTCGGTATAGTGTAGACAGCTGATTCTTCAGATGGTTTTATCTCCCCTCGCAATAAAATGTCTGCTCCTCTGCTGGCACAGCTACAGAATGCAGCAGCTTGATTCAAATGCAGTTAATAAGAAGAATGTGAAGATAATTGGGTGAAAAATTTCATAAATCATCTGACACTTCTAATGATGACTACTGTAACTCACAAAGCCAGTTTTCATATTGAGAAATAGTTTATTCTCGGGTCAGATAATGACATTAACACATTACTAACTAATTACAGCATGCTGTGAGAAGCAAATATTAGGAGATATACTGGAATAATGGGTTCCATGCCATCAAAGGCAAACCAAATGCTGGAATGCCTAACAAACATGTCCTTCCACCCGGCCCATCATAAGATGCACTGCCGACAGGCAAGAGCTGGAGTTCCCAGATGAGACTGTCCCCAAAAGGCAGATGTTGTTCTGTGACCCAGCAAACCCATCAAAGTGAAAAAAGAAGTAAATACAGGTATATTCTTTGAAAGACCCCACAAGGATGTATGCAATCATACATACCACACCTGTATCCCATCCCTCCCAGCAGCTGGTCTGGAAAACTCTACAAGCCCTAAGAGGAATGGACAATATCCTGCCGGACTGCTTACTTCACAGGCCCTGGTCTGAAAACATGACCTGTGCTAGAAATAGCTGCTAGTTTTACTCAGAGCAGTGACCCAAACTCAGGAATGAGCAGATATGCAAATAATCTGTTGGCCAACTACATTTCACCTACTTTTAGTCATCCTTTCCACATGCTGACCTTCCAATAAACATACATTTCATCACATGTGAAGACTTCTGAAAATAATGTTAGCAGGCCATCTGAGCAGTCAGAACATGCAACTCTTTGTCTCTACAATATTTAGCCTAAGGGAAACTCTCTCTTTCTCTCTCTAACAGTTTCTCTCTTGTTAAGTTGCTTAAGCACATGTTCTTAAACAGTAATATAGTAAAGAAACATATTAATACAAAATGGAGTAAATTGAGAGCTGATGTAGAAAAAAGTACATTCTCTCCACCACCTCAGTGACCACACTAATTGTTCCTGGATACCAGGCCAAGAGGTAAGGACCTTTGCCCTACATAACTGCTGTGATGTCCTCACAAGCAGCAAGGAGAAAAGATTACACCTCCTTCACATCTATGTTGAAAATCATTCCTCAGTTGGACTGAGAAGGGTGGAACTCCAGAAACCACTGGTGTGAAATATATTTTTGCATGGGCTCTAATTAGATTTGTATGACATAAGTAATGCATAATTTGGCAAGTCAAATCTACCCAGAAAGGTATATGCAAGAATAATGATATGTTGTGTTTTAGATAGTCCAATAATAAGATAATCCATCACAAAGTGTCCAATATCTTTTATTCCTGGCACAGTGACCTATTATGTTTTAACCACCTCTCTGACTGTTGACTGGCGAGAGCTGGGTTGAAACTTGCCTTATTACACAAAAAGATTGCAGTGTATCATTTAACTATCTCTATGAAAGATACAAAAATAGTAAGCATTTAGATTTTGTACTGTATATTATACAATTACAGCAAAGAAGACCCAGATGTTTTCTTCAATGGGTACATTCAGGTTAAACCCGGCAATACTGCAAGGAAATGCATTATACATTATACAATACTGTCTAATCTACCTTGATGAAGTTCCACTGTAATTTCACAGTAATAGTTTGCACAATTTAACTAATTAACGTTAACTCGGTTTCCAAATGGTTAATGTTAGGACTAGTGTCAGATACTGTGTTCATACCTTTTGTGACAACTTCATTTATATGGAGTCCTTTTGTTCTTAATAATTGGTCTGAGCTTCTGCTGAAACCACAACGGTACATTCTAATACTGTGTGTTTTTCAATCTGTCACTGTTCCTTTCAGAAACTACTTTGCCAAGTTTTTTAATGATCTTCATATGATGGTTGATGGTGGGTAAAGTGGGATGTAGTTGAAACTTGAAGTGCTTGAGGTACACATTGGATTTTGTCCATTGCCATGAAGTAGGTGGGAGAAGGTCACTTTTTGGCCTTCCAGACGCATCTGAGTTTTATGTCTGATACAAGCAGCTACAGGAAGCCAGTAAAGTGAACAGAGTAGCAGAGTGACATGGGAAAATGTAGGAGTGTTGAAGACCAGACGTGCTGCAGTGTTCTGGGCCAGTTGCAAGGGTGCAATGGAATGCATAAGAAGAATCACAAGTAGTCAAGTGTGGAGACTGAGAAAGCACCTGGGTGGCCTCTCTAGACGTAAAAGGGCAAATTCTCTGAATGTATGTTGAAGAGGAGACACCTGCATGACTGAGTCCAGTTTGTGGAATGATCTAAGAATGAGAGCTGGAGTCAGGGTCCAGTTGATCTTGCCTGATGCTTTCCTGTTCCATATTAAAATTCTAGTATATACCTAAATACAGGTTTGTCCTGTGGCATAAATGTTTTTGAGAACTGTATGAGTAGCAGACAAGTTCTTAGTTTAAGTGTTTTACTTTAAACTGTAATTAGTTTATTTGACATTTCAAAGACAGATAACTAGATTAATGCAGTTTAAATGTTTATGACTGTTTCTGGAGAATTTTACCTTGGCTACTTGATTTACACAGTGATCATAATAAATGCATATGAAAGTAATAAAATCTAATCCTCACTGCATTGCTGCATTAACAGCAAACAAACAAACATTTGTTCTTATCAATTTCTCAATTTTCTTCTGCAACTGAATTCTGTATTAAAACAATAAACATTGCTTTTGAGCTGTATACAAATAATCTGATACAGACGAAGGTCTGCAAGAGAATTGTACTCTCAGAATTTCTAAACCATCAGCTAAACTCTGGGAAAATAGGCAAAGGCGCAGGGTGATTAATATCTCACATGCATCTGAAATGTCTCTAATGTTCATATTGTCATATATGTTCATACTGTAAACATTTTTGCATTCTCTGTCAGAGGAGCAAGTGTATTGTGCATGTGCCCCTTTCCTCCTGTCCTATTATATTATGCTACTACATTTAATCATATATCTATACATTTACTTCAACAGTTATATGTTAATGAACAAGCCAAACACCATGTTGGTAAAGACATAATCAGGAAAATGCACATGCTTTTGAAATGTTTCAGATGTAGTGTTATCTTTGCTAATGTCCCTGCTGTCTCTGGCATAGACAAATGCAGTGTGCAGGTGTCACCTTCCATATTATATTGTGCTGTTACATTTAACCATTTATGTGTTTGTGTTTACATTTGTGACATATTTATGCATTTACATATTTATGACAGTACATGTGCTCCCTGGGCATTAAACCTTGGCAGCACCTTGCTTCCTGCTCTACCAGGAGAGTTATGAGAGCATGTGTGCTTCCCATTGTCCAGAATTCTTAAACATAATATGTGCATTGTGTGTATTAAACTCTTTTTGTGAATTTTGATCAGTGATGTCAAGACTGAATTTGAAACATTAATTTGGCTATTATTTTAATGTGTAGCGTTCTCTTCTCATTTAAACAAACTTAATTAAATAAATATATGCAGCTAAAAAAGGAAGATTGTATTTGGTCTTTGCTTCTTTCTGTGGTAAACAAATTTGTGATAAGGCTGCTTTGTTTCTGAAATATGTTGGAGTTGGAGTAGGCATGAGGCATGAGATCTTTTTTACCTGTCCACATAACGCATAATGTGTGAACAATCATTAATTTCCAGTCATTCCCCAGTGACTTTTCTCTGGGTCTGGGCCTGAACAGATGTTATATATTTCACAGTGTTTCAGAAACAATGATTGTCATTTGTGAGTCATGCTTAAGCAACTGTGAAAAAATATTAAATCATAATTAGAAGTTCCAAAGCTACTTTCGTCTTTCTCATTCGGCCAGTTTTCAGCTCTCCTGTAGTTCTTAGGCTTTAGTCTATATGGGAGGTGAACAGAAGGCCTGTCACACTGCCATTCCAAATGATACAGTTAGTGAACTATGGCGCTGGTGCTCCAGGCTCTGAGGTCTAACACCATGCTTACGTATTCCCGGAGATCATCAATTGTGATGTTAGCATCACTACCATCTTACAGGAGTTAAGCGTTAAGCTGAAGTACCATTGCCTGACTCATTCAGACAGAATTTTAATATGTTCAATTTCATTTTGCAGTGGAGCTGAAGCTGTTAATATATAATACATGATTATGCTACATCACATTCAGCCATTTCATCACCTCAAATGTAACAAATTATTTTGTATATGCAAGCCTAGATGTCAGTGAAACTTACTACTTAGTACAAATAAAAGGAAAGGAACTCACTGACGATAAGAATAATTCACCCTTCCCAAGTGCATTTGCTGAAGTATTCACTTACTCCTGACAAGGGTTTGGTTTTAATTTAATTTATGTTTGAACCCTGGAAGTGAATACGTGCACATATTCAGGGGTGTTCTCTCTCTGCAGCAACCCTGGGAGACATAACTCAGCAGGATCTCAGGCCGACATTGACGCCACACTAATTCCCATCAGACTGACAGTGGGAGAGGTTCATGTATTCAAAGAGGTGGAGTTCCCTGCATCCTGCACCTCAGAATGCCCCCTTCAAAACCGCCCAAGCTCTGGGGACCAGCTGCACATTCACATTTGATATACAACTAGTTATTTATTTTTACATCATCTTGGGGAGCTGAAATCAAAAATGACAAAAATGGCAGGCAGTAAGCAGAATCCACTGAGCAAATATCTGGAAGATACAGTACAATGTTAAAATACAAAGACAAAATCAATTGATAAGTGATTAGGTAAAAGAAAGTTTAAGACAGAAAACCTAATAAAATGTTATATTATAATATTTTAAAAAGCCTTTTTCATCATGTTTGCAGTCAATAAAGATACAACTACAAACAGTTAAATAAAGCACTTGTAAATATGTAATAGAGCTCATAATCACATTGCAATTATGAAGTCTAGTTAACAAAAATGCTATTGTGGTCAGCACATAGTCAGCATTGAAGAGAATGAAATATAATAGAAATTATAATAAGCAATTTTGCAGAAATTATTGATGTCCTTTAGAGTTCTTAAAACAACCATTATCAAATACAACCAGTCACATGGTTTGGTGAACAAAGATGGAGTCAATCACAGGAAAATAGATGTAGTTTAATAATGAAAGTTAATGTCCAAAGATGTAGTCACAATACAGGCAGAGATCAAAATCCAGGTAGTTGAGAAATATACCAGAGCCAAAGTAGAAGGTTGGCTCTGGTAGAAACTGGACAACTGTAATGCCTTACTATCTGGATATACCAGTAAGTGCCTAAACAAGCTCCAGCTAGTTCAAAATGCAGCAGCCAGAGTTCTTACTAGAACTAGAATATTTGATCACATCACTCCTATCTTAGCTACAAGTAAAATTTCGAATTGATTATAAAATACTTCTACTGACCTACAAAACACTGAATGGTCTTGGCCCACAGTACCTTGAGAACTCATAGTGCATTACAACCCACTATATCTGCTTAGATCAAAAGGTGCAGGCTCTTTACTAGTACCAAGAATAAGAAAATCTACCGCAGAGGGCAAAGCATTTTCCTAAGTTCCCACACTATGGAATAACCTTCCAATAAATGTTCTGTACAGTCAGGCATTTTATTAACTACTTCCCATCTTAGGTAAAGGTGTAGATCTGGGGGTCCATGGGCATTGAGAGTTGTGCTAAACTGGGATGTTATCTCGCTGTCACTTCACCTCTCTTTTGTCACTCAAGTTTGTTGACTGAGAGCGGTGGAGTGCTGATGGTCCAGGGAACCATCATGGCTGTGGTTCCTTCTGGTTCTATCCTTTTAGCTGTGCTGCCATAGCTAGATCTGCCAGAGTTCATCGTTGCACATTACAGTTCCCCAATTTACACACCCTCGTATCTGGACATGCCTAATAATCTATTCTCTCTTTCTGCTAAGGTACACCTACCCCTGATGTCAGGATGTTACTGAGCTTCAAACCATCTCAGCTGCCATGGCTACTCCCACCACCCTCTGTTGTCTCCTGCTATAGCCCACCACACCTCCACCCCAGCCAACAACTTCTCTGTTGCCTTTGATGGACATTCTCATGCAGGATGAGTTTTGGACACGTGCATACCATCGGGACTAGACTAGGACCTCTAGAAAACTGGGCTAGACAATAATTGCTTATTTTTTTCATTTTATTATTATTAATTTAATTTTCTTTTTCAATACTTATTCTGTTCCTTATTGACTATATTGGTACTATTGTGCTGTCCGGTGTCAGCCAGAGTAGGATGGGCTCCCCCCCTTTGACTCTTGTTTCCTGTCAAGGTTTCTTCCTCGTGTTCCTGTCACCCTTGGTTTGCTCACTGGGGGCTTGGACTCGGACATTTGTAAAGCTGCTTTGTGACAACATCTGTTGTAAAAAGCACTATATAAATAAATTTGACTTGACTTTATGGATGACCTCCATACAAATACAAAATACAAAAGGTCTGTAAATTGGCTACTCACCGCCTTGATGTGCAAGGAGTCCTAGGCATGCCTATTGTAAACTTCCACCTCGCGTCTATTGGGATGAGTAGGGCAATCACATACAACATGCCCCGACTCTCCGCAATATACACACAGCCCAAGAATGTATCTGTGTTTTCTCTCATAGGAGCTGAGATAAAGGTTGTCTACTTGCATCGCTTCCATCTCAGGTAGTGGAGCTGGGCTGAACATGGGATGTCTCTATCGCTTTTTTCTTCCTCTCTCATGTAGGTGAACTCTAGTGTCTTGGAGTCATCTCAGCAAGCTAATTCCATGACTATATCAGCATTTAGTCCTTGCCTATAGGCGGTTGTCAAGTCCACTAAGTTCCATCCACTACTCCAAGCCAGAATGCAGAATTCTAATGAATAATCAGCACAGAACGAGAACCCTGCTTTAAATTAAACAATATCTCTGCGCTACCCCTGCCCTCTAAGGAGTGATAATCCATATGCCCACTCTAATGCTTTTGCCCACTCTAATGCTTTCCCACATAATAATGTTATAATCAAGGAAATGAGGACAGAGTCTTTACAGGAAAGCTGATGAGCAAAGCGCAATGAACAGTGCAGCAAATATCCCTCACAGCTGGCTGAATTTCCAGTGTACTTCCATTGAAAGGGAGAGACACTAGTGGTCTGTTGAGGGAGTGTGACAACACCTGGAGTTCTCAGCTTACTGGAGGTTAACGTCGCCAAGCAATGCATAAACTCGGTTCCAGAGGGAGCTAGGGCCATGAGCTACTGTGTCTGCCTGGCAAGTTCTTCAACCATTTTGCCTAGTGACTCCAGATGCTGGTGGTGCTCATTTAACAGCTGGCCTTGGGCTACCAGAGTGTCTGGCAACGATCCAATACCCGCCAACTCCATAAGTAGGCGAAGTCTTCTGTCAGGATTCGGTGAACCGAGAGAAAGAGTCAATTGCAGGAAAACAGACATAGTTTAATATTGAAAAGGAATATCCAGACATAGTCACAATAAAGGCAGAGGTAGGAGCCAAAGTGGAGCCAAGGTAGGAGCCAAAGTGGAGCCAAAGTAGGAGCCAAAGTAGAACCAAAGTAGAGTCAAAGTAGGAGCAGACAAGAGAGCAAAAACCAGGAGAACAGGCAAAAGTAAAAAAATAAAATAAAAAAAAACCCAGAAGGACCAAAATAATAAACAATGAAAACAGCTCAGATGACTAAAATAGATGACTAGGCAAATGAGACTCACAGACTAAGTGAACAGAACAGCTTATAAAGGAAAACACAAGAGGAAAAATGAGACATGGGTGAAACTGATCATCAGGGGACTGGGAACGATCAGGAGGCTTGTGAGTAATGTAGTCTGTGGTAGCCTGAGTCTCTGTCAAAGAGACTGCCAATCAGTTACTCCATTTAAGATACATAGTATACTGACTAGCATATGAAAGGTACAGACATAATACAGGATCAGTATGTATACTCAAATAAGTTTGTTAGATTAATTTGAGTGGTTGGAGTGGAAATGGACAGGTTGTGCCCAGGTTTACTACTACTGAACATGAAGCCAAATTACAGTTTTGTGTTATGATTCTCACACTCTATATCTGTCTTCTTTCATAGTTGTTCTCACCAAGCTTCCCTCACCACTTGAGCCTGTCCAGCCCTAAAAACAGTTTTTAAAATGTTCTGCATCCATAAAGATAAACATTTGAAAAGCAGTGAATGTTAGAGGATCTGTTGTTGTTGCTGTTGCTGACTGACCCTCTGCTTGGTGAAAAGACCCAATCATAATGCTAGAATAACAATCACAGGCAGGCAGAGCATTTACTAGAAATGGTGATTTTTCATCGCATTTTTTATTTTGTGAATATTATTACAATTCATTGTCCATGAATTTAAAAAGAGCAAGGCATAAAAATTCCTAATATACCAAATTCAGTCTGATTTTCTGTGTATGTGCACTGCTCAGGTGGATGGTTGAGTGTTTGCTGTGGTCCATTTCTCAGTTAATATAGCATCACAATCATTTGACTTAGCTAAGTCAGTCTAGCAATAATATTCAGATTTGCATTATAGACATGCTGCATTACACTTTAACCACATGTGTGCAGTGGGGTTGTGGCTATGAAGCTGCGATAACCTAGACATCATAGTAGACGTATATAGTAGTAGTATACGCTTCATCGGTGAAGGAGGTGCAATGTTCCCTTCAGAATGTGGATAACTGATTGTATGGATGTAGAGTAAAAGAATCACCCCTCCTTCTCACAGTTTAATAATTCCAACTGGTTGTTGATTGTGGTTCATTCTAAATTAATGAAACTTTAAATCTTCTATATTTAGTGGCTAAAAGGCCAAAAGTGTGGACTGACTTGAAAATGGGATCCAAAGAAAGATGTAGCTGCTAGTTCCAGTTAATCACACACACACACACACACACACACACACACACACACATACACACACACACACACACACACACACACACACACACACAAACAGTTGGATGTGTGGATTACAGACTAAGCATGCTTCCACTGGAAAATCCAGTGGAGGCCAGTGGAGGAAAACAGGATTTACTGGCTCGTAGCATGCATTAATGATACAGGTGCACAGCCGACATGCAGTGTCGTTGCTGCCAGCTAACCACCTTCTGACCACACTTCCAAATCCAACAAATGGAGCGCAACGCACCTGCAAAAGTGACCACAAACATTTAAGTCTCGCTTTAAAAGACTAATAAATAGTGATTTACAAGGTTAACATTAGGTGACTAATTATCATTAAATAATATATCTCAAAGTGTCAGAAGTGTCAGATCTGAGTAGTGGGCCCACGCTTATTAGATGTGCTGTAAGTAAATATGACTTTCTATCAATATAATAAGTGTTTTTATTTGAAGCTAAATAGTGATGGGTCTGTTGTTAAATTTGTATGACCAACATTTACATTTACATTTTTGGTAAATGTAATTTTGGTGTAAAATCACCAAAAAACTGTAAGAGCACACACTTTTTAGAACCTGAAGTTTATGATCAGTATACAGGCACTGGGCTTGACACATGATGACTAGATTTTGATTTAGAAGACCGCAACTATTGAATCCACCACTTCCCAAATGTTTGTTAAGTTTGTCCCCAGTGGTGTGCTTGTAAAATAAGGTCACACCCAGCTTAGTTTATGTCCACTGTGTTATAGATTTCTGGCACAACAGGCCAAGAGAACAACTTTAGGGTGGGATGCAAAAATGGCAACTTAAGAACTATGTATTAACTTCCCCATATGTCCAGCCAAAATCCTTAATTGAATATTGCTTTTCATGTTTCTTCTACATATATTTAATGTAGCTTATATGCCATATCAAATTCTGGTGGTTAGAAGTCAGTACTAGATAGTAGCAGAATATGCTGCAAGTAAAGTGCAGTGTTGGGTGTGTAAAATTCAACATGCAATGTTCAGCATGCTTGAGATTACCAGCAAATGTTAGCTATGAAAACAAAAGTGCAGAGAACAGTTAATAGTCATGCTACAAAAGGAAGCAAAAAGATCCTACATCGATATGCAAGAAAGCATTGTTCATCTGACTGAAGCAAACCGATGTAATAAAAGTGATAAACAAAAAGACTACAAGGCACAAGGAATGTTCTTCTGTGCAGGCAAATTTCTCGCTCAAGGCAGGAAGAGCCAGTCAAACCACAGGAATGCAAAGCACTGCAGCAGACATGGTTTTCCATCTGTGTGTGTGTGTGTGTGTGTGTGTGTGTGTGTGTGTGTGAGAGAGAGAGAGAGAGAGCGAGAAAGAAAGGGAGACATGATTATAAGGTACTGTGTTAAATATAGACATATAGTGTCAAATGTATAAATAGCTAAGTAATTTCCTTTCAAATAGCATATTACACATACTTTAATTCACATGGTCAAAAGAAACCTCTCTGGGTCCATTTACCCCAGTATACAGACAAAAGTTAGTCTGCAACCTACTGAGGGGCTGGTGTTAAAGCAGGTTGGGAGATTTGGGTGGCCTGCCTGATAGATGACCTTTTAAAAACATAGCACTTATGAGTACACCTCTGCAGGCAAATTCCTCAGTGTCATATGGCATGAGTGAAAGTAGAGTTCACCTGGGTGATGCGCATGCATGTGTTACAAATTCCACCAAGGAAAATACCAGTGGCATAACAAGATGTCAATAAGCAGCCCCACAGATGTTGTGTAAACCAGACAAAGCTTCTGCATCTCTACTCTTCTTTTCTTATCCTATATAGGAACAGATTATTAATTTGTGGCATTTGGCAGACACTTATCCAGAGAGACATATATTAATCAAAATGACAATACAGGTGCAGTGTGCCAATCAAACCCATGACCTTGGGGTTACTAACACTATGTTTTACCTTCTCTATCAGGTGAGCCCAAAACCACATTAGAGCCTGAATGAGATTCTTACCGCTGACCAACTGTTTGTAACACATGCAGCTGTGGCCAACAAATAAAAACTTGGCCAGTAACAAGAAAGTTGTTAGTTCAAATGAATGCCTATAAGGGCAGGAATGTGCCTGCAGTAAGGGAATCTCAATCAATGAATCAATGAATCTATCTATCTATCTATCTATCTATCTATCTATCTATCTATCTATCTATCTATCTATCTATCTATCTATCTATCTATCTATCTATCTATCTATCTATCTATCTATCTATCTATCTATCTATCTATCTATCTATCTGTGTGGTGTGTGTAACAGACAGAGAAAGAAAGGCAGACATGATTTTATGCAACTGTGTCAAATATAGACATTTAGTGTCAAATGTATAGATCTAGCAAAACAAGTTATGAACATGAAAAATATAATTTCCTTTCAAATAGCATATCAAATAGCACAAACTTTAATTCCAATGGTCAAAGGAAACACCCCTATGGAGATTAATTTGGGGTGGGGGGGGGTGACGAAGGTTTTCCTGACACCATTTTAAGGGTGTCGGAGTGGATATACAAGCACTGCTGTCTTGTCTTGCTACTTACAAAAGTGCTACAATTGTTGTCTGACCCCAAATTACTTGTTTGTTTTTTGTTCGTATTTTAATATATTTTAACACAAGCACACCAGCCTCATATAACTTCCTCTGCATATGACATCATGCATATTACTTTTTCAGGCAATAACTTTGATGAATGCAGCTTTGAGGTGAATGTTTAGACAGCAACTCCTCTTGTCTTTGTATGCTGTTTCTTAAAAATATTCAATGCATGAGCAGCCTGATATATGAACAACATGAGTATGGACTGGTTACTGGAATGTGGATTAAGCCAAGTCTTGAGCTAAACAACACTGCCAACAGTGAATCACCACTGGAAATTAATTACAGATCAGGTTTACATATAATCATTATGATCATTGTCATTCTCAAGATTCCCTGTCATGGGTTTCCATTGCCCAATGAAGTTTCTCTCTGCTAATACAACCATCAGCTTTTGCACAGGTTGTGAATGAATTAATTGTGTAGAATTAGATATGTGGAAGGAAAACCCTATAAAGGAACATGTGTTCCTGGGTCCAGGATTAGGATGACTGGAGGCAAGCATCTGAGGTTGAGAAAGATGATGTAACAGGGTGGCCACAGGTGTTTACTAACATGAAAGGCTGCCATAGACAAGCAAATCACCACAACCAGGGGCTGAGACCTTGTTTAATTCCAGGTGCAACTTGACACGGTATGATTTGGTCAGGTGTTGGTAGCCAGGGGGCACATGGTTTTTGGTTAAAACAGAGGCTTGTTTTGACTGCTTCATTCTGGCTGGGACTATTTGGTCCCTACAGGTTTAGACTGGAGTGGCTCATTGTGGAAATAGCTCTGGCACAAGAAGGGCAGTCTCATGGGTGGGTCCCCACCGAGTTGGCTGGATAAAGCACTGCACAAGGGCAGGAGGATGTGGAATGGGTGGCAGGGAGAGAGGGAGGAGCCTGGGCAAGAAAAGGGTGGAGGGGGAGGAGCAATTGCAGGGGGAGGTCTAGATGGGAGGAGCATTGGAAAGGGAATGGGTGGAAGGGCGAGGAGCATTTATAAGGCTGAAGGCACTGTCCAGAATCTATAGTGAGCTGACAGTTCTTATGGGAGATTTTTATCCTCTAAACAAAATCCCACAGGTGGCGGCTGGAGGTGGCAGATTATGTTGCCCTGCTTCTCTCTGACGCCCAACAAGCCATCTCACTGTTTCCCCCAAACCACATTCACACGTCCCAGACAGGAGAGGCCCTTGAAGGCCTTCCAGCTTCAACATTCTGCTTGTCTGGAAGGAATTAAAAGGGGCTGAGAGGGGGGTGAAGGTGGATGAAGTGGTCAGACCAATTTTCCCAGCGTCAGGGAGACACACCCAAACAGTGAATGTGCCACTACCAAGTATTCTCTTTGCTTCAGACTGCAAAAACCGTTCATCTTTTTCAAGACATCATGCTAGATCTTGTAACTCTTTATTGACACACCTCTCCAAAAAACTATTTCAGTCTTAATATTTTCCATTAATTTGAATCTTTTCCTAAAGTTGCCCTTTTCCCTATCCCACTCCCCTCTGTCTTGGATCTAGTCCATAACCATATCCTAGCTCTTTCCTTTAGTCACTTCATTTAATTCCTTAAAAACCAGAAAAATATTCTAAAGTCTTCTGTACATAAGCTGTCCATCAGTGAGAAGTTCAGACCAATTTCCTCTATCCATATCCTTAACTATGGTCAAAGCAGCATCAGTCAGGCTATGACTGAATTCTAAGGCAGTTTCATGGACTGCATTGTGTATGTGCTATAATACAGTAACACAGTACACAGGACTAGCTTATGCTACAGAGCACAGTAAAGGTGCACATTTTAAGTGGCAGTCATATAAAGCTGTTCAAAGACCAAAAACTGCCAGAAACAGCTGCAGACATTCCTCCTTGGCATTTTAAACCTTTATTTCAAGTCTACTCAGATGCATTAGGGAAGTGGTTAGTGAGTGATTTTTGATTATACTTAGATGAGGGAATTCTTTTCCCTCCCTCCATTACGGGAAGCATCTCTCTGGACGTCTCCACCAGCAGCCAGGAGCTGGATTTCACATACCCAGGCCAGCTGGCCCATGATCAATCACTCTGCCTGCCAGATAAGATCAAGAACATTTTATGCATTTCAGGAACATTCCCCCCAACCCCAGTCCTTCTCCCTTCCTTCGCTTCTCCCTGTCTAAGATTAATGGACTCGTTTTATTTTGTTAGTGGTCTAGCTCTTTCCAAGCTTTCCAACAGGACTGTGGTCATTTCTGGGAGAGGCCACCAGAGGAGTTGACACAATCAACATGAGGCCAGAACAGCTCACTTGTCTAAGGAATAGGTTTGTTGAACAGCAAATATTTTTAAAGAGGTTGTCCAAGACCCCAAGCCCATGCAGATCCCCTGTGATGTGCCTGAAAGGTAAGAGCTGCCTAGCAGCTCTGGGGGATCACAAGTAGGGGGTGAAGAGGTGGATATCTGTGCCACAAACCATAAATCGAAATAAACTGCCACCACAGATCCCTCAGTGTAGTCTTTATGAAACTACAGGTCAGTGACTGAAAATGATCTAATGTGGATTTTTACCACAATTAACAATGACGATCATGGTCTATTCATGTACTATGATCTGAATACTGTGTTAAACTATACAAGTACAATAGATTCAACAGTTTAACTGAGAGTACTGTCATAGCAACTACCTGTAACAGGCCTGCTTTTCCCTACAACAGTCACTTTATCTTTCTTTATTCAGATCACTGAATCAAACTGCACATAGAACTTTTATTATCATTGATCCTCTTAATATTTTGGTCAAAATATGTTGCCTTATGGATATCTTTTTCTCAGCATAGTCCAAATGGCAGCAGTAAACTAGAAAATGTGTATATAAATGCTAAAAAGGTTACTATTAGATGGCTTTTACTGTTCTGAATAGATGTGTATTCCCAATACATGGTAGGGAGGCTGATGTGGGTTTGCATTTTAAAGAGGTTTTGTAAGTGGTTGGGCTAAAAGTGAATAGGTCTGTTAAGCATTCTGGAGGTGTTGTGGGCTTAATTCAACAAAACACAGATTAAGGGAGATGCCTACCTTTTGACTCCTGTGAAGAGCTTGCGAGGTAGTGATTTCTTAGAAGCTTATTATCAATGAAGTGAGTGGGCTGGGCCTGATATGAAACTCTAATGGTACACCTTGCTAGTACCAGGTTGGATTCCCTTTTGCCTTCAGAACTGCCTTAATTCTTTGTGGCATAGATTCAATAAGGTGCTGGAAACATTCATGCACACCCACAATGCAATTCTCCCACTCTACTACATCCCAAAGGTGCTCTCTTTGATTGAGATCTGGTGACTGTTGAGGCCATTTGAGTAAACTCATTGTCCTGTTCAAAAACCGTTTGAGATTATTTCAGTGCATTATCCTGCTGGAAATAACCATCAAAAGATGGGCACACTGTGGTTATAAAGGGATGGACATGGTCAGCAACAACACTCAGGTAGGCTGTGGCATTTAAACAATGCTCAATTGGTATTAAGGGGCAAAACACATTATTTACAGCATTTAGATGACACTTTTATCCAAAGCGACTTATGAGTGAGTACAACTTGAGCAATTGAGAGTTAAGGGCCTTGCTCAGAGGTCCAACAGTGGCAACTTGGCAGAGCTTGGGCTTAAACTAGCAACCTTCCAATTTTAAGTCAAGTACCTTAACCACTGAGCCACTCCATGTGCCCAGAAGATATTCCCCACACCATTACACCTCCACCAGCAGCCTATACAGTTGATACAAGGCATGATGGATCCATGCATTTTTTGTAGCCTCAGTTGCCTGTTCTTAGCTGACTGGAGTGGCAGGCAGTGTGGTCCCTCTGCTTCAATGTTTGATGTGCTGTGCATTCAGTGATGCTCTTCTGCATACCTCGGTTGTAACGAGTGGGGCTTTTTTATACTGTTGCCTTTCTAACAGCTTAAACAAATCTAGCCATTCTCCTCTAACCTCTGACATCAACAAGGCATTTTCACCCAGAGAACTGCCACTCACTGTATATTTTCTATTTTTTGGACCATTCTCCATAAACCCTAGATATGGTTGTGTGCGTAACCACACAGTAAAATCAAGAGTTTCTGAAATACTCAGACAAACCTGTCTAACACCAACAACTATGCCACATTTAATATCACTTAAATCACCTTTCTTTCCCAGTCTTATGCTCAGTTTGAACTTCAGCAGGTCATCTTGACCATGCTTAAATGCTGCCATGTAGTTGGCTGATTGCAAATTTGCATTAATGAGCAGTTGGATAGGTGTATATAATAAAGTGGCTGGTGAGTTCGATGTCTGATCACAAATAAGGCCTACACACAAAGTAATCTATACATAGAGTTCCTACTTCCTACTTTAATTTCTGACTTTTTTTCTGGGCCCAAGATATTGTCTTCTTCTACTTATCTGATCTTTAACTAAGTAAATTATGCATGCAAACTTGGAAGCATATCTCACATCTCTCCTATTAGGCTATTATAAGCTGTTATAAGCAACATTTGTAGTGATCAAAGAATCATGTTGGTAAATGCACCCATGATGAGTTTTGCAATTATCAAAATGTTTACTGATTAGAATGAGTCAGTGGGCTTTGAGCCTGCTGGGGATATTCACGGTGCTGTCTAAAAGTTTTCTACTGTAATGTTTTACATTAATCTTCTCCAATACTGCAGAATCTGCATCGAGGAAGAGCCAGAAAATGCCATCTTTAATGCAAAACAATTTATTAACCTTTATATACACTTTCAAAGTTAGAAAATAAAGATGACATTTTGAAGATGCAGAATCAAATTGGCAGTGGAAGTGAAGATTTGTGCTATTGATCCACAGGGTTGATTAAATTTCTTTAACAGCTAATTCAGCTAAAAAATATATATCATAATATAGTATATCATAATATATCAAACATAATATATCAGGATCTTGTATGCATGTATGTGAAAAAATTACTTTTATCAATGATAAAGTAATGTATGCATGTACGCGGGCATTTCGATTTAAGGTCCTTCAAAATAACTTTCAGTAATGGTGAAATCTATACTAAGTTTCACTAAGTTAAATGTCTGAACACAACATGGAGATGGTGGAACACTATTAATCTGCTATTTAACTAAAAGGGACACAACCAAAGAAAATAGACATGTATACACAAGTCAACCAATACAACAACATTAACATTTCATTTAACTAAATTACAGGCTACAGTAAGGCACATGGAATCATGGGTGTCCTTGCCATGCTCTCCCCAATCTCTCCATCAACTAATGGTGGGAAATGGCAGGCCACCGCAATGCTTTGAAGTGAATCCTAGCTCAGCCGGTGTAACGGGGAGTGAGTTGAGGCAGGACGCATATATTAAGATGAGTGATTTTTATTTGGGGCAAATCATAATCATTAACATGGAGGGTAAAAAGAACGGTGACCAACAAGACAATACAGGAGAAAATGTGAGTATAAATGCACAACCAAATTACGGGAAACAAGACAAAGGTGCAAACAATGGCGGGTGGGGATATCCAAAACAGGAGACAAGGGTGGAAACTGAAAAGAAACTTAAACAAAATCAAAGCTGCATGGTGCTGAAATGTCATGAAATCTGTGAAACCAAAGGAGGTAATCATCAAAGGGGTCTCAAGAGAGTTTGTTTGTTAAATATTGGCAGAAGAATATGAGTCAATAAATGTTTATTAGCTGATTTATACTAGATCAAGGTACATTTGTTACTGATTTTACTCAATTCAGAGATAAATCATTTTAAAAATAATTAAACAGTGTTTTTGTCTGAATTAATGCACATTAGATATTAATTGAACTCATGATGTGAATTTTGGAATAGTTTTGATTCCATGGTATTTACATCTTCATTGAGTGAATGATATAGGACTCACATCCATTTTATACATATTAATACCCGCTATCTCCTTTCAGGAGACCAAAAAATAACTTCACAAATTAACATTTTCCTAAATACAATTTTCATGTTTAAACCTTAGTTGTAAATCCTTTGCGGTCATAAATCTGAAACTGGCACTGACGCTTCTGTGGTTTTCATGTTAGTAGAAAACTAGTTATTAGATTCCAGATGGACATGTCACATTTAGAACCTTGTGATTGCTGTTTTGTACATGAACCAGTGAAGCAGCAACATAAGAGCTAAGAAACAAATGAGCAGCTAATTGCTTTTGGTCCACCAGAAAAAAAGGATTATGTTTCAAAAGGGCAGTCATTGTTTATTGGCACACATATACACAGATTAAATCTGGCAGTTTGCACTTTAACTTCATAGTCATTGTTTTATTTAAAATCCAGTGTGCTACAGAGCAAACACAACAAAGAAATTATCCACTGTTCAATTGTTTATTCCACTGTATGCTTGCTTTCAAATATAACACAAGCTTCTACTGTTCAAGGCTGTATCTCAGAAATGTAATACCTAATATCCTTTACAAACACTTAATGTCATCTTAGAATTTTGTACTGCCTTGTCATTCATTCATTTTTATGGTGGAACATGACTGTTACATAGCCAATAAGAAACACAAGCACAAACTTAGTGAGCACTAGAAGACTGAGTTTCCAGGGACACATGTAAATACAGTAAATTAGTTATCTGCTATGTAAATACAGTATGTTAGTGATCTACTATGTAAATACATTAAATTAGTGATCCACTATGTAATACAGTAAATTAGTGATCTGCTATGTAAATACAGTATGTTAGTGGTCTGCTATGTAAATACAGTAGGTTAGGGATCTGCTATTTAAATACATTATGTTAGTAATTTACTTAGTAAACTGCTGGGTAAATCCAGAAGAAAAAAGATCAGCTGTTGCTGAGCTCCCACTCACTTTCCCACTTCGGACAGCTCCTTGGCTACAGCTTAAAGCACAGTCGCATACTCTGACCTTTTCATATATTATGGGTAAACAATAAGTTTCTTTCAGCTGGCCACTGGCCTCTTTAAGGGTTTTATTGGCAGGGGAATATGCCCCCTTGCTGTGTTTCCTACATGCATAGGGGAAGTAACTGACATACCCCACTGGTTAGGGGGAACTTTGGAAAAAAGAGAGGGTCCTGGGATTTGCACTTGAGAAGACAGAAGGTCAAGCACGTGCACATGTAGCTGCAGAACTACTAATGTACAAATGACCAAGCACTGAGACTATTGCAAAAATGTAATTTCTGCTGTTATTGAATAATGACATACATAGCAATTCTGTGGTCAGATAAAATTATGAGTACCCATGTATAACTAAGTTTATTTTTCAGGACATTCTATTCCAGTTTATTCTTCAAGACTGTGTTTTTTTGTTTTTTTGTTTTGTTTTTATTGTTTATTGTTTTATTTACATTTTATACATATTATGTTCATACATCTAATGTTTCAATACCACATTTGGTAAGATTTGCCTTGATTTAAGAAATAAATTAATTTCAAGAAAATAATAGAAATAGCTAGTAACTGATGAAAACTGGATTTGTCATGTACTTCATAAACGAAGAGCTTACATAACATTATAGACACAATTAAGTCTGAAAATCTTAATTACCATTTTGAATAATTACAATTATAATCTAGTACATATGTCACAAACAGGCCATTTATAAAAATATATAAATATTGCAGGCTCAACACGATGTGGGCACACAATGAGGAACAGCACACTTTGTGGGATGCAGGACTGTCGGATACAGACTCCTGTAGATCTCCAGTGGATATTTCTTTTTTTAGTTCCAGATGGATTCATGCAAGGTGATGCATTCCAAGAGGAGTGCAAGGAGCTGTGAGAGTGAACCTTGAGGCACAACAACAGATTCAGATGTCTTCTTGTGCTCCATGAAACCAGACACAAATGTACACAATTACATGAATCTGCAAGTGGTCACAAACTTATGATCAGTAATATTCATAATCACTGCAAATTTTCGGTTGGGAGCCAGTTAGTAACTTCTTCCAATTTAAGGTCTCTAACAACCCTTGCTACTGAGAAGGGGATAATATTCCATGGTGGGTCAATGATCCCTTTCCTCTTGGGGGAATCGTGGCATCTGGGTCATGTTATGTGGAATCTATGCTCATCTGACACAGAAAAGGAGGTAGAAAAGAGGCCAACTGACCCAAGCAAGCAGATGGAGAGAGAGACAGAGAGAGAGAGAAATACAGAGACAGAAACTGATAGAAACAAACAGAAAAGGGAAGACAGAGAGACAGACACACAGTGAGACCAATTACAGACAAACACAGTGGCAAAAATAGAACAAAGATATGGGGTTAATCCTGATATTCTCCCCCTGCCCAAAATTGTTGCACATTTTTTCCAAACTGGTGTGAGAAGGCATGGGGGCAGTGGGAGGAAAGAATAGTCTCAGGCCAGGCATGTGCGGTCAGAGCTCGCCAAAACAACTGGGGCGCCACCCTGGCAGGACCGCTTTAAGTTGGGTACAGCTGATCTGTCCTCTCACTTGACACTGGAAACACTGACGAGCTGGGCCAACCTGATTGGCTTTCCCTCAAGAGCAGCGAGGAGCCTGATAGGATCCTGATAGCAACACGCATGTGCCTTACAGCCTCATTGTGTCTGCCATAATTTATTTTTATCAGGGAGTTAAAGTAAATATGGTACAATAACTAAGGGGTGCTTTCCAACTTGTGGCAAAATTAGGTCTCTGGCTCGGGAAAAGGCTTTAACACAATATAATTTATTTGCTTCTGTGACATGTAGCACTGAGACTTGCCTCCTCACTCAGAGAGGTAGAGCATATCACTGTAATGCACAACACTGGGTGGCCCTAACACTAGACACTAAACATAATGTGATAGTCACTTTTGGGGAAGGAATAAATGTATCAGTTATTTTCCTCAGACTTTTACCACCCAGTGCTAAATCATGTCCCTAGAATGTATCTGAGGGTGAGAGGAAGAGAAAGTGGAGATACTGAGGGAAGTGAGAGCTGGGAGCGTTTGCTGTTTCTTCGGCGTATTCACTGATGCTAGAACTTGATGCTAAGTGTTCCCCTTCATTTGATCACTTTCAGCAGTCGAGGACAGACCAGAGACCAGATCAATACTGAAACTCTAAAGGTCTACATATTGAGATGAATTACATTAAGGTCTACACTAAAACTCATACCATACAATTAAAAGTACACATGTGTCCTCAGAGTGAACATTTTACTTTACTGTATGTTCTGTCAAGCATGTTTTTGAGTTTTACAGACATTAAGCAAAGCTTTGTAGTAAATTTCGCTGTCAGTGCTAATATCAAACAGTTTATAAGGCTGGCACGAGGCACAGGTAAGGTTCACAGTTCAGGTATCCTGGTGTGCTCTTCTACAGATCAGTTCTCTTTTTTAAATCCCTTTAAACAGGAGAGATGGTTTTGCTCTTTGCCATTTTATGTACCCTGAGTAGTTAACATTCTCTACAGAGCACACCAGGAGACACAAATTGAAAAGGTTAAAGGAGGTTCAAAACTTAATGCTCTCTCTGCTTAAATACAGTTGATTAAACTTACCCCCGCCCCCCAAAATTTTCAGTTCATTAACAGGAATTTGCAAACGTCTTCGTAAATAAACTCATGTTACATAAAATCCTTGTTTGCAACCCATCACATAGACAGGAATACGATATTCATCCTGATATTTCCTGATGAAAGTGTCATAGACATAAAGTCATTTCTTTTTGCTTGCCTAGCAACAGGTCTAGCAGTTAATTTTCTGAAAGGGCAAGTGGCAGAGCTTTCTGACTGTGTCATGTAGCAATTGCTAACATTAGATGATAACCAGCTAGATGCTACTTGCTAGATACTACTGTTGCATGGCAGCAAAGCCTGGGAAAGCAAAACAGAAACCAACAAACAAGCAAACAACAACAATTATGTAACGTACTCCTCACCCTCCGCATACATACAAAAAGGCAGGGCACTGTTTTTCAACCTGTAATATGTCATATGAGCACTCCACCCTACCCTTAATCTGCATATGGGCCTGTTTTGCTATTGTGTTATTGTTGCAATGGTTACGACGTGTTATATTCTGCTGTATTTTACATGGCAGAGCTTCATTTGCAGCTGCGTTGTTCCACTCTGTGACAAGGTCAAGGGCATTGCTTAAACCTTTTGATGTGGGGCTGCGGCTGCTGTACCACAGAAGGCACCAAGGGGCCAACAGCTATTACACTACTTTAGCAGTAAGTGTGACTGACATCTGCAAGTCATTGTGCCTCCAATTATCCTCAGCTGAACCACATGGAAAAAACTACACAAGCAATCAGTACGTAAACACTATTCAAGGAGAACTATTTATTTTTTATTTCGTCTGAGCAGTGAAATTAGTCTTTCCACCTCCTCAATTTGGCAGGTTAGTTTTTTATAGTGTACTATAAAGGTGAAAGTTCAACTCTGAGTTCTGTGGGTATTTCTATTTGGAAGGGTGCTATTAAAACCCTAGGGCTGTGTTCAGCTTTACTTTTGCTTCTTTTTTAACAGTTGCATGATTTCAAAAATTCATGCATTCTCAGATTTCCTCAGTTTATTCATATCTGTACTCATGATACACTGAATTTAAAACCAGAAGACTCTCTACGAGAGCAAACGTGTTCCAATGTACACTGAAGTCAGGCCACATACATTGCAAATCTGCACTGAAGCCATTTGGTAGTGCACCACTGCATTCCATTCTACAGTACACCTAAGCAGTTCCTTCATTTTTTAATATGGCTCCTCTGTATATGGCTGTGTCTATGTAACACTGACCCTATATTTTGCATGTAAAACAAATATATGATGGATGTTAGTTAAATAGCTCGCTGTGGTCGTTATTTACCTCAGGATAACTAACATTAGCTAACTATGTCAAAGTTAAAATGCTAAATTCAATTTCCAGTTGATTTGATAAGTCTTCTATACAGATTACTTCTACATTTAGCAAAATGTATAATGTAATGTGTTTTTCAGCAAAAATGTATTAAATATTATCATCACTCACACACTTTCATAATCATTTGTGAAGTCTGACATATTCCTGTTTATTTGTTGCTCTCTCATAAACAGCCAGCTGGCAGTATCAACTCCCAGATCTTGAGCAGACATACATTAATGAGTAAAATTTCATGTCAGTGTCCTGCACAGTGTTTTAGTGATAAAACACTACTGCCTGCACAATATGAAGTTCCCCTTGAACTGAGCATTTTCATTCTTAGCTTGGATTCTCCCATGAAATGGCTTCTCAGGGAAATACTAAGGTAACTAGAATGTTGCACAAAAGCCACCAATTTCACATACACAGTATCCCAAATAACTGCCAACTGCTGGAACGTTTACTGTGAAACAACAATCCCAAATGCTAAAGTTATTTTAGGGTGCCAAATGGGACTTGTTTGTCAGTAACTTTCTTATGATCAGTGAAAAGTGAATTCATGGATTCATGGATGAAGGCTGATAAAGATAAAGATATATGGTCCCACAAGTGTTACTTGTGGGCAGGCATTGTGCAAAGCATTACCAACAAATATGCAATTTAAGTCAACTAAAACCAATTAAATAAATATTAATTATAAATTTGGGGGTCATGCAAATCAAGTCATCAGAAATGCTATGACTCCTAAACCTGCACCTAAAATAAACCTAGTGATTAACCTATTGATTTATTTGTCAACTAAGGTATTAGCACATGGTTCACAAACATTGGTCCACATACACTGTAATACATTGTGATTCTGGAGAGTTCTGGTCGCTAGATTACAGATGATAAAAAATATACAAAGTTAAAACATGATGGCAGAACACAAGCACAGCGATTTTGGTTGTAATGCCTTTTATACTGCAGGTGTGCAAGTTCTATTAGGCAAGCAAGGATCATCTAATAGGATTCATGTAATTTTCGAAGCCACACGATTTTACATGAAATAAATGTCATTTGGAAAATTGAATAAAACTTGTTAAAGCTTTTTATTCAACTTGCCAGGCCAAATGTGTATGTCAAATGTGTACTGTGTATTTTTACAAAGGGGATGTGTAAACATCACTCAGCACCTTTAAAGGTCTTTAGCACTTCGACCAGGATGTGAGATAATGCTGTAGGGCTGCAGGTCTCCGTGGTAACACCCATACCCATTCCCCTAGGGACCTTACACACATACACATACTCACTCCCCTAGGGACATTACACACCTTCTGAGACTGACGAAATGTGATCTCTCCCATAATTAGAGAGAATCCAAGACTGTGCAAGCTTGTGGCCACCAAAAGACAGCAGGCTTGTTGCTCACACCACAACTGAGGAAAGACTTGATCCTACACATTGAATGAAGTCTAAAAATGAGTAACTAGCAAATAACAATTTTAACAGTGGGCCAGGAAGCAGAAATTAATTATGCTACTGGCAAAACCTCAAAAATGATCACTGGTGATATTAAATGACTTTTGCATTTAATAGGACAAAAGCACAAAAATTGTACTTGGAACAGAAGCATGGCTGACATGGCAACAGAGATGTAGCACTGTTGCATAACTTGAATCTTTGGTATAGCAATAATATGAATATCTGTGGTGGGTGAGTGCGGCTTTGGCCTTGTGCTTGGTGTTAGATGGGCATACTGTACATACATTTTCCATTCTCAGAGAATCACGCACAGCACTGCCTCCATCATATTTAATAGCAAAATGGGTGCTCTGATTTTAATAACTATAAAGACAGAGACAACAGTAATAAAGGTCAGGTCTAATTTTTTTTTTATTTTATCCACCACTTATTTACAAATAGGAGAGAAAATCCTCACTACAAATCTGAAAACCGCATTAGAAGCATTTAGAGTTTCATGTTACTTTGGGTGGAAGAAATGTGTCTCTGGCTGCAATCGTTACATGTCCAGGTAGTGTGGGGTTAGAGGGCAATAACGAATGGGGAAAAGTTAGGTAGGTCCAGTGGCATAGGATTCATTTCAACTTTGGGGATGAGACACTGCTCACACCACCCAACCTACCACATTACATGAGTAGTGTGAGGAGGAACACTTCACCTGTGGGTAGGTCTGAAGTGGCCTGAGGCGAAAAGGAGTCCCACGACCAGATTGTCTGATATTTTGATATCTGTATGCAGTACATGTGCTCATGAGTCCTTGATCTTAGAAAAGAGTTGAGTCTGATACTTTCAGTGATAATGAGATAAAGCAAACGAGGTCCGCAGTGTCAGCTCAGCTGGAAGAGTGGGGCCTGGTGAAGCAGACATCAGTAAGTTAACAGTTCCTAGACAATTAACATTCTTATTTGAGGATCCTGCCCAGCTATATGGAGTATTAAAAGAGCCCAAGGTGCATTTAAAAGCATTGGAAAGGTCTCTGGGCCAGCATTTTTACCCACTGTCATAGTCGCCTTCATAAATTAAACATTTGTATTGTTTTTGTTTACAGTATTTCTTGCCACTATAGTTTTCATACTTAATTCACAGATTCAGTTCAAATATTTTAAAACTCAATGGCTGAATTACCAGGCTACTGGGACTATCATTTTTAATTTAAAGCTTTAATTTATCTAACTAAATTATTTCTTTCACACAGGAACAAGAATTCTGAAGAAGTAAAATATTTGACAGAGCCTGTAACTGTTTAACTATGTCCATCCAACATAAACTGGATGGATTGGGCTCCTGCGTCCCAGCACTCTGCTGAAGTGAAGGCATTTTGAGAAGCATCATTATTCACTGACACCTAACTGAAAACAGAATAACATATACTGTTTGCATTTGCGTAACAAGGATAAGGGCGTTCTCACAAGTGTCAGTCATTTAGTTGCAAAGAAGGCCACTTCTGGTGATTGATCGGCATAGCTCTGCCACAGAATATGCTTAATGGGTGAGCAATACACTTACTAAACACGCACTCTTTGTTCTGAAGCCTGCATCTCTGGCTGAGCCTGAATCTTAAATGTCACTGAGTTATTTAGGATTTTTACATCTGTTTTAAATTGTAAATGTCAAAAACTGAAATCTCCCATTACACATTGTCTGTGCATGTAAGTATGCTGACCCATCCCAATACTTTCTAAGATTTGGATGCATTATGTTTGTGGGCATCAAAAGTGAAAATGTGAAGACATCTTTTGTTTCTGTCTGTCTTAAGTCCAGGAAAGAAGAGTAAGGTTGATGATATGTCCTCAGCTGAAAAGATGTTCAGCTATTGACTTTAATAAACATTTTACACTGCCACCTACTGTTAGCAATAAGATTTGGGCTTTGGGATCAGAGAGGGAGTTCAGTCTCTGTTTGGCAGAAAGCGGCTCAACGTCATCTGGAAATGGCGCGTATTGGCAAGTGGTAATTGATTGTGGTGCTAAGCGTGGCAGGTACTCTGGACTGACAATTACAGTTAATAAATGTTTTGTGGACGATTCAACCGACAGTTAGCTAGCTCTGACTTTCCCAGGATGCTATGTCACGGTAACAGTAATAGTATCTTGAGTTTAGATTATAGTAGGCTAGGGCAGACAGTTGATGAGAACACTAAGTTTAAAAAAAATATTAAAGAGGATGTTATCGGTGTATGTTCATGTTATCGACACAATCAGTGAAATTAAGTCTATACGACAAAAGTAGGCTTGTGGTGTTTTCATTTATTAGCTATTCATAATTGCTTAGTCTGTAACCATTAGTAGTTAAAATACATTAGAACTAGGTGAAAGATCTGATAACTACCATTATAGCTATGCGGAATTGAAAGTGATTTTACCAGCCATTGGCAGCTACCTCTCTGGAGTGGTACCACACAATTAAGCAACAGGTTGTTCAACTGCCCCTCATGTCTAATCACCACGATTGGCACCAGCTTTCCTATTCTCCTAAGGTAAGTGCCACTAACAGGGGAATGTTAGCTGAGTGGCACCAGCCTTTCACTCAAGACACTTTTTAAACTACGGCCACTCGGCTGTTTTAGCCATAGCTACACCATTGTCAAGACCTAAAAGTGACGATTTTAAGGATTTGTGGAAACAGGTTATAACATTTGTTAGGTTAAGTGGGTGCTCTGCTGGGTGAACAATTCTAGTTAGCTCTCCTTTAATTATGTGATAGTAACAACAGCTCCAATTTAGATTATAGGCTTTGTTGTGGGACATTACTACAGTGGAAGAATGAATTAAAAGGATGTGTTATCGGTGTATGTTCATTTAATTGAAACCATTGGCATAATTATTAAATCCACAATTAAAGTAGTTTGTGTTGGTTTCATTTATTACCTTTTGTATAATAATTTGAATACTTAACAGGCCACCAGAACATTTTATTTGATTATTATGAAAACTCCTTGTGATGAATTATGCAATTTCTTTATTTTGTAAACATGGGTTTAGTGGTGAATGACATTCCAAGAAGTATATTTTATTTGTAGTGCCCCTGAATTTCGTTGTTAATGTTTAAAAGAATGTCTTTGAATAACAGATGACCCAAAATAGCACACACTGTGGAATCCAATTTAAAAGTCTCAAAAAAAAAAAAAAAAAAAAAAAGTTTCACAAGGGAATCTTCAAAGGCAGTAAATGTAATGCAGTGGCAGAGAAATAAGTCCAATTGCTGGATTCCAAAAACCCTGTGAGACATCTTCCTGCACTGAAGTAGACTTGCACACTTAAATTCAGTGTCCCAGCAATTAAAGTGATATGAGCAAACGGCAACGTGTGCTAGCTAAATTAAGTAGTTACTATTGTTAAAAAAGTCATTCATTATTATTGAAACTCAAAAGTACAGAAAAAGTGCTTTAGGTTCTGATGATTCGATAATATAAACAGACTGTTTACCACAAACTAGAGCTGGTGAACCTGTCAGACATGTTATGTAAATGTCACCACTTCTGGTCTGAATAACAGTTGATCCAGCATGTGTTCAAACTAATTAACACATATGTGATATCTGGCAAGCCCCACATATCGACATCATGGCCCTATCCTTTGGGACATCATTTGAACATATCAGATGCGGATGACTTTCAGGGGCTGCTGCCACTGGAACACAGCATTCTGCTAAACTCAGAGCTAATAATTTACAGCTAGCTAGTTAAGCATTACATGCAAACACTGTGATCCCACAGCAAGGGGTCAGTCTGTCTTGCATGTGGCAGCAGGACGTGGCCGCTATGCCATCAGAAAATGGCACGTATTTGCAGGTGCCACTTGACTCTGGCACCTGCATCTATATAAAAACAACCGAATGAGTGACTGCTCATCGGTCACTCAACTTTGCTAGCCAGAAGTGCGATTTGAAGGATTTGTGGAAATGTATATAGTACAGGGCTCATATTAGTTTTCAGCATATCCTAAAGCTTTGTAGGTCATTGCATTAGAGGACAATGTAGTTAAAATCCTGTGTCGACTGAACTTTTGCAGGCCACTTGTCAACCGAAGTGATTTTCAAGTCACTTCTATTAGAAATAGTCATGCTCTACACAATTAAAACAATTGGTGTTTACATCTACCTGATACAATCTGAATTAGAGACTGGAGTATGTTAAAAACCAGAAAAGCAGAATTGTTTAAGACATCTTTCTTTACTTATGTATTCTAACAGAAGTAATACAAATCAATATTTAAATAAAAACAAGTAGACAATAACTCCTTTTGAAAGTGAGAGCGCATTTTTTATACGTTTTTTCACTTATCGTGCAGAATTTTAACTTGGCAATACACAGATCCATCATTGATGCTATCAGTGACAAGATACCACCATTTACAAGATAAACAGCAAATAAATCTAATGCAGGTACTTTGTCTGAACAGAACTATGAAACCATGCATCAGACATTGCTACCAGCACTATTGCTGTACATTGATGACTCTAGGCACCCAGAAATGAGAGTGAGGAAAAAATAAATAAATAAAAATGTATGTTTACTGTTTCATCTAAATATCTGAATGTCTATCTTTTTGGAGTGTGGCACTCAACTGGATACAACTGCATGATTTTCAGCCCATTTCAGGACAACAGACTTTATTCTATGAACCATTGGGGGGGGGGGGGTTACATAGCTGTTAAGTTTTGAAATGAAATGAAAAATACTAGAATAATTCGTTGTTTTACTATGTCTGAAATCATATCCCTTCACTCTCCAACATGGTTTTCTTTCATACATACAGACAGATGATACATAGACAGTATTCCATACATACAGACTTCCATACATAAAGACAGTTTACATCATATGGGAGTTCATATGGGAATGTCGAGAACATGTACAGAAAGAACACAAAATACATTGCGAGTGTTCTTCTATAGTGCACCTGTGCATGCACAGCTTCTCAAAATGCCTGCCTAGCAAGTGCATCAGTTCCGGTTTTAGAGGAAACAAATAAATTAAATGCAGAGCAGAGAGAGGGGAAAAGAGGACAGAAAGGTTTCTTCATTTGGTGGAAGCCCAGATGATGAGGCTGAGAATAATGATCACTGCAGAGAACACCATAACCAGGACACACATCTTCTTACGGGACTTTTGCTGAGGAGGTACATTTAACAAAACATGAGATGTGGCTCATATCCAGCACGTCCTGTCCCGTTGTTTAACGCCGATGACAAGAGAGTACTGCTACAGTTCATCTTACACATACCTCTGGCCCTTACCTGGTAATAGGCTGCTCTCTGAAGCTGCTCAGCGCCCCGCTCCACATGCACTTCTGCACTCTCCACATTGGCTTCAATGCTATCTGTAATAACAGCCATATAGAAAGGATTTTAAAAGATAACTTGGCTGTCTTATGTAACTATACATATATAACATCAGAGCACTAGCTTGCAATACTGCTTACCTATACATGTTTCCCACATTAGTTTTAATGCTAACATAATGGGTAACCATCATCAGACAAAAGGATTCCTTTCTGTTACACATGTGCCTCCATATACATATGTAATGAGTAACATGAATATTAGTTGAATTATTAACTACATCTTAGGGTAAATGAAGACAGTTACATTTACAGCATTTAGCAGAGCAATTTACTCTACATATTAATATGATAAATTAGTATTTCTAATACCTTGCCCTACCTGCTCTACTTGGGGAGCTTATTCTACAGAAAATTCCTTTCAGTGACAAAGCAAATAAGTGTGAGAATCCAGGTTATAGTCCAGATTTAAAAAATGACTAAATAAATGCATGCATTTCCCAAGAAACTTAAATTGCATTCCATAATAATATTGCTGGCCCGGTGACTGGCTGAACTCACCAATCATCTCCCCTTGGTCATGGATCATCACTGCAAGGTCTTTAAAGATCTGATTTACATCCATTATGTCAGACTACAATGAAAACAAAGTGAAGAAAGTCGAGAAAGAATAAGGAAAAAAAAAAAACATTCAAATACAATACACATCAATTCACCACCCACTTTATTTAAAAACACCTACCTGGCACTGACATACACTCCTATCTTTAAGGTCCATTTAATAGTTTTACAGTTACAAACTGAAGTCCAGTTTCTGGCCTCCTTCTAGCCTGTTCATCATTGGTTTTATTTCTGACCAAAGAACAACTGCTGCTCAGTTTTACTTTGATTGGTGGACCATTGTCAACACAGCAGTGAGAAAGACAGTAACATAATAATAGGTGTTGTGTTAGCATGAGTGTATCAGATACCGCAAAGCTGCTAAAGTGTTTATACTTGTTGGTATAACTCAAGAGTTGAGGGTGATCTGTCCTCTAGTGGTCAATGCCTTCATGTCAATGCATAGCAACAGACTCGCTGCAGTCACTAACTGAGCACCTACACACAAATGTAGTAACGTGGGCAGCAAATTTACAAAAATTTAAAATGTGGGTTTTTGGGGTTTTTTTTTATCCATCACTCTCTCATTCACGGCTATGTCATTTGATCAGAGAATTGAGATATTTCCTTATATCCCAGTTGTGACATGGCCAGGTCATGACAGCGAACACATTTTTGGGAAACTATTTTCATGACATAATACAGGCAAATTACAGAACCTGTAAAGCACTATAACTTTCATTCTAAAGCACAACTGTGCCAAGAACAAGATCAAAGAGCCTGAGATAACTAGTCCCATATTTTGCTTTGGGTGTGGGTGCGTGCATATTCCCAAGTGCTGCTGGGAAAAGATGGGTGCAGAGTGCAGGAGCTTGACCTCCAGCTGACGGATGTTGGTCTCTCTCTCCTTAATGAGCTCCAGATCCTCTTCAGTTATCTCTGCCTCTTCTGTCTGCTGTACTACCTGACGGAGGTCATCATTACTGCAGACAAACACAGTTATACCTTGTAATCTCTGTTTAACTATGGGTTCATAGGAAAATTCATAGCTAAGTCCTTGTTATGCAAAAATATGCTTTTATATACTTATCAAACGAAACAAGCTGTTCATCACGACCTCCATCTTCAGCCTGCATTTAAGCAAACGGGAAGAAACGCTGTACTGAAGCTGTAACATAACCTTATCTGGTAGAAATATATATTTGCACTGGAACTGTTTTCTAGTAACAGCACTCAAAATAAAATGCTATAAAATACAAGACAGTTTATTGCATCTCTTAATTATCCCCACGCATCATCCCTGTTTAAATGTATTTTTGAACTCCAACCTCTTTGCGCTAGATAAGGACACATTTCTGAGTAGTCAACTAAAGCAATGTTATAAGCAATTTCTTGTTGCGATCACAATATGTTTCAGATCACTGTAAGCACTACTCAGCATGTATCCCACAGAGAGGAGGCGCTCAGTAAGACGGCTTACTGAGAGACGGGAGCCTGCTCTCGCTCTGGCCACAGACTCCTTCTCCTTTTCTGCTGCACGACGCTGCACTGCCTGGAAGTTGTTGAGAGCCGCAGAGAAATCGTTCATCAGACGGTCCTTCTGGATCTTCTGCTGTCTCTGTGAAGGAGAATTGAAATAAGGTAAGCTGTGTGGATCAAGTTCATTTTCATAAGGTAAGCTGTGTGGAGCAGGTCCATTTACATAAAGCTAGCTGTGTGGAGCAGGTCAATTTACATAAAGCTAGCTGTGTGGGTCCAGTCGATTTACATAAAGCTTGTAACAATCACACAAAATAATATTTACAATATCAACAATTTTTGTTGAGCACATACACCGTAAGGAGAAGGCATATTACAGGTGTTCAGGGCTCGTCCCCTTTATGAGCAGATGACTGTAGCTGGGCCTGATCACCCAATGAAGAGGACAATTGTGAATGCATTGACTGTGAAATAGGGGATCCCAGGAACCAGGAAGAAAAAACAAAAAAAACCAAAACTTTTTTCAGGACACACGGAACTAGCAGGTCGAGGGATTTCACTTGGGAAACCATTCGCATCTTCTCGCTCCACTTTCGCTCAGTGGAAACATACCTGGAGGTGTATGATATTTTTTCCTTACCCCGGGGTATTAATGACTATTAACGGAGTTTGCTGAGGGATTTACGAACACCAACACCTATCGACCAAAGAGGACCTCTGGGTTGAGCTTTGAATTAGAAAAAAAGAGACCGCCAAGTCTCCTCCATGGTTTACCTTGCTCACTACTCCCATATTATGAATGCTTTTACCACTGACATAGTGGTGGTGTTGTGTGAACTCATATTCTGTTAGGTGTATTTATATAATGATACTACTTGTAGGGATTGTTGTGGCATACATATGGTGATGGGTATTATTCAATTTCATACAGTTTTGTTTGTGTATTTTTGAGAAAGTATTCACAAAATAGTGCTAGAGTGTTAGCCACACCCCCTGACCTTGTTTGTGGAAGAGTCCTGGGGAAAACAGGGCGAATGTCACAAGCTAGCTGTGTGGGTCACATCCATTTTTCACACCTCTACTCTATATTTCTTTACCTTTTACATATCAGTGTTCATCCACATAGATATAATTATATAATCCTTATATAATATGCCACCATAACAAAGAGACACAATTATATGTACTAAATCTGAACAAAAAAGACAATTCAAACAAACACACCTGTTCAGAGGGGGAAATAGGCTGAGGGAGACTGCCCAGGTCCTTCAGGTGTTTGTTTGTTTCCTTGGCCAATTGATTTGTGTAGTGTTGCATCTGCTGACTAAGAAAACAGAACATGTTTAGAACAACAGAAATGACAAATCATGAATCTGAGTGAAACTGAACATTGAAAACATGAATAATTATCCACACAAAAGGTATATTTTGGAAAAGCTAAGGAAAGAGGAGAGGAGTAAGAATGTAAAAGAGACTGAAATTAGGGAAAGGTTCATTTTTACAGTTTATCCTGTAGTTCACTGGTGTCCTGTCTCGTGCCCAGTTGGTTCACCATGCTTTTGATCTGTGCCGCTAGAACAGACAGACAAAATTAAAACTGGGTTCTAAATGACGAAAAAATGTACTCTAACATCTGGTGGAGTGTGAAGTGTTGAACCCAAGAGCTGAATCTCCTAAAAGCACACTAAGGCATCATAGAAATAATTGCAAGAAACCAAAAGTATTTCTATATAAACAAATGCGTAGTTTTGAGAAAACATCTTAGCTGGGCCCCTAAATTTTACCTCAAAGCAACAGCTGCATTCTGTTCATAACAAGAAACAGATTTTTGTTGCTGTGACAAGAATAACAAACGACACTTCCATGGTATTTGCTACAGATCTGTATGCCAGAAGTAAAACAAGGAAGTATTTTTTAATCAATTTATTAACTGTTTAAATAAATATTAATTGTTTAAACAGTTTATTAGTATATATTATACACTCCTGGGCAAAAAAAGTCCAAACCCAAAATTAAATTTAATGATCCTAACAACAAATTATTGTTTAGAAATTTAGCAACCAAAAAAATGCACTCCTGATACCTGTGCCACCATTTGCTCGTCACTGCTCATTGCTGCAGTGAACTGTTGGGGGGAAAATCTGGAAACTGGGAAATTCATTTAAATATTATTCTTTTACACAAATAAAATCATGAAAAAAATGTAAATGTTTTAATATCAAATTCAAATTGACAATTTTCCTATGATTTGCTGTTGTGACCATTAAAGGCTTAATATTATGCAATTTGGGGTTTGGCCCATCTTTTGCTCAGGAGTGCATAATGGGTATATTGATGACATTTTCATCTTTATTTATGCATTGTAGGGCTATTAAGCAGGAGCTCAGTAACTTCCCTATGTACTGGTTCATAGTGATACAACGGACTCTGTAGTATTTCTGCCCTTCCCTCCACCCCCAGAATCCTTGGTATCCAAGATAAAGACTTTAATTCATGAAGATTACAAAATGTGCAAAAAGTAATAAACATTAATACTATTTTGTTCAATTACTGGGTAGCCCAACACTTCAGATGCATATCAAAAAACAGTACAAATCATTTTGTGACTAATTAAACAAGGAAGAACGGGTCATAATGGGTGTTTTATGCTAATTCTATTTGCAAATTGTCTTTTTTAAGTATTACCATCACATCAATATAGGAAGCCCACAGTGAATGTGGACACTAAATATACTTCAAAAACTCACTGTTCTGCGTGATCTTCTGAATGTTGGAGCTACATGTCTGTATGAGACTGCTGAAGTCCCGCGGTGGAGTGCGGTATTCTGTATTCCCGTATGACATGGCCGGTTTTTGACTGACAGGCTTTTTCAGTCCTGAGAGAAGTACTTAGGAAGGGCTGGAGCAGTTAGTGTGCTGGTGTCTGCAAATGCTGAAAAGACAAATTCACTGTAAACCACTCCTGAAAAAAGCTGAGTAGCAAGGCTGATTTCCTGGACATTCCTTTCATAACCTAGTATTAGTCAATAAATCTAACATTTCTAACTATATAATGGGCACTATTTGTATATAGGTGCTAAATTATGAAGAACGTCACTTTACAGCAAACACGGAAAAAAGATCCTGAAGCAAGAATATATGGTGCAAGAACGATTAACAAACTTTCACTCGTATATTTGTCTGCATATTAATAATTAATTAAATTTGATTTTCTAGGTTATGAAAACCAAAATGAGAAATGCTTGTCATTCGTCATACGACCTTACCCATTTAGGATATACAAATACTACTCAGATTTTATAAGTTCATTATAGCTCCATTAACTGATCGGGTTTATGCAAAACCAGATTTTTCGTTGATTGAGATCATAACCATAAACGGCAATTAGTTCGCTAGCTAATTTAGATAAAGTGAACTCCCAGTGTCCTGTGATAGCCAGTTAGCTATGATTACACGCTAGCTAGTTAGCAGTCTCCTAAGTCAAATTACAAATTTCTTACACATCAAGCTAGCTAGCTTGTCAGCTATTTTCATTAGCCTAAGCAAAGGTAATGTTATCTTATCGAACTTTGGACATCTAAGCCGAGCAACAGTGATGACGAATAACGGAGCTCTTCAGGTTACGAATCGTTACACCCTTGGTGTCATTCCCAAAATAGCTGCGAACAGCTAGCTAGCTAGCTAGCTGGCTGGCCAGATCGCTATGAACTACACCACTATAGCTGGCCAACTACTGCGAACTACAACTGAGTAAGATTAAGATCACGAAGTCAATTCCAGTGTTTACTCAGATACGTATTAATTTGTCTACCCAAAGTAATCGATCATTTTCTAGTTAGCTAGCTAATGCTAGCCAAGTAGCTAACCAAACTAGCTAAACAAGCTTAACAGGGTTGGCAAAGCCGACTAGCGTAGTTTGTCATTTAGCTGGCTAATAATCTCTGGCAAAGTCAATGCAAACCTGCATACGAACCAGACACTATAAACACATGCCACGTTGTGAATAATAATAGCTACTTCTCTGAAATAATCTTACTTCTTACTAGGCCCTCCTTGAAGACATCCGTTCAGGCTGTTTTCTTTCCCCGTCAGAGCGCTACCCCTAGGCTACGTCATGGTATTAACGTTTGTAATAGGCCAGAGCCACGGCTTCATTAAATGAGAAACCGTTCCTGTAAAGACCTTTCTATCAAAAATAAAACACGGGAAACTTCTGAATGATTCTACAAAAATAGGAAGAAAGGAAGGAAAATAAATCGAATTAAGCGACGCTGTGAATTTTAAGCAAGACAATGTATCTTATTGTGCTATTTTACCCGTACCGACTAGCTAGTTAAATAGGCAGAAATTAAAAGGTGACTATATATAACATGAATAAAACACATATAAAAAGTATGGATTTTGACAATATAGAGCCTTTACTCAAACTAGTGTTTTGGGACATGAGGTATGGCAGTGAAATGTTATTATCTACATTTTTTTTTTTTTTTAAAAAGGAAAATTAAAAAATAAAAATAAAAATGGCCTGATTGATTGATTTAAAACAGGCTGACACACTGACACCATCATAGCCAACAGGGTTCAATGTGTCAAAAAGTGTCATAGTCAGCACACATGAATCATTAAGAAAAATGCAATTTGGAAGTAAAATCTAGGTATTTGGACAACTGAGAGCCCATCAAGTACTAGGTGATAAGTAATTTTGGGTGTATGGCCTAAATTAATCTTGTATGGCTCAGAAATAGTTTTGTGAATTTTATTTTATTTATAATACTGTCATAGTCCAGACTATTTAGTCAGTTTATCCAAGTTTTAAAACACTACAGCTTTCATGAGGTGACATTTCAGATTTCACTTGTAGTTTACTGATGTCTCACAAGGCAATGAAATGTAAAAAAATAATGGCTCTTACTAATGTGTCCCTTTTTCTGCAGCAGTTGTAAAATTTCCAAAATTCCAATATCTTCATCTCCCATAAACTTTGTTATTTGTTGTGACAATCATCCTATTATTATAGAAAAACACATTGTTTCATCATCTCTGTTCAAAAAGAATAAATATATGCTAAATATTGTACTACTGACATTAAAAGAGCATACATTTGCAAAAAGTTTTAAACTTCACAATGATTTTTTGGACATCTTATAGTGATACTAAAACATATGTCAATGAGATTTGTGAAATAATTAGTCAGCATCTAATTTAGTGTTAATGTACAAAATAATGAAATGGTTGAAATTTTCCATTTATGTTCAAATTATGCAGTAACTCTTTTGAAATACATTTTCTATATGATAGAGTCCTGAGAGAGAACACACTAGGAAATGATCAATTCAATCTCAGTAGTTAGGAGAGCAATAATGAAATTCTTATTGATTTAATTATTGACCAGTATATATTGTTACTAATTAGTAAACACAAAAGTGATTTTTTTGGCAGTCCCAGCTACATCTGTTAGCCACAAATTAAATATCCTATGTTATCAGAAAATAGAAACTCTTACAAGAATACCCAAACATAAAAAGGACTGGTGGGATTACTCAGCTGTCATTATCTCTGTAAATACTCAGTTCACTGGATGTTAATCATTCTCTACTTGAACCGCACTCAAAATGTAAATAACACAATAATTGTACAGGCTCAATGTATGGATATGCTAAACATGTATGATAGGGATTTAGAAAGAATATAATAAAGGCTACAGCTTTCTTTAACCAAGTATTTTGCTTTTAAAGGAAATTTAGCAACAGTCAAATTATGATTTTGGAATTGAAAACATAACAGCTTTTCCATTAGTCCATTTGGCCCAGTATTATTCAGTTTACACACCTGCCACCTCCTCTAAAACTCTGCCACCTCCCCTCAACCCCTGACACTTCCCTTCAATCTCTACCACCTACTATTCCAGTTCTTTTCCTGGAATCTCCACACATGTAAACCAGGCACCGATCACCGGTTTTGGAGGTAGGCAAGAAAAATAAATAAGTAAACAAACATTTTTTTTAAATGAGGCAGTGGCAGGGTAATAGCATAAGAAGAGACCCACCAAAGCTGGAGCTTGACCAATACTAGAAAGGCATATGAGAGAAGGAGGCATCACACAACAACAATGCCCAGTGGTTAGAGAACCTGAGAGCTGACCACAGCAACCTGTGTGAACACGGTCCAGTACCCATCACACTAGAAGACATCCAAGAAAGGGTCTCAAGTTTGAATAACTGGACAGCTCCAGGCCTTTGACAAAGTGCACAGCTAATGGCTGAAGAAGCTGACTGCTTTTTCTTGAGCACCTGGCAGCATAAATGAACCAGCTGCTAATGGATGGAATCTACCCTGAATGATTAATTGAAGGCCAGACAGTCCTGATCCTGAAGGACTAGCAGAAAGGGGCAGTTACATCCAACTGCTGGCCGATAACTTGCCTCTGCACAACATGGAAGCTCCTCTCAGGCATCTCTGTAGCTGAGTAGGCACATGACTCAATACATGAGCGGGGCCCAGAAAAGCATTGGCAAGAACACCAGAGGAGCCAAGCACCAGCTACTGGTAGAGAAAAAAGTCATTCGAGACTGTAAGACAAGACAGATCAACCTGTGCACCACCTGGATAGATTACATATAAGCCCATGTTTCAATGCCCCACACATGGATCCTGGAATGCTTGAGGCCTTATAACATCAACAGGACTCTAAGAGCTTTAATCAAGAGCTAAGTTGGGCTGTGGAAGATTACCCTATAGGCCAAATTCAGGCCAAGAGTACAAGTCACCGTCAAGTGCAGGATTTATCAATTGGATGCCCTGTCCCCATTGCTGTTCTGCATTGGCCTAAATCCCCTCAGCAAGATCATCACCAAGAGTGGCTATGGATACCGTCTACGGAATGAAGCAGCCATCAGCCATATCCTGTACATGGAATATATCAAGTTGTATGCCAGAACTGTATGAGACATTGACTCACTAATCTATCTCAAAAGGACAGACGACATCGGAATGTCATTCAGCCTGAATAAGTGTGATCAGTGCTTACATGGAGAGGGTAGGTAGCTCTAACAGAGGGGCTCACACTACCAAAGGTAATATAACAGATGTTGAGGCCAGCTTCAAGTACCTCGGAATCCTACAGGCAAATGGGAATCATGAAGAAGCCAAAAGGAAAGCAGTAACAGCCAAATACCTACAAATAGTGAGGCAAGTCCTGAGAAGTCAGCTGAATGGGTGAAACTATCTGAGCTATCAAAACCTATGCTCTGCCATGGGTTGCCTAAGGAGGAGTATAGAACAACTGACATCAAGACAAGGAAACTTCTCACAATGCACAGGTTTCATCCAAAATCAAGTCCTCTCAGACTATATACTAAGTGGAAATATGGGGCCGAGGACTAGTCAGCGCCACTATCCAGGATGAAACAACCAAGATCCAGGAGTACACCAGGATGATGGCCCAGGTGATTAGTGAGTATTGCAGACAGCAGAAACCCAAGGAGGATGGAAATGAAGAGGAGCAGGGACCATAATGGGAGGATAAACCCATGCATGGTATGTACCACCAGCAGCTGAAGTGGCTGATATGGAGAAACCCTACCAATGGCTAAAAAAGGATGGACAGCACAGAGGCACTAATCATGGCAGCACAGGAACAAACTCTGAATATGAAATCAGTAGAGGCTTGGATCTACCACACCAGGCATGACCCCAGATGCAGGCTATATAAGACACCCCTGAGACAAACCAGCACATAACAGCAGGATGCAAGATGCTAGCAGGCAGAGCATACATGGAATGCCAAAACCAACTGGCTGGCATGGTATACAGAAACACCTATGTGAAGTACAGGCTGGAAGTTCCAAGGTCTAAGTGGGATACACACTTAAAACGTGGTGGAAAATGACCGTGCTAAGATCCTGTGGGACTCGTTGTGACAAAACATAGTTTGGATGCCAGACAGACTCGCTGGATTGTGAAACATCTTATAATATGGTATCGCCTGTCACCAATAAATCGTAGTGTGCAAACCAGAACGACTACGAGATATCGTGTTGTGTAGTGTAAACAGTGCAGCGCTCTGACGACTTTGAACGTCGTGTAGCGTGTCCGTGGCTATATTCAGCATGCTAGATATTTTTCGGGACTTTACGAGAGATTAGCGAGCCTTTCGGATCGTGTCACTGAACAATTCACACAACGATGGAGAGCCGGTTTGGCTCCGATCTGGAGCTTTTCTTGGCGACCTTAAAACCAGGGACAATCTGACCCAAGATCATTTCATGTCTCAAAACTGGCACCATGGTAGATTAAAATATACCTATGAATATCACTGAGTGTGTCATGTTTTCAGTTAGTTTTAACATATTAAATTACCAAGATCCAGACTAAAAAATAGGTTTTCCTTACAGTAGAAATACAGCCTAAACAGTTTGAATATTGAAATGACATTCTAAATTTGGAATAAATTGAAATAATATTTTAAAAATAAATATTGTAATTATATTTTAATCTAATTTTGCACTTACAATACCAGGATGAGAAACAAAATCAGTTCTCAACAGATTTATGATCATCAGTTAGTTCATCTCCGTGAACACTCCTTTTATGAATAAGGAACCAACTTCAGCCGCCGAATTAGAAGCTAAGAATAAGTAACCAAACGAATTGGAAGGTGCGAATATGTAACTACCTTCCGCGTCGTCTCATTTTTATTTATAAATGATTAAATCTGCCTCAATCTGGTTCATTTTTTGAACGCTGAATGATACGAGGTAACGTAAAAATTAATCGGGCCTCAACGAAACAGTTGTGTGTTTCCATCTTTATTCAGTAGCCTAACCTGATAGCAATCTGTTAACGGTCGCTAAAGCTACTCTACTGCGCTACTTCGATCACATACTAACTTCAAATGGCCCATGGGAGTGGACGTTTTTTTCAATTTTATTTTTCATTTAAAAATTTAAAAGCACAATGTAATATTTTAACTTAAATTTCTATCATAAAATAAAGTTTCAAATAACGCGGACGACCCATGCTGTATATATGTAGTCTTATGTGATGACCCGTATATGAAGGCCCGGACAGTAGAAGCAAAATTGCATTTTTGAATACAAATCAATGCATTAAGCGAGAAGACAGACAGCGAAAAACGTTTCAAAGCCCACAGTCGAGGTCGCTCACTACAGAAGTGCCCCTGACCACTTAAAAATACTACATTTATAGAAAATTACTACATTTATCGTGTTACCAGACTCTCTCTCTCTCCTCCGTTTTTTTAGTATCTTGTTTTGCTCACGTTTTTATACGTCAACATATAAAGTAAACTTGTGACATGCCTGTAGTGACAACGAAAACTAAAAATGATGAGACTCATATGAAGTAGGCTCTGAAAAATGGCCACGACTAGAAAAACGAGTCCTTATTTAAGAACCACGTGACTCATGTTGCTCTTCTAGCCAGTAGAAACTTACCAAAGTGGCCAAAATCAGTCCGAGTGTGTCAAGTCTGCCATGAGGGTTGTGGTGTCCTGTTTGCATGGCGGAAACGAAAGGTGTTGTAGAACATTTGCACATAAGGCTGTAGAACTCAGCAAATAACTGTATAGGTTACATATATATTTATTGAGGATATATTATTAGACATCCAATTTATCATCCCATTACCAAAAGACAAAAACAAAGAAAACTGTGCAAATGTGCATAAAGTGTTAACATAAATTCCATTATAAGAATATAATACAAAATTTGAGAACACTTGAAGGTGCGGTAATATTTTTAAAATGCATAAGTGGTGATTGAAACAAAGTATCCCATTCAAAGATAAAACAAAAGACAAGTGTTCAGTGGTTCATTGCAAACTTATTTTTCCCCATTCAAAAATTGGCTCTGGAAGGCAGCACTCTATGCTACAGGTGACTCCATCCCATGACTCTGGAGGCTGGCAGGAGCAGTTAATCAAAGCATCGTACAGTTCTTCACTCTTTTCCATAAACCTTCTATTGGTCTCCATAACATCCAACTCAGGATTTGGGTCTGAAAGAGTAAATGATTGTGGTAAGTGCTATGGTAATACATGACAAGCCATTTCAGTGCTTTTTCATTGCTGAAAAGCTACTTGTGAAAAAACAGTATCAAAGTCTGAATATTCAATCATTGCTAGGTCTATTAGGCATTCATGAGCTTAGTTAACCAGGAAAACTGATGTCTCCTTACCAACCAGCAGAAAAGTGTCAGGTATGCTCATTTAAAAAGATGGCTTAATGTCTAAATATCTAGACACATATAATACTTCATGAAAAGTGTGGATTTTGTCATTCATAAGTGTGTGGTAATAAAATAAGAAGAACTTACACTCCAGACTGTCATCTTCAATCTCCTGATAACTCTGTTTTATGATTAGCAGTTAGTTAAATCAGGCTCGCAAGAACAAATTTCAATTCAGGACCAAACTATTTACACATAAATATATGAGTAGCAAAAGTAGTATAGCTAGTTTTCAGTTTATGAGCAAATTCATTCAAGTTAAAAAAATGATCTGGACTCTGAAGAAATTATTGTTGTCAATGTTCCAAACTGAGTACCTGTATCACGTCCTGAGAGTAGTTTGTGTAGTAGTAGTCATAGTTCATGGCACTCATGGTATCAAAAACCTGGCAAAAATATAAATGCTGATCACAGGTGTTGTAGCTCTCTGCATAAAAATTTGAAGATTGGCTCTCTGTGTCCTGTTTCTTATTCCTAGTAAAACACAGAGGATTAGGCAGATGACATCTCACTAGTATAATGAACAAACGTTAGTTTGCAGTAATTGCATAATATCCCATCAAACACAATCTACCACAGTAGTGTCTGTCTGTGACACCTATTATTGTGTACTGTGCAAATATGTGTAACGAAGGCAGCTTAAGATGACAGCTAAGTGAAGACTATAAGAAAAGTCTCAAAGGTTATGAAATTATGTGCAATGAAAATATAAACACTGCTATAACAATAGTACCATCAGACAAGACTGAAACACTCACAATTTATTGCAGGCTAAACTGAGACGCAATGCCCTCTTTCCTAATCCAACAGCACCCTGAAACTCAGCCAAGGCCCTCTTCTGGTCTCTCTGGCTGGTAAAGCTCACAAAACCACAGCATCTAAAGAAAATGAGATATCTAAGAATGTGGTCACAAATTGTACCATTTGTGCATCAGGTTTACTACTTCACTTTAAATATAAGACCAAAACCCACTTTACCAATATGTAAACTTAGCAAGTACAAAAATGGCTTACGGTTGGGGCATAATGGAAGGCAGAGTTTTAAGATGAGGTGATTTAAATAGCTCCTAATTCCAACAGTCCCGCCAAATCTGCCTCTGTCATATTTCAGGACTAAATGGCTGGAATTAGGAGGCTAGCAATTGTTTTAGCCTTTGGACTCACTTTGAGTAGCCTTCACTGTCCAGGACTATTTTCCCACCATAGCATGAAGGGAAGTGGTTGCAAAAAAACTCATACAGCATGCCATCATCTACATCTGGTGTAAGATCTGATACAAAGAGAGAGAAGGAGGGACTACAAAAAAAAAAAAGAGGTGAAACAGTTGAACGTGAAAGGTGTTCTGAGAGCTGTTTAGAATCACAACCCTTGACTATAACACACATCTAAAGAGTACCATGCACACGTAGCCTTGGCATATCACCAGCCACCCACTGCATTACATGAATGTAATCATCACATTTTATTTACACAGATGTTAAGATACAAAGGCATCTCTCACCTGTTGTCCTTCTGTGCCCCGATTCCTGTGGCCCGACTCAGTTTGAATCTTTTGGGCTATAACAACAAAGGTATTCAGACAACAGATACATGTTGAGTACTGAAGTACATTTGAAGTCTTTTATTTTTTACCGGCATAGCGCCAGGTATCGGCTTTCCGTTCACTTTGCGGAGGCATCTTTCAGCTGTGGCTTCATCAGCAAAATCCACAAAACAGTAGCCAGCAGGATCCCTTAAAGAAAGAAGTTAAACTTAATTTTCTCTCTCTCTCTCTCTCTCTCTCACACACACATTCATATATATATATATATATATATATATATATATATATAAAATATATGAATGTGTGTGTGTGTGTGTGTGTATGTGTGTATGTGTGTATATTCATTATATAAATAATGTAATGACATCACCATTATCATAATATATGCCCATAGATGTCTGATCACCCATTAGGCCCTTCTGAAGATCTTCTAAGACTTAGAATAGTCTAAGTGTGTTTATGTAACACAGCTACTACACCATGTACTGTCATCTACATGCTCACCTACGCTGTGATCTCTGGAAGTGTTTAATAAAAGCTTCAAGAAAACTTTCTTACCCAGTTTTTTTATTGCGAATTAACCTCACTTTCTTTACTGCTTCTCTCATTGTTGCAAACGCATGGACGATGAAATCTTCATCCATGTAAGATTCCAGCTAGCAAATCAATATTAACGTAACCATTTTTGAAGCTCTAGATTAAAAAAACAGCTTTGTTGCAACATTAACATTAGGCCTCTCTTCAGTATCACTGAAGAATAAACCTACTCTTTCGAAAAACTTACATTTCCCATCCAAAGAGTGCTCATTTTGCATTTGTATGCGTTCTGAAACATTTCTGGCCATTAACGAACTCCTAAATGTTTAATTACTTTATAATTATTTAAATAGGCCTACTTGCATTCTTATCCTCTGTTACTTACTATTTCCTGATGATTCAATGACTTCCTGCTGATTCCTTATTAGTATAGATTACGTCACATGAATAATTAACCACGTCTCTCACGTCTCAGAATTCTCAAATTACAATTTTTTATTCTGAAACAAAAACGGAATGCAAATAAATTTACAAAAAAATATTTGCCGAACCAAATAATTGCTCTGTAATTTTGTATTTTTTATTTGCAATTTTCATTTTTTGAAAATTTGCGTTTGTAACCCGTAAATAAAAGAACACGGGATTGTTCGAAATAGCCTACTACATACTGCATACTGCATGCTACACGGAGCATTTACTGGACACTGGATACTGGTCCCTGTAGCAGTATGCAGTATAGTATCCGGTATACAACAAACACAATCCATATTACGAGATCACGTGACCTTATGAAGGTTCCGCCCATTGGGTAAATATTTTTCATATGTCATTGCATGACCCGTGCTGGAACATTTGGCGGATTTATTTTATTTTATTTTATATTAATTAATTAATTCACTCATTCATTCATTAACAGAGAGTATTACATAGATATAATTATATCCATACCTACATAGCCTTTTAGCGTTCTTATTAATGACAAATTTTATACAATCAATATAATTAAGAAAGGCTGTGATGATAACATTGAAACGGGGATTGAAATGACGTTCATAAATGTGATGTTTAAATAGTATCAACAATAAACCAATAATATAGCTTTCATGGCAGGAGGTTTTCAATACAATCGACGGCTATACCTGTTAAATCCTTTTTAAAGGGAGTAGGATATTTACCCCTCGGGGGGACATTCTAAAACGTTTAACTAAGAAAAAGCTTAATGTACTAAAACTATGGTTTAATGTACTAAAACTATGACGTAGAAACATCAAACTTCTCTCATAGTTGGAATGGGGAGGAAAAAAGCTAGTAAATATGAATACTACATTATTCTTAGATTATATATATATATATATATATATATATATATATATATATATATATATATATATATATATATATATATATATAATCTAAGAATAAAGTAGTATTCATATTTACTAGTAAATATTTAATATTTAGCTTTTTTCCTCCAACCCATTGTAAGAAAAGGCTTAAAAGAACGATGTAGGCCTAAATATTACTACTTTGTTCTTAGGTTACAGGTTCATCCTTTTTGTAGTAGAGAGTAACCTGCTCATGACCAGTATTTAGTATTAATAATTTATAATCTCGTGAGAGCGAGAGCTTTGCAGTTGCTGTCCACGCGCTGCGCTAGCCTAGAAACGCCTTGATGACGACAGAGTTTAATCCGCATTGGCTAGAATATCCGTTATCATATAAACATGTACCCAGAAACTGTAATTAATATTTCACGTAGGCTGTTAGAATATTTAGTGCGTGTGGATATTATGCTCACATGCGAAGTTTAATTTTATATTCTTTAAATAAATGTTATATATTTGTATGAATCCCACGAAAGCTGCCACCTTGTGGGGAGCGACACGAAAAACTGTCCGACACGTGGGCTCCGTCCACCAGCCTGCGTTTTACAGTCAAAAATACAGCCTACTTTCTGTTCAGTTCTTGGTATTCCACTTTTTTTTAAAATCTCCCCTCTTGTCATTTCTGATCAATTTAAACTGTTCATCTGAAATTTAAATCAATTTAAACTGTTCATCTGAAATTTCTATTACTTACTAATAAGTAAGTATAATAAGTAATAAGTAATAGATAAGCAGAAGAAAATGGCGTATTTTTTGTTGAGTTTTGGAACTCTTACAAGCACAGCGAAAAAAGAAAAGGCTATTTCATGTAGTATTGTCCAAAGGTTTTAGGCGCCCAAGCAATTATAAGCTATTTATCTGGGCAATAATTTTTATTTGCTTGTAAAACACTGTATATACATTAAAATAAAAATGCAAATGAACATCATTACAAGTTCAAGATGCTACATTCAAGTGCATCACTTGCATTTTTGCCTAAAATAATTGGAATTGTAATTAGAATTAAAAAGAAAAACAAGCATGTAGCATTGTGGTGAATCTATGCTAATTACAAGTATGACATATGAAGGAGGGGGTGAAGCTACAGTTCCAGCTTCCTTTTTCACGGTAAGTTGATTTACAGATGGAACGGTCTACTTTTCTTTCTTGAGTGTTTGCTTACATTGAATATCTTGAATTGAATTCTGTTTTGTGGTCATTAAGAGCACTTCAACATTTTCTAGTTAACAGGACAGCCTCTAGGAGTTTGTTTATAGATAGGAACATTTAATAATTGTGGTGTTTAGGGCAACAGAAGTACAAGTAATATTAAACAATTTGCACCTGGGGTGATGGAAACTGCAGTTTTATTAGTAAAGCCTGCATCCTCAGTTATAATTTCATCATATTTCACAAGTAACCCTGTCCCCAAGGCCCCTGCCACAAATATGATACATTTAGAGGTCATTTGTGATTCATAGCTATACTCCTCCCTCACCAGGGCCACGGTCAAAAATGTTGGGAGAGTGCCTGAGGATGTGTTAATTAAAAAGGCCAAAGTTTAATATGGTGAAATAAGACACAGAGAGCTGATACATTTTATACGGATACTGATGACTCCGTGGGCCTGGGTAGAGCCTTTGCTCCATAGCTGGAATAAATGAAACACAAATAAGATTCATCTTAAGTCTCAGAATCTGCCTAAAACTGGATTCAAACCTAACTTGAATTTAATCTGTCTAAAACTGGATTCAAACCTAACTTGAATTTAGTCTGTATTATATTAGTGTTGCATCAAGATATATTGATATATTGATCAACATTCAATAGATTAATACTATAACCTTGATAATTTCTTATTCATATATAACCTAATTGGCAAATTGCTGTTGCACACATTCATCAAGTCTGAATTTTTTTCTTTACTTTTATTTGTGCCATATTTCACCACCTCACCATCTTTTTGGAAAGACAATTTTTACTTTTTTAGCAAAAAGGGGGCACTGGTCCAAAGCCAAGCAACAAAGCACAGAGATCACAAGAAATCTTCACCAAATAGAACCACAACAAACAATTTACTGTTATTTAATGAACAGGTCCACGTCCTTAATACTGGTCCCACTTCTTTATACTTCAATTACTCTCTGATATCGACAATGGCAAATACAGTGATACTGAAATCTATTTCACAGCCGGTTTACAAAGTATGCATAGATGTTTATTAATAGTAAAACTATTAGTTAAGTCAGTCTCAGTCCCTGACCTAGGCATCCCATTTACTGCACACGTAGCATTTTTCATTACACCTGCCACACCTCGGTTGAACTGGGTGTGCCAGGACATATAAATATAAAAATATTCTTCAAATGAAATCCCCAGGGCTGGAACTGTGAACCACTGCTTTAGTCAGGATATGGGATTGATCAGGATCTGGGAACCGTACTTCAAAACCAGACAGGGGTTTTCTAAACTGACAACGTAGCTTACCAAACAAATACATTAAATCTATTATTTGCAGGGGACATTTGCCTCAAAGATTTAGTGAATCAGGTCATATGATTACAAAAACAAATGCTCTGGATAACAAGACACTTCCTAGAATTACATGTGGTACATTCAACTGTGCAACACAGAGTTTCATTGAAGATGTTACATCCTGCAATCCTAATAAAGGGAGTGAAGTAATCCATAGCTCAAAGAAAAATAATGATATTGATAATAGACATGCAAATATTCAGTGCATTATCAGAATCTAGTGAGATGAAAACCTACTGTAAATGGTATAACAGGAACACAAGGGTTTACTGAACCACTTAGAGGGGTAAGAATATTTCCAACAGCAGAGTTACCTAGCAGAACCCATTCTCAGCACTAAATACTGCCATTCAGTTTATAATTTAGAGAATTATTGGCCATTTGTGAGCATTTTTTTAATACAATCCCAACCACAGTTTAGATCTTGTATGAGAAGAGAAATGTCTATACTTAGGTGGATAACATTTTCATGAAAAATTTATTGGCATCATATAACAACAGAATGATTTCCTCTCAGCTAACCTTGGGAATGTTAGTGCTTCTCTCTCCATATACACAGAGCATTGTATACAATCACCATTGATTGTATGTTTTTTTGGTTAGTTGGTGATTTTTTAAAACCATATATATCTGGCTTGCAAAATGAGCTTGTGTGTTTAGGACACTGGCATACAATCCATCACAGCACGCTCACCAATAATCAATTCTGTTTGATATGTCAAGGTAAAACAAACAAATCTTACAGCCAGAAGAAAAAAAATAAGACGATGTGTTTATACAATATCTGGTCTTTTCTCCCCTTGGAAAAGGAATGAAATAGCATAAGTTTAAGACATTAGTTGTTTGTGGCCAAGATAAGTTTCCTAAGTAACCACATCGCCAGGAATTACATTGATTCCAATGAGAATAGGAATTGGTGACATTTTCATGTGGAAACAAGAAAAACCAATAATGCCCAAGGTATATTAAAACAACAGGAACCACATAGATGTAAATACAATACAGTGGGTAAGTTATACAGCAGAGGTTTTGTGCTTTCAAGTCATGGGGTTGCAGAAGGGGTAATATGTTTTTGGCATGTTAACATGGCATTGAGACAAAGAAAGGTCAGCACCACCAGCAGAAAGTAGAGAGGACAGACATTCCTTCAAAGGCATTAGATGCTACCAGGTGTGGATTTACACCATTTTTAGGAACTGCTCCACTGTGTCTGCCTCTACTGCTTCTGAAAACATCTCATAGTTCTGAAAGAACAGAAACACAGCATTAAACATTTATATGCACCGAAGCAAAAAACTGAAGAGGAAAAAAGGGTCTGTAGGATTTAAAGTTAGTAAATTTACTCAATAGCCCATCATCACTGCGATTATCTTTCCTGTTAGGCGGTGTTTATAGCACAGATTCTGATTTGGTTCTCATTTAACATATGTAGTTTTTCCAAATACTTGACAAATGTTTGTTAGCAATTTAAGTCTTATAAAATAAAAAGTTCTATACAAATAAATTTGAATCTAGACTTATTTTCATTTGTGGGATGAGCTGTTTTCTTCTGCTTAAGCATTACAATAAAACAATATATTGTTCATGGCACATAACAGCTATTGCCAACTAAGCAGTTTTAATCTTATATTTACCTCAAATAATGTGTATATGGAGGTGTGTTATGCTAAGATACAAGTTGAACTCTGCAGGCAGGTAAATCTCCAAGAGGATGTCTGGTAACCACTGCATTTACACTAACAAAAGTATTCACACATTGTGAAGTTGAGTAATTGCAATGTAATGTAGCAAAAGATGTAGAGATAGTAAAAATTTCAGTAAGTAATTTGCACAGATGACAGACTTCTTTTCTGTCCTGTTTCTCTGGAAACCTTATGTACTTCACTACAATTTTGAATAAATTTCTCTCTCTCTCACACACACACACACACACACACACACACACGTACACACGTACACACACACACACGTACACACACACACACACATATATACAAACAAATTCTTGTCTACTCAAATTTGACTATCCTCCTAAATACATTTCTTAACTAAATGGCTTAACACTAAAAACTTGTCCTTACCCCACAGTACTGATCTTCATTAAATATCTGAGGTGGTACTGCTGTGGGGTTACCCGATTTGGTCCTCATCTCATCTCGAAGTGCTCCACCCACTGAAATGTCAATCAGTTCAAAATGAATGTTCTTGCTCTCCAGGATACGCATCACCTCAGCCTGCTGTGACTTCACCTGGAAAAGAGTCAAATGTGTGTCATTGTTTTGATGGAAATGTGTAATCCACAAAGGGTGTACTTTGAAACATGTTTAAAAAATTTATTTGGAATACAGCAATGTTATAGTCTATATTTCACAGTCATGAAAAGAGGAGACATCTAATGCTAGCCTGTTAATTTTTTCCCTTCTTCAAGAGAACATTTTACTCACTGATGTTTCACCGAGAATGCTAATTATTAATAAAGAGGTATAGTGCTGCTCTACATCACAGGGCTGTTATATGGTCAGACATATCGAGGTGATTACAGTTTGAACAGTGTCTGAAAAAAATTCTCTCCAACACGGCCAAGCATTTTTTTTTTAAGATTTAGTGATTTACGATTAATTCATTATAACCTAGAATTACATAATGTTAGTGGGCCACCTCAAACAGACGGCCAGTGTTCTCGATCTAGTTGATTATTAATTTTGAAACGAGGAAGTTGAAGGACACATACAAGAACCATGCACATAGAATTAGTCCGCAATGATTAACTAGATACAACAAACCATCTGTTAACCAGACACATTTCAAATAAAATGTTTAATCTATAAACTAATGATTTCGCATAATAATTCTAATAATTTTCAGCAATCTATTCAAACTTTCCGGTCAAAATAACAAGGACTTAATAGCTTTCCGTGAAGCACATGACTCACCAACCTGTTCCGTATTTTCTTGGTGAAGAAGTAGCGAAACTTATGACCGTTACGTAGGATACAGACTTATAAATGACTGGCTTCATTTTTCTAAATTTGTACAATACTGGTACATGCACAGCTAATACTGCATTTGACATTAATCATTTACCATGTTAATACGGTAAGGTAGAAGACAAACATGCCGAGGCTGTAAGCATTTTTGACAGATGCATGGTTTTAGAGACATCTAGCTATATTACTGGTCTTGCAAATATCAAACCAAAATATTTAAAATGCCATGCCTCATGACTTGAAGCATATTTGATCAAATAAATAGTACCAATAAACTCATTTTATCGTCAAGCTGTTGCGAAAGGAGAAATTTAAAGAGATGCCCAGGCCATCATCTCTTCCGTTCATAATATCGATGAGTTAGAACTTCATCGGTACGTCTCAGCCTATTCCTGCTTCTTTAAAACTGTTATGGTAGTAAGTGATGAACTGTTAAGACAGCATAAACGTACTCTGAGGGAAAACACAAAATACGCCTCCTTGCTTCAAAAAAACTGCACTAGTGGCAGAGCGTTGGGTGTGTCTCCAATCTCTCTCAGTTTCAAGTGTTTAATTATATAGTCGAAGGATTCCTGTAAATAATTAAATACCCCCATATTAGTTAATTGAATTGGGTTCATTCTTACCTCCCTTGAAGCAGTAACCGTGGTATAATATAGTTTGATGCCCATTGTCCAGTTGATCCCGTTCTATATTACAAAGCGTTCAGTACCCGGTTCTCTCGCCGTACAATTTCCTCTTTCTCGCCATCACAAACCCACTAGTCGTTGGGCGATTTAAAGAGACAGGACCATGATTTCAAAGAGCAGAAAATAAACCTTGCAGTAGGTCTAAAAAGAGGTTCCACTTTAAGTGAATAAACTTAACAATCATGAATAACGCAAGCCTGTTCTTGTTACATGTTTAAATAATTGAATTGTTTTTCACTTTCTCTTGTGTTAAGTGGTTGGGAAAGAGTTATCATTCAAGGAATTGGTCTACAAAGAAAGCTATTTTGTCTGTGCCTTTGTTGATCAATTCTACTACAATAAATTCCCCACAGACAAGCAGTTTCTGAGATAATCGCATCTGCCTCGTCATCTCCACTTTAGTTTCTGAAGTAATACTGCTGGTTTCAGTGTTTACTATTTCAAGGTAGAAAAAGACCCACAAGCCTTTACCCTTGACATAATTAAATTTAGGCATTTAATGCGACAGTGTCTTTCTGTAAGCTAGTGTGGTTTCAGTCCAAAAGCACATTATGATATTAACACATTGTTGAAATAAATCCCCATTACAGACACCGAGCTGACCGTAAACGGGACTCAATATGAATAAATAACCGGACAAAATTAATCTATCAACATTTACCTTAGACAGAACATACTATTATGATTAACCACAAGAGGGCACAAGAGAGTAGCGCTTTACTTAAACATCATTATCTTTCTCCTCTATATATGACTAGTCCATCCGTGCCTCTATGTCCTAAAATCCACGATTAAATCCCCAGGACGCCCAAATCCGGGTTTTCTGTCTAATTATGTAATTCTTGTTCTTCTAGTCATACAACGTGCAAAGTTTGTCGTTCCAAAATCCAGTAAATGCCCAATTTATTTTGCCAAAATCTCTCAATCCGATGTATGCGGTGTTTATGTTGAGTAATGCTTTCATAGCCTTTATCCAACGTAGGCTACACTGATATGATACGCTTCTCAGACCGAGAGTCGGAGACGCTGAGAAGCACACAAACTTCAGAGATACATGAGAATATATAGATAGCTAAGTAAAGCAGAGGAGTAAGCAGAAATATGTAAATGACATAGCAGATGCAATATGATCAGACATGTTATGTAGTGTCTAGAATGAGACAGTAACTACAGATCGTTTGACATAACCTTGCTCCTATCTAAGAGTACACAACATAGGACAGCATGACATGAGAGAGAGGAAGGGAGAACTATTTACAGAAAACAGCGTCGTATTGCAGAATAACTAGCAATTCCCCTCTTTTATTCCTTCAGAATAACGTACAATACGAAATCTCTCCACCCAGGCTGAGTGAAAAATCTCTCTTGCATGCCAATTAGAAAGGAAAAACCCCAATCCACCCAGTTTTGTGTAGCAGGGTTAATTCACCAGGTGGAATCAAATGTATTTATTTCCCAAACGTCAGTAACTGATATGATCAGACACAACATTGCTTATATGTAACAAAAATAATTAAAATAAAGAACCCATTCTTTACATTTTTGCTTGCTCTTATATGGGAAGCAGGCAAATGACTGGTTATTTGGGAACATTTCGGTCACAGTACTTGAAATTAGTTCTCGGATACATTTTATCACTATGGGGATGCAGCAAACAATAACAATAAAAACAACCGCAATGGGCAAAACCACTATCAGAATGCAATGAAGCCAACATGGTTTCCAAATGAACCATGAATCTTCAGTTTTAGTTGGAGTCACAACCGCCTGTTTCATATCATTAATAATATCAGTAACATTATGGGAATAATCAGGACTAAAAACCTGAAGCATTGAAAACCTTACACACTCCTCCCACTTTTGCCAGCAGGAGGTCAAGAGCCAAACAATTCTGTATTACTGTGCACAAGGCAGCCAACTCGGTGTTAACTAAGCTTAAAGTATGCGACGTATCATTAGCCAATTTCAAAACCTGCCAAGTGAGACCGTTGATCTTATTCAAAGCAACAATTGTGCCTCTTCCCAAAAACAAGGACCAGCCTATAGCCGACCCTGGAACTCTTAAAGTATAACCATCAAACCTTTGGGGAACAGGGTTTTTTTTCTTTCTTTTTTTTTTTACATGCGTCTGCAGCGCTTAACGTATGTTTGCAACAGTCCATTGAAAGTGACTTATTCCTCTATAAGCAGGATTTCCACAAACCAATACCATAGAATCAGTAATGGGAAGACCAGTAAAAGGGCAGGGGAAATGTTTAGACTCTCCCTATGAACAACATAAAAGCACTGTTTCGACTTATAGAAAGACCATGATTAACATCTATATAATGAGAGCACTCTGAAAATCCCAGTTTCAGGCCTAAATGGTACACACAATACTCGGGGTATGGACAATATGAGTATAGCCTGCAGAACAATATATTTTTGGTTTGGGGTCACAATTAGTATAAGAAACATTATCAGTACAGTAGGACTGTGGATGTGACATAAGGGAAATATGAATCTAATGGTGCGCAAACCCAGGACAGACAGGTGATGACACACACACTCTGCTGGGTGAGCTACCATGCTTTAATGATGGTGGGCCCGTGTGCAAAACAGTTAGATCTTAGAACAGGTAAAACAAGCAAAGTAAAAAAAAAAAACAACAGTAGGGAGTTCAACCCCAGCCGCTTTGTTGCGAGGCAAACAGGCTCCCACTAGACTGCGGCAGCCATAAAACGACCTGCGCGTATATCAAACTTCAAAGGAGTGGAGGACGACAAAATGGGAGGAAAAACTAACCACCATGCTGAGCGCGGAAAAAGGGAAAACAAAGGATGCCAAAGGAAGAATGGTAGCCCCGATGCACTGGGGAAAACCAAACTCTAAAACTTCCCAAACAAAACCAGAAGACAGGGAGGAACTTTAGTGGCCAAGGGGAGCCTTGGGAGAGAGACAGACTGGAGGGAAAACTGGAGAAGGGAGGGGATGTGTAAAAACACAGACACCCTCACAGAGCAGAAGAGAGATATAGCACAAGGGCTCACAGACATCAATACCCAGAGTTACCAGCTAGGAGTGTGGCTCAAAACATTAGTAAAGACCCAGCACTGAGTGGCTGGGTCGCTGGACTTATGTAGACCTAGCCCATCTGTTGGGCATCAAGCCTGATTGGTAGTGTGCCTGACTCGAGGCCTCCCCCTAGTAGCCAGAGGGGGCCTCAGCATGGTGCCAACCCTTACAATATCCTGTTATATTGACTAAACACACTACTAGTCTGGGTATTCTGCAAGCTCCAGAATTTCCATTACCTTCCTCAACCTCATCAGTGTGACATAGGAAGCGAGAGGCCATGTCGAGTTGATATGCTCTTTATTCTCCATGACAATCAAACAAACACAAAGTCACGATCAATCTCCTGAATTTGAGTCACGTTGCACCCATGGGGACTTGTCTTGTCTGCTAATGCACAGCGTTTTCCCTCAAAACCGTAGGAGTATATATAGGGAGACAAAGAATGAGAGCGGGGCAGGTAAGTGGTATGGTGCCTATCTGGAGTGGGTGTGTCTACTGTGACAGAACACCCCCCCCCAACGGGCTTTGGTGCCAACACGTGAAAGGCCCGGGATGCCCTACTGCTCCCCATTAGGCCAATCCTGTAGGTCACCTCATTAATCTTGTCCATGATGGCCATCCCTGGTTGAATCCCACACCTTCTGCCAAAGTGTGTATTGTTGGGTCTCCCCACGTCTCTGATCCGCTTTCCTCTTGTAAACCACGATCGGCTTACGCGGTCCCTGATGCATCTCCTCCCAGGTCCTTTCGCTGTCTTTACACCATTTCTCCACAACCGGCTGGTCTGAAGCAGGGGTGTTCCAGGGGTAGAGTGGCAGTTGGTACCCTAGGACACACTCAAAAGGAGTAAGACTAGTTCCGGTGTGGTGCAGAGAATTCTGCGTGTACTCCGCCCATGGGAGGTACGTGCTCCACGTCTCGGGGTGTATAGCCGGAGGAACTTGCACAGTTCCTGGTTGACCCTTTCCACTTGTAAGTTGGCCTGAGCGTGGCAGCCAGACGTTAGACTGAGCATGATGTTGAGCTTACCCAGCAGTTCCTTCCACACCCAAGACGTGAACTGAGGGCCTCAGTCCGAAACGATGTCTTCAGGTAAACCAAACTGCCAGAAGACCTGGCAGAAGAGTAGGTCAGCTGTCTCCAGCACGGTGGGCAGGGCCGCCAAAGAGATAAATCAGACCATCTCGGAGAACCTGTCGACTATGATCAGGATAACGGTGTTGCCCTCTGAGACAGGTAAGTCAGTAACAAAGTCCACGGGTAGGTGAGACCATGGTCGGAGAGCAGTAGGCAGGGGCAGTAGCTTACCTGTGGATGGAATGCATGGTGTTTTGCTGCAGGCGCAGTCAGCGCAAGAAGCCACATACCTTACCACATCCTTGTTCATCGCAGGCCACCAATAGTGCGCTCCCATCAGCTGTTCTGTGCGAGTAGCGCCAAGGTGTCCCGTTCCCACCGATGTATGCAACCATATAATGAGTGAACCCCGATGTCTTGAGCTCCTCAAAGGATCTCTCCACTTCAGTGGTCCATCTGATCTACCTATTCAGTCCTTGGAGTTGATCCGTGAGAGGCTTCGCTAGTGAACTAAAGGATTTGATGAACCTATGATAGAAGTTCACTAAACCTAGGAAACACTAATGCCTTACATGTGAGCGGTCTCAGCCAAGCCGTTACTGCCTCCACCTTGCGTGGTTGCATGCATACACTTCCCTCCTGGATGATGTAACCCAGGAAGTCAACCTCCTTATGGTGGAACTCACTTCTCTGCCTTGCAGTATAGGTGGTTCTGAACTAAGGTCCACTGCACTGCCCACACGTCGCACACATGTCGGTTCCAGGAGGAGGAATAGATCAGGATGTCGTTGATATAAGTAACAATGGATCTTCCCAAGAACTCCCTTAGAACCTTGTTAATGTAAGCCTGGAATATGGACAGAGCTGTGGCCAGACTGTACGGTAAGACCAGATACTTGTAATGGCTTGTGGATGTGCTGAAGGCTGTCTTCCACTCATCCCCCTCTCTAACCCGGATTAGATTGTAGGTGCTATGCAGGTCCAGCTTGGTGAACTACCTGGCTCCCCTCAGCTGTTCAAGCGCTGGGAAGGGATATGGGTACTGAATCAGTAGCTTGTTGGGCCCTCGGTAGTCCACGCATGGTCTCAGGCCCCCATCCTTCTTCACAAAAAGACCCTGGCCGACGCCGGAAAGGTAGAGGGGGGGGATGTACCCTTGTTCCAGTGCCTCTGTGATGTATTGATCCATCGCCCACTCTTCGTCTTGTGAGAGGGAATAGATTCTACACCTGGGGGGTACAGCCCCCTCCTTGAGGGTACTGGCGCAGTCCGAGTCCCAATGGGAGTGGCCTTTGTGGGACTGAAAACCTGCACCAAGTCCTTGTACCCCTGGGGAATGGGGACCTGCTTTTCTGCTCTGGGGCTCTATCGAGGTCGCCTTGAGCGGCACATCCTTGGTAGGGAAGCACCTTCGGCTGCATGAGGGTGCCCACTGCAGAATGCGATATTTGGTCCACAGCACTTGCGGACTGTGAGCACGCAGACACAGCAGACCTAGTGTGAGAGGGTGAGCGGGAGGGAAAGAGAAAAAAGGCAATGCGTTCCATGTGTGCCCCTTCAGTGATGAGGCGGACACAAGGAGTGACATGGGTGATGTAGCCAGGGCCTACCAAGCCCCCATCCAGGATCTGAATGCTTAGCAAGGAGGGGAGAGCGATGGCTTTTATCCCCAGCCTCTTTGCAAAATTCCAGTCCATAACATTCCCTGCAGCCCCCGAGTCAACTAGAGCAGAGGCAGAAAGCAAACGACCTCTTGTATGACACTTCGACTGGTAATTTGAACATGGAGTGGGTCAGGGAGCAACTCACCGGATTGCTGCCTCTCTTTTGTTCTCCCACCCTGGGCTGTACCCCTACTGCATCCAGCTGCATGGGCTCCTCTGAGACATTGGTCTGCCTGGCTGTTATGGTTCCTTCCTGTTGTGGCGAATCCCGGTGGAGATAATGGCATCGCTCCTGCAGGAGACGGTCATAGGTTATGGCTATGTGCACTACCTCATTCAAAGTGGTAGCCTCCTGTTTGCAGGATAGCTCTACCTGCAGCTCTGCCCTTAAGCCACCCAGGAACGTGTCCATGTGTGCGGGTTTGTTCCAACATGTTCCTGCAGCCAGGGTCCAGAACTCCATGTCATAGTCAGCAGCAGATCTGAGTCCTTGACTCAAGCGCAACAGCACTTGCCTGCAGAACCTCCCCTGAACACCGCTTGCAGTTCCCGAAAGAAACTGGAGTAATCCAGCGCCGCCATCTGAATAGCCAGCAGGTGAGCTCAGTCAGGGCTGCTCGCTTCGCATCCTGGTAGCTGAGCATTCTGTGACATAGGCGGCACAGAGGAGACAAGAGGTGATGTCGAGCTGATATGCTCTTTATTCTCAGGACAAACAAACACAAAAAGAAGTCATGATCACTCTCCTATCACATTGCACCAAAGGGCACACATGGTCTCATCTGCTAATGCATAGTGTTTTCCCTCAGAACCTGTAGGAGTATATATAGGGAGACAAAGGATGGGGAGCAGGTACCTCCCATTAAAGACAGGTGACTGAGAGCAGGGCAGGTAAGTGGTATGGTGCCTATCTGGAGTGGGCATGTCCCTCCTGGTAGGGGACTGGCCTACCATGACAATCAGGCCCTACAGGTATTACATGCCATTCAGAAGTCTGCCTGATAACGACAAGGTTTCCTTTGTGATCTCCAGAGTTACTGGGAAAGCTCGTACCTGGGGAACTACTCTAGTTACTAACTCTTCTCCACTGATGAGTGATTATCATGCTTTCAAACAAAAAATGAAAGCGATATTTTACCATCCACGTTAGGGACGACACTGCAGACAAGCTTTGCTGCATGTAAAACAGGGACCAAGAATTGTATCCTCAAGTAGGCAGCCTCCTGCAAAGGAAAATGTGCCTCTCCAGTGAACTACAATAAAGAGCCCCGAAGCTGAAAAAAAAACAAACAAAAAAAACAAACCCTTACTGTTCCCCTGAAGTATAAGGACCTGGCGCAGGCATTTAGTCCCACGAGGGCCACACAGCTTCCCCCTCACTCTTAAGGAGGGTGCTGTTCCTCCCAGGTGTAGGATCTATCCTCTCTCACAGGAGGAGGAGCAGACAATGGGGCAATACGTCAAGGAGACTTTGCAGCAGGGTTACATTTGTCCCTCCAGCCTCTGCAAGTGTGTTTTTGTGAAGAAAAAGGATGGAGGACTGAGACCCTGTGTTACAGTACAATATCTTTACCTTCTACCCTTAGTCCAAGCTACGCTTGAACAGTTAAAGGGAGCCAGGTTTTGTTTAACAAGTTTGACCTGTGCAGTGCATATAATCTAATAAGGATTAGTGAAGGCGATGGGTGGAAAACGACCTTCAGTATATCCTCTGGGCATTATGAATATTTAGTCCTGCCGTACGGTTTATTGGCTCCCTCGATATTCCAAGCATACATAAATGAGGTCCTACGGGAGTTTCTGTTTAGATCTGTCATCACTTATATCAATGATATCTTGATCTTTTCCTTCTCCTGGAACTAACATGTGTATGACGTTAGGGCTGTCCACCACAGAGAGGTGAGCTTTTTAGGTTACATCATTCGCGAGGGTAGTGTGCGCATGCAACCATGCAAAGTGGACCAGTAATGGGATGGCCAAGACTGCAGACATGCAGGGAACTACAACATTTCCTGGGGTTTGCTAATTTCTATCATAGGTTTATTAGATCATTCAGCACTCTGGCCAGGACCCTTATGGACCCACTTCGAGGACAGGCCAAGAGGGTAAAATGGTACCCAGAGGCGGAAAAATCCTTTGAGGAGTTAAAGACTGCCTTCTCTACCGCTCTGTTTTTGCAGCAACTGGATCCTGAGAGGCCTTTTGTGGTAACAGCGGATGCGTCAGACGTGGGAGTAGGCACTGTATTGTTGCAACATAGCAAAATCCCACTCACCCCATCTGCAGGTAAGCTGCTTCCCCTACCCACTCCTCTGCGTCCCTGGTCTCATATAGCTATTGATTTTGTTACGGATCTATCTGTCTCTGAGGAGAACACTAATACTGGTGATAATAGATTCTCTTAAATGGTATGGTTTATAGTGCTAAAAGGTTTACCCACTGCCTTGGAGACAGCTGACCAACTCTTCTGCCATGCATTTTGGCTATTTGGTTTGCCAGAAGACATTGTCTCTGACAGGGGTCCTCAGTTCACGTCTAGGCTCTGGAAAGAATTGCTCAGGAAGCTGAACATCATGGTCAGCCTGACAACTGGATACCACCCCCAGGATAACAGACAGGTTGAAAGGGTGAATGAAGAACTGGGCAACTTTTTATGTTTATATAGCCAACAGCACCCCGAGACCTAGAGCGCATACCTCCCCTGGGCAGAGTATGCCCAGAACTCACTGCGCAATGCAGGGACCGGAGTAACACCTTTTGAATGTGTTCTAGGGTATCAGCCACCACTCTATCCCTGGAATGCACCTACGTCTGACCAGCCGGCAGTGGAGACGTGGTGTCGCCGCAGTGAGCAGGTCTGGGAGATCAAAGACTAAGGAAGGCAATTGTGAACTACAAGAAAAAGGCAGATAAGAAATGTGGGGAGACCCCTCATTATGAACTGGGACAAAAGGTATGGGTTCAACGAAGGACAGCCGTGCAGGCTCCATGGGGAAGCTAATGGCCAAATTTGAAGGCCCGTACACTGTAACCAGACAGATTAACGACGTTACTTACAAGATAGGTTTGCCTGGAAGCAGCAGGGCATCTCGGGCCTTCCACGTGTCAGCCCTAAAACCAGTGGTGGAGGGCCCCCTTGCGGAGGAAGGTAACCCCTTGGGTACTCTGTCTCCACCCCTGGAAATTGAGGGGGACCAGCATACAAGGTACGTGCCTTGCTCAATTCCAGGCGGAGAGGTACACAACTACAGTATCTAGTGGACTGGGAGGGGTACGGCCCGGAGAAACTGTGCTGGATACTGGCCTCTCAAGTATTGGACCCTGACTTCACATCCTCCTTTCACAGGGAGCATCCACTGAAAGCTACTCCATGTCGGCTGGGCCGACCACGCTCCAGGAGGTTGGCGCAGACTTCGGGGGGGGTGGGGGGGTTCTGTTACATCTGGCCAGCCATTCAGCAGGAGGGACATGCCCACTCCTGTTAGGGATCACACCACTTACCCGCACTGCTTCCAATCACCTGCTTATTAATTGTCATCGCCTGTTCCCTATTTTCAGCTTCACTTATTTAAACCCACAGGTCCCAGAAGACAGCTCTGCACATTAGTGGACTACAGACCTGAGAGTCTAGATACATCACGCTATCTTCGTGAAGAAATATTATTTTGTTTTTTTTTGTTTTGTCACTGCTTCCAATAGTTATTGTCCTATAGATAATAAAGAACACTTCCTTGCTACCCTGGCCTCACTTCCTTTGTGCTGCCTCCATCACAACCGAAGTGGAGCTCTGTGCCATACATCCCATCCATTACATCCATCAAGAGTCACTCTCGTCTCATCAGTCCATAAAACCTTTGAAAAATCTGTCTTCAGATATTTCTTGGCCCAGTCTTGACGTTTCACCTTATGTATCTTGTTCAGTGGTGGTCAGGTTTCAGCCTTCCTTACCTTGGTCATGTCTCTAAGTACTGAACACCTTGTACTTCTGGGCACTCTAGGTAGGTTGCAGTTCTGTAATATGAGCGCACTGGAGGATAATAGGTTCCTGGTCACTTCATGTTTGATTCTGCTCAAATCTTTGGTAGTTAATTTGCATATTTTTTTTCTCAACACATTTCTTGCGACCCTGTTAACTATTTGCAACAAAACGTATGCTGGTTCTGTGATCATGCCCCAATATCTTAGCAATTTTAAGAGTGCTGCATCCATCTGAAAGACTTTTAACAATTTTTGACTTTTCAGAGCCAGTTAAATATCTTTTTTGGTCCATTTTGCCTGAGGAAAAGAAGCTGCCTAATAATTATGCATACCTTGATATAGGGTGTTGATCTCTTTAGGCCACACCCTCCGTAATTAGACAAATACACATCACCTGATATGCTCAAATCCAATAAGCATTCAAGTTTATACAGTTTGGAGTTGGAAAATATGCATAAAAATGATGATATGGTCAAAATACTCTCTTGCCTTAAAATTTGTGCACACAGTGTATAAGGGAAAGAGTGAGAGATGCTGAGAAAAGGGAACAAGAAAGAACATACACACATTTCCTCAACCTAGTCTAATCAGGGGCCCCCTTAACATAATGTCTCTCCCAGTTTCCTAGGGAACAAACGTTTGATTAGTGCCTTGTCTCCAAGTTTGTAAGAAGGAGTTGCTTGACCTGTGGGAAGAAGAGATGTGGCAAGATGATCTTATATACTTGTTAATTTGTCAATCTGAGTAGTTGTGTCACTTCTTTAGCCAACATTCATACAACAGTTTTTGAGCACAAATTAAACGTCTTTAAAATTAACTTTTTATTAACTAGTTATTATCTAGTTAATTTTATTAACTAGTTAACTAAATTAACTAGTTTTTGCAACTTCTACAATACAATATCTGCTATTAATATTATCAATCACCCCCTTTGTGCGACATGTGAAACAACGTGAAAATGACGCATAAGAAAGGTTAAAAAAGATATGGGCAACATCATTCGAGCTAGGGTCATTAACTAAAGTATGTGAAAGAACACTATAAGTACAATCAGATGGGCCAATGTAGGGTCAAGTTGTCCCCTCTTTGGCCACAGCGTTGGCTACATAAATGCAGAATGGGAAACAGTCTTACCATCAGCTGCACGAAAGCCTCTCCTTGACCATATGCAGCCGAATTCATGTGCCACACCAAATGTGTAGTAATTGTCAGTATAGATTGTTACTGGCTAATCTTTGAATCAGGAGCATGCCCTAATTAAGGCAACAAGTTCAGCCCCTTGTGCTGATCTATACAGGAGTGGGCTTCTATAATAATGTTGGGAAGATGACAAACAACGTAACCGCTAAGAAGAACACCATCACTCAGTTTAGAACAGGAACCATCAACGAACACTTTGTCAACTAAGAACTCAATATGCTGGGGACTGAGGTGATGAGACTTTAATAGTTATTGCTGGTACATGTCAAAATATTTTTATAGCCACTGTGCCTTTGTGCCATCATGTGTTGTGTTGATAATATATTGAGAATCACCTGGTGTGAAGTATATATAGTTACAGGTTGTGATAAAACAATCGTTTCTGCATCCGTGCCCATAAGAGCTACTGCTGCTACAGCTCGTAAACAGACAGGTAAGCCATGCGCACCACATCTAAGGTTTTGGACAGGCATGCTATGGCCCACAGATAGCCTCCATGTCACTGAGCAAGCACACCACTAGCAGTCCCCAAATGTTCATGTGTATATCATGCCCTTCTTTGTGGTTTGAATGACTTGACAGCCTATGTGCAGTCTTGGGAGAGTTTGCAACTTCCATGAGACAAAGTAAAACCGAGATATGAGACACTGGTTTTAGTAATTTTGCAGTTTATCAAGTGCAGCTTTAAAACCTTCATCAGCCAGGTGTTTCAGCAGTCTTGTAGAGCCCTCTCGGCACATCTGCTTGCCTTACACAGTCAGGGTTATGCCATCTGCATACTGTAGCAGCATACAACCCTCAAGTAACATTAGTGTGGACAGGGATTCATGTACGGCAGCCGCAAAGACAGCAGGTGCAGCTACATACCCTTTGTGGCAAGCATGTATTTTTTTCCTTTAAAAGTAAAAGCACAAATAGGTTGTGTTTTCTTTTGCACAAGGATGCAGAAAGATGCTGAGCATAAGTTGGCAATAGTAAAATGGCTGTAAGTAGCAGGAATTTTATTAACAATAGCTGAAACATCCAGCACAAGAGGAGCTTGTGGAACAACTACTTCATTTACCTTTCTAAGGTCCTGTGTAAACCTCCAGCCCTGACCACCTGCTTTATGTACCAGATTAACAAATGTATTATAGACTATAATCACTAGATAGTGGATATTGCTTGCAGCACACTGGCTGCTGTGTTGATCATTGAGCCTGATATGGTTCACAGTTTAACAAACCCACTTGATCCTTGTGCTTCTTGTAGCAGTAAAGTCTGCAGCCACATTACGCTCTTGATATCTCCTGTCATTGTTGAGATCAATACTCATACTTTGTGAATCATCAGAAATCACACGACCTGCCTAATCATTGTTAAGTGTAACCAGTTTTACTTGTTGTGACTCTGTATTCTTTACATCTAACAATTATGTGCCGGTTGGGGAGCCAAATGGATGGATCTGACAGACATATTTTTCTTAACTTTCTTTCTTGTCTTTAACATATTTGTCCCATTCAACTTTCATCTTGCTCTATGTATTCATATAATTATAATCTCAATTTGGATCGCCCTGGCCGTAGAATGAGACAGTAACTCCAGAACATTTTACATAATCTTGCACCTATCTAAAAGTACACAGCATAGGACAGCATGACATGAGAGAGAGAGAGAGAGAGAGAGAAAAGGGAGTCACATTGCAGAGAATTCTAACACAGTGTGAGAAAGTGTGAGAAAAGTCTTCTGTGAGAACACCTTTATTCAAACCTACTAGAGTTCATGTTAAACCAATGGGTCATCATGGTTATGTTAACTAGGTACACAGAAGTACATGGTTTGCCTGAGACTAAGAATTTATACAATCACTCCAAAGATTCATCACTCTGATGCATGAAACAAGAATGTTCATAGTGTACATACAATGCAAATGCTAATGAGAAATTACAGGCTGGTTTACTGCATGTGACAAGCATACACAGCATTGATCAGTCTGAAAACAAAAGATAACACCCTGCTATTATGCAATGTGTTTAACTTTTTAAACACTAAGAAGTAATATTTTTTAACTATATGAGGCACACACAAGCAACGATGCACTTACTGATGATGTAAGCAATAAATACTGATTCCAAATTTTAGTCAATAATTATTCCCCAACTAATGAGCACTGTTAATTCCCGAAGTAATAACACTGTTATCCATTCCAGCCATTTCAAGCATTTTTATCCTGTGGAACACAAATCCATAAGGGCACTTACAATAGAAAATCAAATTCTTCTTATGGAATTTGTCTCCATTCTGACAAAGATGTTTTAAACATATTTTAATATGTTAAATAAATGAAAACTCAGTCAGTATTTGCCAATACATTACTAGATGCACATCCATGGTCAACTAAAAGACAATGTGTTAAATGTACCTTGCTTGAAAGTTTGTTGAGATGCCATTGTTTGAATAAAAAACAAACAAACAAACAAACAACAAAAAAAACTAAAAATAAATGTATTAACTAGCCTGACAGTGAGAAAACACAATGTGAATTAGAGCTGTTCAGATCCAGTCACTGGGGACCCTCAGTCAATCTCCTTTTTGTCTCCCAACATATTTTGCTTAGATCAGAGGCTACACAGTTCTAGATCAGGTGCATTGCAAACTGGATAAAGAAAATGTCTGAATTTTGGCGATGTGAGGACTGAATTAAGGATGAAAACAAATTAAACTGAGCAACAGATTTCAGCAGTCAAGTACACATTGAGGGAAAAACATATATGCAGGCCCTTTATGCATAAACTATTTTCATAATACCCATTATTTTCTATTTGGTCTTTTCCTTGCATTCCAGTAATCGACTTACTTTTTTAATCATGCAAGCAGCTATTTGGGCACAGATGACTGTCGTTATCACATACAATACCACAAATAACAAGGTGTCACTGTCACCATGGAGCTTGGCATAGATTTCTCTTCGGTTGATGTAGTCCAAGTAAGAGGCATGGATCTGGAAGAAAGTGCACACCATTAAGAGCACATGGAAGACCTGGTGACCCTGGCCCAGGAAGTCACAGTGACCAGGGAACAAACACTCAGGTAGAGGGTGAGTGAAGAAGAAGGCGCTGGAGAGGAAAAAAAACACTTGGCCACAATGGGAGGCCAGAGCTCGGCCATTTCCGGAATCATCTCCTTCCCAGGATAGAAACCAGAGGCAGATTCTATGGAAAACTGGGCTTGTGTCCCAAGCATAGGCCACTGATGAAGGCACCACTTGACCTACTTTACGAACCCAAGGAGGCAGGCTATAGTTCTGGTACTTTCCATAACAGCAGCCTAAACATGAAAGGCAGCAGAGGAAGCTAGCAACAGGCATGAAGATTCCCCTCACTCGCATGTACCAGCTCTCCTCAATGGAATAATAGAAATGCACCACAGCACTTCCATACTGATACTGTGCCACTCCTATATAGTCCAAAAAGAAAAAAGCATAATTGTGTAGTTCAGATTTAGCTGACAACAGGTGAGCAATGGCACTCAGTGTCATGTAGGTAATTGATGATAAGAGGAGAATAAGCAATGGCCAAGTATGGGGATCATTAAGGAAATCTACCATCTCTGCCAGTTGAACCATTCTTGTGAGGGCCACTAATGTCCCAAACAGGTGTGTCCATACATTGATGGTCTCGTTGTGACGCTGGAATAGCGAGAGGAAGTAGTAACACCAGCTTTGGTGTAGGGGTCGGTAGCCAGCGTTGATGTATGGCTCACGGAAGAATTGAGGCACTTCTGTATCACAGAGTGTAGCCGGCATGGAAGGCACAGCCTCTCTCAGCAGCTGGGGCACCTTCCTCACCGGTTGCAGGTTAATAAAAATACGGCCAATCGTCTCCATAACAGTGGTTGCTGTGGTGAGGTATGAAGATGTGTCTTTCAAAGAACAGCAGCCATTTGAAGAATATAAGAAATATAGGATTAAGATGTGCAACCTCCTTTTCAAAATTTACATTTCAGAACAGATCTTATTGATCTCGGGGTGAACATAAACACTTGAGAGAACCTTAACCTTGATAATATGCTGTGCAAAGCCTTAATTATGCTATATAAAAGTGTAAATGTGTGACGAGTGGAGGCGAATGCGGGGACGAGCCGTGTCTAACACAACAAACGTTTTATTTGACACAAAGACGACCACGTGGTTAGCGAACTAATCTTGTGCAAACATCGACACAGGACTTATATATACACACACACACACACACACACACACACGCAATAAGGAGCAGGTCTGAAACACAGGGAGGGCGTAGTCACAGATGAATACACACAGGGAGACATTTGGGGAGAGGGGCCGTACCGTGACAAGATGGCATAAGATTTAGTTATTTCAGCAACCTGCAAAACATTCAGTATGTAGGCCAACAAACATACTGACGAAAAGACAGCAACAGTTTCTAATTCATTTATTCACATTAAAAAGAAAGTTCGAACCATACCTGGTATGCTTCAAATCAGTAGCCTACGTTGCACAGAAGATATCCTTCCGTCTGTTTTCCCGCTGTGAACTGTGATCTTTCCTCGTGGCACCTTCTACTAAGGTCAGGTTTTCCAATAACCCATTACTTATTGTAGCCCAATAACCAATTTGTATGGTGGAACATTTAAACATACCAGACTGCGTTACGTACGTTAACTCCGTAACGCCAGCAGACTTTGACTGCAATTAACCGCAAAAAAAAGAAGAATGGCAGGAGCCCATTGGAGACAAAGATTGAAATTTAACACATATTCTTTATAATCTCCAAATCGTACCTTGTAATCCGGGGGGGTGTCCTGGATTTACTGCTGAGTTACAGGTTGTAGTCTAACTTCCTTGATAGATGCAAGACGAGTAGCAACTGAATTATCAAAATAAGTCAGCCCACAGAATGCAACGCCCACCCTGATCAAAGCAATGCTTGGCCTCAGTTTTTGGTGATATGCTTTCTTGATTAGAGTCGCGTCCGCTGTATGCGTTCTGGCTGTTGTGTTTTTCTTGCCTGTGCTTGTTAGTTTCTCTAGTTTTTCTAGATTCTGCAGCTCCCATCCCGTATTCGTTCCTGTCCGCGTTTTGTCTTCTCCTCACTAAGTCCGATCCGTGAGCTAGGCAGGGTGTGCTACCATGAGATTGTGTAATCTTCCTGGTACAATTTTAAAAAAAGGCCTACAGTTCATGTGCACTCATCTGTTTTTTGCTTGTTATTCGGATTCAAATTTTGTTTTGCCCCTTTTGATACTTTTGCTGGTTTTATAGTGTACATAGTAATTGTTTGTATTTAGCTGTATATATATATATATATATATATATATATATATATATATATATATATATATATCAGTATATAGTATCGCAGTATATAGTAACATATCAGATACTATGAAGCAGGTTTAAAATATTAAATATTTGCTCAAGAAAAACAACTTAAGAAAGCCAGTCAGTCTTAACTGGTATCAGGAGGGGGGATTTCAGCGGAATCCGCGAAACTAAATCAAGTCAGGTTTTTGTAATCCAGTTAGTGGACTGGTACAGAAACAGGTGCGTTCAGTCGGCTGAACGGAGAAAAGTCATTTATTATTCTGCACAAAGGAGCACAACTGTTGTGTAAATTTAAGCCTACTAATCATTTACAGGTGCAGTCCAAATGACCCAAAGCGGTCTTGGCAGTTTAAAGTGAAATATAAGAACACTGTACAAAGTGGTACGTGGAACTGTATATATCACAATGATTTATGTTCTTTCATTTATGTTATCACGACTTAATAAAGTCAAGTGCAGCCGAGGAGGTGGCTTTATAAACACACTGTAGCAGGACGATTGTGAACTGTATTGCTGAGCGCAAGAGAGATTGGTCCCCTTTTGCTGAATGCATATGAGTTTATATCTTGGAACATATCTATATGATTAGTTATTGTCATGTAGACTTTGTACAGTATGCAATGATTTAGGGACCAGCACGCTCCAATAGGTGGAGCATCTCAAGCAGAAGTGTGTATAGTTGTAACCACCATATATTGAACAAGCTTCATATTAATGTAAAGTTATTTTCATAGGTGGATGCCAAAGGGGCAAGGACACCATCTCTGCATGCACAGAAAGGCCAGTAGAGGCAAGTGATGTTTATCATGTACAGCTAAAATAAATTGCCAGTTTTTATGGATGCTTGCATATTTCACCAACAAGGGTTTTCAGCAAGATCTGGAGCCTATCACATCAGTCACTTGAGGTACACAGTGTTTTTCACTGATCAGCTGTAACCTGTAAGTGAATATAGTCTTCTATAGGAGGATTCTTTAGGAATATAGCACATTATACTTTTGTATACATTTTTTATACATTTTTACATGTGCTGATTAGGAATCCTTTTGCCTGGAATTTGTATTGAACTGGGACAAGGTTGCAGTACATGTACAATTATGATCATAGAAGTAAGTATGAAGCAAAACCTGTTCTTAGATCTGCCTTTTTCCTCTATGAACTAGGCCTCAAGCTTTACCTCTGAATACAGTTCAATACTGATCCACTAGAGGACTCTCTTCCTCCACAGATGAATGTCTCTGCAGTAGAGGGATAGGTCAAACTTTCATTGCTCAGTACAAGTACAGGCAACAAAATACAGTTAGCGTCTACCAGATGTGCAAATGGTAGCATTGCATGTAGCAAGTGGTAGCAAGAATGTGTATATGATGAATATGATATACATATAAACACACACTAAACATGAGAGGTATGATGTGCAGGGTAGTGTGGAGTTCAGTGGAGTGAGAGATGTTGGAAAGAAGCTGAACCTGAGCTCACTGGTTCTGGCATGGATGCTCCTGTATCTCCTTTCTCTATCTGGCAGGAGGTTTGCATGTGTCTGCAGTGGGAGGAATAGCTGATGTGCTCTGCTCACACAACACGGGTGGTGAAGTTCTCCAATAACAGGGAGCTGTATGCCAGTGATGCACTAAATGGTCTTCATCACCACTCTTTGCAGGGTCTTCCTGTCAGCCACAGTGGATCTGTGGTTCTGCAGTATACAGTCATACAATTGGCCAGTATGTTCTTGATGGTGATCCTTACAGATATGGATGCTCAAGAACCTGAAGCTGGTGACCTGCCCTGTTTCAGCCCTCTTGATGTAGACAGGAGAATATGTGCAGCTTTTTGTAGTCCACCATATGCTCTTTGGTCTTTTTGGTTTTGAGGGAGCGGTATAAAGCCTACTGTAAACTATAGTTTGTGTGTGGTACTGTGTGGTGTTCATATTTTTGTTACTCAGCCAATGTTTGCGGGCCTGGTGGATCCACCACATTATTGGGTTTCTAAATCAATACAGCCATAACAATTTATGTAATAAAAATACCAGATGGTTTCTTATGACAAATACTAGCAATAAAGACAGGATATATGATTAATATTTACCATTTACCCCTTTTAAATCATATTTATAATGATAGTGCAATCTGTTTGTGATAAAATGTAAAAAAAAAAAAAAAAAAAAAAAGTAAAAAGGAAAATTCAATATCAGCATATGGGTGGAAAAATATGTTTATTTAGACCTAGTCTAAATGAGACACTGTTAAGAAATTGAACACATTTGTGTCAGTATAAAAAACATCAGCCCCATTGAACACATGCTCTATTCATGCCATCCTATAAAACACATGTGGGACAGAGTTTTTCTCTGTGTGTGTTGGATATGTATTTCCTGCACTTGATGCATGTGTATTGTTCCATGCATATGATGACACAGCATCACAGGCAGCCCAGATCTTAAGTCTGTATTTTGCAGGTTTAGTTGGTATTGCCCGAAGGGGCAGCAGCCCCTAAATGGCACCAGCTGCTCATCAACAGTGACATTAGGGCCAGGGTTGTAAAACAAGGGGGAGGCAGTGCACCCACTTGTCCCAAACTGTTCTGATGGCAGCTAGCTTGTCTATCTGCGTCCAAGCTGGTCTGTCATCTCAGATATCAAAGCGGATAATCCTGGAAATTATTTGAAAGTTTTCTAGAGACATTGTGGCATGGAACAGGTCTCTGCCAGTTTCTGTATCCCACAGGGATTCTGTGGTTTCCCCTTTAGATCAGAAAACTCCAGCAAGGATAAGAAGCCCAAGGTATGCACGTAAATGGGTTTGGTCCATGTCCTTCCAACGCTCTTGAAAAACACTCCTTCCCGCTAAATTGGTGCAATTCAGAATAATTTTCTGGATGTTATCCAGCATGAAAAGTTCAAAAGAAGACTCTGTGTCCTGGATGTGAGTAACTACCATCCGTGTTGGCCCTGGTTGCATCTATATCACATTGTCAGACCTGCGGGGTGGCTCTTTCTTTGGCTAAGGAGACCATTCAATTTCACCATTTTTGACATCCATATTTCTCCACATGCTAGCTCCTTATGTCCTCACTGCTGATGGGCTGGTCCTGCTTGATCGACTGGTCCTGTGACTGGTCCTGCCTGGTGGGCTGGTCCTGTGGCTGACTGGTGAGGGGTTCCTGAGGCTGGTTGTTGACTTTTTTGTTTTGATGGTGGTTCAAGTTCAGTTTCATCCTCTTCAGACTCACTGTCAGACTGAATTGACAGAAATGTTATCTTCAAATTCAGAGAATTCTTCCTCTTCATTATTTTCCCAATGTTCTCTCTCTTCAAAAATAATTTCTAAGACCTTCTGAGCAGAGAACCTTTTTGCCATCTTGATCAACTGCTATGCATAGCTTCACACGCAGATATTTATTGGTTGTACTCTGCCCCCAATTTTAAGGAGTGTGAGAAAATAATGAATGATTCCCACAAGATAGAGGGTACAATGCGCCGGATGTAGGAGCAGACAGCTTGAAATATAACATTGTTGCAATCTTGTCTGTGAATAGTAGGCCCTTGTGCGTGAACACATATGCAAACACACACACACACACACACACACACACACACACACACACACACATATATCACAAACACAAACAGAAACACAGACACTAACAGTAGGCCATGTAGGAGGTCACTTTTATTACCTGTGGTTCCAGTGGACCCGAAAAACACCTGTGTAATATAAATGTCTAGGGCGGGTGTACAGTGTGAAGTCATTAAAAATGTGTTATGATATATGTTCTTCACAGGAACTGACCCAAAGCCATAAAATCTGAGGTTGAAATAATCAAGCCTAACATTTTTCTTTTGGTAAACATTGAAAACAGACCCCACAGACCCAAACACCACACAAGGGTGAAATGCAAATGTTATTAATATATGTAAATGTCATGTTTTACCATGTTTCCTATATATTATTACTGAGATTTTTGTACAAAATTCTTACACAGGGTAGCTCCCTTTTTTATGAATCTACAATGAAAATAAGACTTGTTGTTTCCACTATAATTTATTACAGTCTGAAAATGCAAGAAATCTATGTGTTTTCCTGTTTACTGTCATTACTAACAAGACCTGAACATGCAGATTTTTCTTATAACATCAGGAGCATTCAGCCACTTCTTTGCTGACAAAGCCCCTCAGATGCTCAAGACTGCACCACTGCAACTCACTTTTGGCAAACCCCCTTGTACTCACCACTGGACCCTTGCAGCTGCTCCAGAATACAGCTGCATGATTCGCATTCAATCTTCCCAAGTACACACAAATATCACTGCACTGCTGTGGTTCCCCCAGATGGCTTCCTGTAGTTGCCCACATCAGATTTAAAACTTTTTTGCTCAGGCTCCTAAATTGGGCCTGCTTCCTATGAACTGAAAGCACTTGCCTCACTCTGCACTGTAACTAGCACCTGTGCCTCTACAGCACATCTTGATATACCACCCTGAGAGAGACTGGGAAGACTCTTCTCTGTACTAGCACCCAGATGGTAGAATGAACTCTCACTGCATGTCTGTACAACAGAGTCCCTTGCTGTCTTCAGTCATAGACTAAAGACCTACCTCTTCAAGAAGCACTTAAGCTGTTTAATGATCCCCAGCCCCCTGAGGAATTACAATTCATTTACCCCCCTGGCCCCCTTCTCCACACACACACAAATCCAAAGATTCCAGGTGAGTGTTGTGTAGTAAGAAATGTATAGGTATTCAAAATTGAAGTACACCAAGTATCCAAACAGAGAAACAGAAGGACATTTCAGACAGAGGTTCTTCACCAGCTGTGCTAACCAAGCAAAGTACTTCTGAACGTGTAGGTGGAGGAACCAATCCATATTTGAAAAAGTAGATGTTTAAATCATAACATTCATTCCTTCTAAAGTTCCAAGACTGTAGATATTTTTTCTCTTTGAAAGACTTGTGCACCTGAATTCTTCTTTGTGTGTGTGTGTGTGTGTGTGTGTGTGTGTGTGTACACACAGAAGATTCCAGGTGCACAAGTGTTTCAAAGAGAAAAAAAGTATCTACATTATTACTTATCAACTCACAAAAATGAAAACTGCATTATGATGTCTTTGGCTCTATTTGACAGAAAACAATGGTTGTCAAAAATTCCCCTTTCCCTTGCAATAACAGGACAGTACGAAAACTGCATGTACTAAATATGTATGTACTGTACTAAGTACTAAATATGCATGTAATGTCTTTTTTTTTTTACCACATATTCATAAAAATAGATTGATATACAACTGATTAGTCATAGATTGAAATTTAATATCAGTGGTGAATTTCTGTCATGTCATTTAGCTATGATTTTATTTGTTGCTGTAGAACAGGCCCTTTAGCTTAATTACTTATCGCAGGTGTTAATATTGTCCATCTTCTATGTCGTCCATCTATAGGGGAAGGGGTGCTTTTACCATCTCTCAAGGAATTTTCACTCATTCGTATCTCAGTGCTAACATCCAGTCTCCCCAAGAGAATCTCATTATGAAAGGTCTTTCTTCTCAGGCACACTCACAAGCACATTGCAACTCATCATCAGTATGACACTTCTAATGGCAATGTTCCATGTTCCACTGTAAACATGGAGAAAACTTTTTAACCTTTGGTTTATGTAGTGCCATAGAAAGTGCCACAGGATGCTCTGTTTTGAGCTTTGATATTTTAAGCCTTAGAGATGTATGGACTCTCCCTTTGAGAGGTTCATCTGCAGGCTGCCTAGAAGAATGGTTCAGAGGTACAACTTCTAACTGCCACACATTGTGCAGCTTTATTGCCTTGCTCTCTTCTTTTAAAGGGTAATATTCCAGCGATCCACTTTGGCAGACAGAAAATCTATTACCACTGAGACAAACGAAAACAATCCAGACCTCACCTGTGCTAGTAGAGTGATCATAGATTCTATTTAGTATTGTACTGTCACACACAAAGAATGTAATACATTCTATATTGATGGCATGTATTGATTGTGACCACATTTGTAATATTTGAATCAGGTACCTGAAACTTTCAGTGCAATACTTTACATTTACCTCCCTTGTTTTATACGGTTCTCTTAAGATAATTTAGGATATTTTAAGATTTCAAACAATACTTTCTATAATAGTACTATCAACAAGTTCATTAAAAAGTTCAGAGGAGCCAAAATACAGCAGATGATTGTCTGATATTTTAGACTTACTGCAAACAGAGTTCTGGCTGTTAGACTTTACCTTCTCTGGCCTAATTGGGCTGGAAGCTGTGGCCAGATATTGAAGCAGCATTTTACTGGAGAATTCCCAAAGCTCAGCTATGATGAGCTCATGGTATCTGTGTCACCTCACCTTCATTTATCAAAGTCTGCCTACTTTTGCTGAGTAGTTTGTTTTTGTGGTTTGCATCATACATCACCTGCCAGGCCTAATGGGGGCCAGCATGGAGGACATGTGGCCCTGAAATATTCCCTTGGGCTTCCCTCTCCTCTTTCCTCTTCTCTCCTCCTTCACAATGGCCACAGATGTATATTCACAAAGCAAGACCTGAAAGAGCACACTCTACATCACTGAAGAAAAAAGTTTTGTTCTAAAATGTAAGTCAGGAGTATGGAAACTTTGAAATTGCAGAGAAGATTTAGCTTATTTAATCTTAATGTTTTGGATTTGTTTATAAGAAACTAATTATGTGCAGCTGAAAAGAGATATGTCTCTCCATTACTCACTAATGATAATCTTAAAACTGTATCACACTGTTTTTTGATGCAGAAAAAAGGTTGTTTTTAAACTATTTATTGGTTCTGACATTAGATGTGTCAATATCACAGAACACATACAGAACTCTTTATAATTACAGTCTTCTGTTGAGTTTAAATTATGTCTATGAAATGAATATAGATATCACTTGATTCCTAAATACGACACCTTTTTAAATAGCACATTCAACAAATAACGTTAATCTACCACATTCTGAGTGAAACACGGCGAGGCATTGGTTATATTGTTTATAAATATGCAAAAACAACTTACATGTGGTTCTTTATTTCACTGATTGTTGGTGTTACATTCAAAATGGTTCATCTGTCTTTCTGTGTTATTCTAAAATCCAAGACTAAATGGATTACAACACTAGCTGAATTTTATTTCCTTTCAAATTGCACTAATGACCATTTCTTGTAATGAGATTAAAAAGGAATATGATGCTGAGCTAGGTTGAAGTAAATGTGTTTTAGACATGCAGTCTAAGTTATGATGGCATACACCATACTTTCTTCCACACAATAGAACAGAAATACAGCTGTTCAACATTCTCACACATAGACATGTCTTCCCCTTGTGTCTCTTTTTAAAACATACTGTACTAAACTTAAACACCTAAGATAATTACACACATTTCATTTCACATTTCTGTTTCAAATGCATACCTTACTGTTGATTGTTGCCAGGTGTCAGGGTTTTTTTTTCTTATTTACTTTTCAAAAAGATATCCCTTTGTCTTTAGGATATTTAAAATCAAAGCATAAGCCAATAAATGCTAGTTATATTTTCATCACATTCCCACAACTAAATACTTAACCCCTGGAGCATCCTTGTACAGGTAAAGTGTTTTGTCTCACTTGTTATAAGCAGTAGGCATCAACATTTTATTTCATATTACAAATTTAATATTGTTGACATAGATATGTACATCTATTAAATATTCAGCTAGATATGCTATATCAATTAATATTTTATAATGGAGCAGTTGAACAGGATGCACAGCTGCTGTTTATTTATGTTTATTTACATTTGCCTTGCACTGCTGCACTGGTACTTTTCAGACTGGGTTCCTGCTCATTAATGTGCTAGCAGCTTTGCAATGCAATGCCTTCGTATTCCGAGAGTGGTTGACATAGTGTTTTAATATCAACACTCACACTATACAATCTAATCTCTCTCTACATTAAACATTATAGCCACAACTACAACAATAACATCTAAATAAATACGTTAGTAACAAACACAACCTCCGCAATACAAATTTTATAATTTGGCATGATCTAATTTATTATTTATTTTATAAAATATAGTTTAGCTCATTTCATCATTGATGCCAGTCTTTAATCTCCTTCTCTTAAACAACTGTAACTGCCTCATTGCAAGTAACAAACTTTATGCGCATCACGTTATTACATCACTGCAACTTTTCATACATGTAAATTTCGTGAGTACTTTACATTTTACTAAAGAACATTTTAATTTTACTTTCCGATATGACCTGCCGCAATAGCGTTAAAGAATCGAACAGCGTGCACGCTTAAATAACCTTGCATGGACCCGGAAGCGCGAGGTTGCTCTTGATAGCTCGAGCAGCTGCCAGGAAGCGGAACGAATGAAGTTCATTTTTCATAGATGGTGATGGCGGATGTTGTCGAAATAGACAATATGAAGAATTATCACTTAGCGTACGAGAAGATAGACCCAAACACAAGTCGATATCCATACTGCATTGTGTGGACGCCCATCCCCGTGTTATCGTGAGTTACCCCAGTATACAGCATTCGTTTGTCTTCATTTTTCAGGATAAGTCCGGCTAACCCTTTCTTCGTGTTGGATTAGTTCGTGACACTTGAAAATGATAGCTAGCTAACTAGCTAACCTAGCTAGCATAGATAGATAGATAGCCACTTCGTTTATGCATATCTATACCTTTATATATATATATTTTAAAACTAGCTTTCTGTAACTCCTTGTGTAATACATATCCCACTAAGGTACAAAGTGGAAAGCTGGAAATTACAGCTCCCGATCAAGCATCAGAATATTCAACATTTTGGTAAAAGACAGACAGAGATGATACTACCAGTTTGTAATACACAAATGAGACATGCTCCCTTCTTAGCCAACTGAACACATAACTAACAAACATGGGCTTCGTTGTCGCAGAATAAGTAGCTAGCTGGGTTAGCTATCTTCTTAAACCACGCGAGTGTTTAGACTGAATGATCATTTTGTGCAGTTACAGTGGCGTACAGATCTAGAAGATCTTTAGTCGTGTTATAGCCTGAAGTGCCGTGAATCTAGCTTCTTTTGTGTTGACACAATCTCTTTAGTTTTCTTTTCCTTTGTATTGATTAAGTAACCAATCAATCAGTATTGGTGTCCGGAAGTTATTGTGTTAGGTTTTTCTTACTGGTATGACGTTAACCAGCTAGAAGAAGTAAACTTTAATTTTAATATATTCTGTCTTAAACTTGGATATTAAGTTAATCAAGACGTGACCACTCATTGTTAACACGAGCAAAGTCCTCAGCTAAATTAGTGATGCATGTTTGTCTGTCTTAGAGATTGGCAGTTGAAGGTTCCTAAACTTGACAGGAATCCAGAAAGCATATTGCTTGGTTCATCACTACATTAAGATAAAAAAAACAAACTTGTGAAATGAAAACTAATGAAAATCCTACATCATACCAATGTACTGTTGTATTCTCAAACAAGGAATCACAGAAATGCTTTCTTCTGTAGCTCTCTATTAATACCCTGCTTCATTCCAGTTTGTCCCCCACTTCCTTATATAGGTCAGCATTACTGTCCAGCAAACCTTAATATGTAGATTAATATGTATGGGGCAGTATCTAGGATGCCTGTTCTGGCTCTGCCCCACCTCATTTCAAAACTGAAAAAGTTTAGCTGAACCGCATTATTTAGAGCATTAACAAAACAGCAGTGGTGTCTAACAGATTTTTTTCTTGCTAGTGGAATATGACTTTGATTGTTTGTTATACATTCTGGTAGGGCTTAATAAGTCAAGGGCATGACTGTGTCGTACTGTACCGAAAGGGATTGTTTTCCTGGCTTGGTTTCTAAATGCACAGTAACCAGAATCTAAATCAGCAGTGAAAACTGGAAGCTTGCCAGTTTTATGAGATTGAAAAGATTGAAAGATGAAAATCCTGCATTGACTCTCTCTGTAATGATCTCCATAATGATATTAATTATGAACGAATTATGAGCTTGCACATCTTATTTTATGAGAGATTGCATTTTGTGGGTAATGGTTCATTCTTATTTTCTCTCTTGGGGAATCGCAAGGACGTAGAATAAAACAATTATAATTACACTCAGATGTTCCTGCCTTCAAGAAGTACACCATACAGTAGATAGGTTGGTTAGTTTGCCCAAATATGTGGCACACCATGAAGGAGCTACTGAGGCCAATGACTTTACAAGAGGAAAAGGTTTTCCACAGTACTAAAAAACATATTCATGGAAATTTTGGATGTTTCAGATGGCTGTTTCCATTCATTGGACATATGGGGATCTGCACCTCTACAGGTGTGATCCGAGACTTTGCTGGGCCATACTTCGTTTCGGTGAGTTATTCAAACAAATATATGAATTACTAAAGACATGTGAGCTGTTTTGAATACAATGCTAATAATTTGTTCAATGCAGAACCCCAATTGCCTTCAAAATACTTAGCATCCTTGGTGAGGTTGAGTAAAAAAGGCTATGAAAAAAATGTGTTGTATTGAAAATATGGGACAACCATTGAAAACAATTTGATCAGTGAACGATTTTTGTATGGATTTGGTGGTATTCATATAATTTGTTACTGGAATGTTACTGGAATATCCAATTCGTGTTCTGCTGGAAAATTCATCCACAAACCTGTCATAGCCTATGGCCAGAGGCAGCAAGATTTTGATAGTCTCTTGTCCATTTTTCCATGTATCCTTGCAAGATTTCCATGTCCTTTGGAGGAAACTCGGTGCCAGTGCCACATCACCACAGATCTAACATCACACTTTATATTGGGTTTCAGCAGGAGCTTTCTTCTGGCAAGCTTTCTAAATTAATTTGTTGGCATGAATGTGACTATTTGTGGTGACTGCATCTTCTAATCAGGTTCACAGCTATAGTCGGTTGAGAAGTCTTAATTATTGATAGGTTTGAAGTTAGTAGTGAATAGATTCATGTTTGAAGTAATTTTTTTCTATAGCCTGATTTATAAAGGTGAGTAGTCTGATTTGTCTATTTTTGTGATGTTTCTCTTGCTGATGGATAAAGGTGTTTGGTCTGTGTGTCACTTTGAATTTATAGCCCATGAAACAGGAATTCATGGATGACCAGTTACAAGTTGCTAGAGACTAGTATGCTGAAAACCCCCAAATTATGATGATAAAATTTGGTTCAAAAGAATTTCTAGCAATGCCAGTAATTGTGATGTATGATTTTTTTTTTATTGGCCTCTTTGAAAGTATATGGTAAAAAGCTGATAAACAAAATCACATTTCTTCACACCCTTCTTTGCTCATCTATACAAACAGCCAGTAAAACGCCATTTGTTCAGCCTCAAAACCACCACAGAATTTTAAGCAACCCAAATGTTTCTCTTTACTCTTTTTTTGTTGCACTCCTACACAAGTTATACCTGCTTTGGGAGGACATCTTCATAGAATCTCCCTCTGGAATCACTTTAAAGTTCAACACTTCCCTTCCAAACTCTTTATGCTGTTCGACAAGCAGCATGCACCGTTGGATCAATACGGAAAATCTTTACCAATGTACAGAGGTGCCGTGCGTGTTGCAGTCTAATCTCTAATAAGATGGGTTTAAGCCTGCACTCGTTTGTGCCTCCTCTCTCTTGCCTGATATTTGATATGGTCTATGCAGATGCAATGATTTATAGTATAGGTCCTAACAGTCATTCAGAACTGCTCATACAGGAAGATGCTTTTTTTTCCCTAGTCATCATTTTGCAGTGGGAAATTGCTCTGTGCTCTTTTACACCAAAAGCTCACATCTGACTCTTCAGCCAATAGGAGTTTTGTTTGGCTTTAGGTTGTTTGTACTGCAGATTGTCTTTTTAATGATTTCACTGTCAATGTCTCAAGTGTAATGATGACAGTAACAAAGGTAACATATAGGCTGTTCATTAATGCTGCTGTGTTGCTTTTTCTGTTGTTTTGTTGTAGGAAGACAATATGGCCTTTGGAAGACCAACAAAGTAAGTTATAAAATTCTTGAGGACATCTTTTCAGAGTCATTCCTGAAAATCCGTCAAGGGCAGAAAGTACTTGAATATGTTCTGTAATGTAATTGAATGGCTATTCATCAAAATTATAATTCAGGTTTTCCACAGTGACTCAAAAAGATCTAATTCTGCCTGTTAAGTGCTATTGTCAGAATATGCAGTCATAGCTTTTTTTTGCAGTGTAGTTTTAAAATGCCAAAAACACAATATTGTTGTGGTTTAAGAATGCACTTGTAGTGAGATATAGTGTTGCCTTAAACTTTCATTTACACAGGTACTGGATGCTGGATGTAAGTAAAGTATATGCGAGTGGTTCCAATGCCTGGGACACAGCAGTTCATGATGCTTCAGAAGAGTATAAACACAGAATGGTAAAGTGCACCTGTTTTTTATGTGTGTACATGTTTGGATGTGTCTGTGTGTATTTTATGTAAATATTTTCAGTGTTGAGACTGAGAAAGCTAATTTATCTTGTTGGTAGTACATGCTCCTTATGCCCCTCCCCTTACACTTTATTCTTCCTTCAGCACAACCTTTGTTGTGACAACTGTCACTCTCATGTTGCTATGGCGTTGAACTTGATGCACTATGACAACAGCACCTCATGGAACATGGTGAACCTTTGCTTGCTTGCTCTTATCCATGGCAAGCATGTCAGGTAAGGTCAATGTAGAACCTTACTTTGGACTGTTTACTTCATATAGTTTAGGTTTTCCTGCAGCCATATGTTACATAATGTCAGATTCAACTTAAAATGGAGTAATTAAGTTAAATGCAAGTTTAAAGGTAGTAATACAATACATACAAATGTACAAGCCTATTAAGGAATACACGAAAGAAGATATGGAGTGGGTGGTTGAGTCTGTATGGGTGGGTGGATGGGGATTCTGCCTGTGTAGATGGGTGTGCATGCATCCACACAGAATAATTGGTGAAAATATAAAGTTTTCCTTTCTCTTGTTTAAGTACAGAATTGTGTCCAGTTCAAAACTGAGAGACTAAGTTTGAGATGTTGGAATGTGTGAAAAGGGTTTACAAACATAATTTGTGTGTCACTGTTTTAGGTAAATATCACATTCACATTTTATTACTCTTGTTGAAGTATTTATTGTATTATCATGAAATTTCTCTCCAAGGATCCCCCCTTCCCCCCCCGGTGAATAATATTGATGGTTAATAAAACCCAGTAACATTTGCATCCTCTATTGCACAGTCAATTGTTTGTATGCAACTTTGACAATTAAGGGCTAATGTGTAAACAGTCAGTACTTGCTGGCACTTTGCAAAACCACATCACACAAAATGTAGTCCAAAAATTTAAATTAGGCAGGTTTCAGTGAACATCCTAAAACATTTTGCAGACTTGTCTGCCATCTATCAGAAATATCAGTCCATATTGCTAGCACTTAGTTAATCTCACTGTCTAGCTTGTTGATCCATTGGTTCCTTTTTAAAAAAAATATCATTCATTTTTAAAGGAAGGTATTCCTGACAGAAACATACTGTGGCTTACATGTCCACTGCTATGGTTGTTCTACTGCTTTTCTCTCATTCCTCATCTAATAGTGTGATAATAAAGTTAGGTCAGTTTGGATTGCAGTGTGAGTGCTCACTTTCAGGAGTGCTCTTGGAAGGATCTCTGTCACGTGTAAGAGCTATTAGGTTTGTTTATGTCTAGACTGTATTGCATTATCGCAACACAATATTCTCATTGAAGAAGACTCAAGAAAATGGGCTAGCAAAGATTCCTTGTCTTGAAGCTGAACTGTAAATGCTAGAGTCTATAGAATTAGCAATACATTCTCTGTTATATACAGATAAGGCAATAAATTGCAAATAAGGCCATAAGTTCTGCGTTATGAGCATCCTTTTCTCGTGGACCATGTATGGTCTTTTAAAAGCAGGCAAAAATGAAAAGGGCAGAAGTGCCTGTCTTAAATGAACTTGAATGATTTGTTTTGCAGGTGTCTTGAATGTGGAAAGTGAGTGTATCCTGAAGTCCACTTATGGTGAACATAATGATGCTGATAATCTCACCAAATCAGAACTCCATAAATTATCTAAGAAAGTGAATACTGATTAGCATTATATAAGCTATATGGTGATAGTTTAATTAAATGTATGACAGTCTTTGGATGTTTTTTGGTTAGTCAGAAATTCAGTTTAGAGTAAATGTACAAGTTAATTAAAAAGTGGCAATAGTACAGTATTATCTTTATTTCTTTATCATGAGCTTGAGTCTCTTCCAGTTTGTCTCTACTGTTGACCTAGAGTATGAAAATTGTAGCAGCATTTGGTTGGATTTTGCTTCCTGCTGAACCTCTGTGTTGTTCAGAGATCGTAACAGAGATTCACCTAGTGGGTTTGATGGGACCACTCCACTTGCTGGACATGCATGTGCCTACAGATCTAGAAGTGCTTTGTACAAGGCTGATATGGATGAAAGGGATTTGTTTGCCCCAGTACCTGGAATTTGGATGCAATGTCAACAGACACACAGCAGGTGTGCAAGTCAGACTGAACCAGCTGGTGTCTAGATAAAGAGGATGAGATAATATGAAGCAATATTATTTTTACGACAGAGGTGCAAAGAAAATGCAGGCAGTCCTGATATTGTGACTGAAATTATGTTTATGTTGCATGTTTGTAACCATGGACTATATAGTAGCAAAAAAACAAATCTAAATGTGAATACAAACTTGTCTTGTTCCTGGATAAAAAGCTACTACTACTGTTAGTTCTATAAAAGCACTTTTTAAATTATCGCAGCTAGTATCATGATGGACCAATAAAATATTGTAAGCAAAAAAAAAGATATCTTAAGAATCCTGTGAAGAATCATACTGTCATGTTAGTACGTTGTCAAATGTATTTATATAGCTAGCACTTTTTGTTATATAACAGCTCTTGCAGTAATATTGCATACCTTCTATTTCTGATATCAAATCAATGTTCAGTTCTGCTGAGGGAGTTACAGCTCTCTCTGATCTTGTCTAATTCTAGTTCAGGATTAAGCATCAAAGTGCAATTGATTTTCATGATTTTACACTGATACTTTAAAACTTTATTCAAAGATAAATATCAATAGTGGGTATGAATACAGTGTTAATGAAAGAGCTACTTAAGTCCTACCAATGTCAGTAGCTGTGAAAGTCAATATTAAATACTTTGTGTGTGTGTGTGTGTTTGCACGTGCATGTGTGCATGCATGTGCCTTTGTGCGTGTGTGTGCATTGGCCATTTTTGTACTTGGAAAAAGCATAGCTAACCATCAGTTATCTTGAATCACTTAGTGCTATATGAAATAAGCACAATAATACATCTGCGTTTTACATTTAGTCATTTGGCAGACACTTAACGTCTTAACGTTTTTATTAGTCCTATGCATCTTCTACCTGTTCTTTGTCTGACCCACCCTTGCTCTTTTTCTTCTCCTCTCTCCTCCTCTTCATCTTTGTCTTCCTCTACAGTTGCGCTGGCTTTCTGAAGACCTGGCTGCCATTCCTGATACTAACCAGTGTGGTCGTGTCCTTGGCTCTCTATGTGAACTTGCGGTGACCAAAGCGGGACGCAGGAAGGGACTACAGAGCCCTGCGTCCTGATGGAGATCCAGGTCTCCACTACAAATGGGGACTCCAATGACTGTCCGGACCAGTGGGGTAAAGTCAACCCTGTCCTGACTCTAATGTAGAGGAGCCCAGTATAGGAACCCTAATGTTAAGCCTCTTTGTTGTAGGGTAAAGAGAGAAAACCTACAACAGGTTTGTCACATGCTGATGTAAGAAATGCTACACTCAAAAGCTTGTCTTCCAAGATACAGTTTTCATGTTGCTTTTAAAATCAGTGATGCTGCATTTTTGTTTGGTTGCAAATTAAATTATTCTGTCCCAAAGGTATTAATGTAGGGAATTTAATGGAAATCATTTTATCAGTCTCTGATATGTGTCTCTTCAATGCACATCCTCCTAAAGAAGAGACTGACATATGATATGAATTTCGTGATGAAATCTGATATAGACAGTCAGGTTCTTTACATTTTTTTCCCCTCCTTTAAGCGTTTGTCGTCTATAGCTAAAACCTGGATCTCTACCCATTTTCCTTTTTAAATTGGCAACATGGTTGATAAAAGCTTTAGTATACATTTTCTTCTTCTTACTGTGCTGCACAGCAGCATGCTTTCAAGTACATTAACACTTGTACATTACTGTAATTCTGTGTACTGATTTGCCCTTTCAATCTAACTATTAAGTAAGTCTTTTGCATTATATTTAACATTGCAGTGGCAGCATAAAGTTCCTTCTATATTAAGGGTATGTTTTTTTTAAAGCCTTTTTTTCTTTTGTTTATTTTGATAAAGCCTAAAAATGGAAACTATTTCCTTTAAGAATTATTTTTTGATACATGTATTAGATGGATCCAAGTACATATGCAGTACATCTAAGATTCTATTTCCATTGTATCCGAGCATTACTACTAAAACAGCGACGTCTTGTAACTTCTTTCATAACTGTATTGCACACCTGCAGGTGGTATGTATGTGGAATGCTAGCGCAGAATGTCTGTTGCTTCAGCGCTGTACCAAAATACTTTCATTTTTAAGTCTTTCTGTTGACTTGAAATACATGAATGTTAGCTGATGGCTACTCCTGTTTTTTCATGAGAATACATCACCGATGCAGCCGGCCACTGAAATGAAATTAGCCCTTCCCTTTGCAGGGAGAGTTTTTTCCAAATACAAGCCAAATCAGTTTCATTGAGGCAACTTAATGAAAATTAAATCTCTCAGTAATGACTCAGCTACATCTTTGTAACATCTCAAAACGAAGGCTTGACTTTATTGCTTATAGTTCTGCAGCAACATTGGTGGTGAAGCTTAAAGCCTGATCAAAGAAGTACATGAAGTGTCATCACACCTTTGATCCACAAGATGAAAATGATTGATTTGGGTTTTGAGTTTGGCCCCTTCCCCACTTTTAATGCAGGAGAGTTGTTTCAGGGTCAGTGGTGCCACAATATCAATGAAAGGAGTTCAAAGTTTTTAACACAGTACACACCTTGTTTACAAAGTGATAACGTCCACAGTGAATCCACATTCATTTGCAGTGAATTCAGAACATTAATAAATGTTAAACTTAACGGATCCAGATGTCAACCCGCACAAATGATGTTTTTAATGATTTTCTAACTAATAATTTTATTTTGCGGTGATTAGGTATAATTTCAGAATTGATTCCAACTCATTTTTGGGTATCTTCAAATCATTAAGAGTAATATAAAATTAAGTTTGTGTCCCACTGAAGACTGAAGTCTTTCTAAATGCATCCACATGGTGCTTGGATGACCTATGGTAAAAATGTGCTCTGCAGTTCATTCTGACCACGATGTCAAGCCTTATTGTTTCCCTTTACCCACTGTACATATTAACTTTGCATTTAGTTTCAAATACCAGTTGAACCCTGCTGTAATCCTAGACCATGGTCAGGACACCAAATCCGTTACTATGGTTCCTGTGTCTGAATCAAATCCCCCCATTGTTTGGAATCAAACAGAAAAGCCCTGAGCCCCCATTCCTGCTCTCTTGCTCCTTTTCGCTTTCACTCCTTCTCCCTCTCACACTCCCTCACTCTTTGGATGTGTTGCCAGGAACAGCAGGTAGCCATGGGTCCTCAAGCTCTTCAGAGGCTCCTGTTAAAGACCCTGGAATCTGCTTGAGTGTGTGAGGAGAGTGGCCCCTGCTGGTATTGGCCAGAGCTTATCAGATTAGAAACACATTGTGATATGTCATTGACTCTCACTGAGATTCTCACATATGGGCCTCTCGTTTTTCAGGCATGAGCCAGCAGACCTTGAGCACTTTTGTTTGCACTGCTTTTCCCAGTCAATGCAGTTCAAAGACTCTCATTTTCATTTTGATAGGCCGGTTTTCGAAGGTTTTATACTTTTATAAGGTACTGGCATAGACGGTGTAATGTTTTAGGAATGCATGTTTAAATTTATTGATTTTAATGTGGTAATAATTGTATGGCTGTTGTTGCATTACTTCAGCCTTAGGTTCTTTGTCCCCTTTTTTTGTTGTGTCAGTACTATACTGTTCATGGCATTATGTCAGACTTTATGGCATAATTCATACTCTTTGTTTCTACTGAGTATTAGATGTCTTCATTATATTTAGCTTGTATGATGTGCTCATCAATCAGACGGCTTGTACAGCCTGTGTGATTTGGGTTACTCATGTGGTTTGAGTGCATGCACGGATGTCTGCCTGCCTGCTAGCATGTTCTTTGTGTACACCTTCACCCATACACCTGTACGTTAGAGGGTATGAGAGAGTGGTAGCGTGTATGTCTACATGTAGACATCATTAACTCTGGTACTAGATTTTTTAGGTATTTAACCTATTTTCTGCAGGTTATCACTATTTATATGCATATTTTGATATTAAGATATCTAAAGATTATTTTTAAGGTTGTATTTTACTGATTGAGAAATTAAAGTAGCACTATAAATAAATGATTATGGTTTGCCTGCTTGATATGCATTGTTGACCCAGTTGCCTGTGACAAATGGCTGTTGAGGTTCAATAGATAAATTAGTCTTTATAAAGAGCAGAATGTTTGTTCTCTCCCTTGCTTACCTCAAATGTGCTAAAGTGGCTGCAAGAAACATGCAGCATGTAAGACACAGTGAAAATGTTTATTAGGGCCTCTCTGTTTTGATTTGAACTAATTCCTTAATCTGTTATCCCTGACTATATAATAGATTCATCATTCTGGAACATGAGGTATGCTATACCCGTGGGCGTAGGTGTTGGGGTTAGCTCTCTTTACGACTACTGAAAATAACCTAAGACCTAGTAATGTCTTATTTAAGAGGGATTTGGTTTATATAATACATTGCCTTAGCAGTGTATCCAGGAGGAAGTTTGTGGAATGTGGATACCTGTAGTTTAACCAAGTACTCTGAATACAAAATGCATTGTTCTGTTAAGACCCAGTCATGAAGAGGTAAAAAAAAAAAAAAAAAAAAAAAAAAAAAAAACTACCTGACACTTTTCCACTTTACTCTTGATAATGTCAAATGTTACCTAACTGGTTTGATTTGTCAAATAAAAGATCTTCCAATAATAATGTAATTTGTGCATTGTCTTTTAGTTAAAATAAAATAATATATTGATAGTGTCAGTGTTTTTGTTTTATTGAATATTATATTATTTTTATATGTTCTGATATTAGATGTATATGACCCTTTCTTGGTGAATGAGGACTTATTTAACAATTTAAGACTGTTTACTTTGTAACATTAAGGTCTGATTATCTGCATTAAACCATTTAAAGACCTTGTCTAAGACTAGCATTAAAATATGTTAGAGACATCAGTCTAAGATGTAGTAGTCTGTCAGATTCTGTAAACGTTGACCAAATATTGGCCCTTGACCTTAGCTGAATTGGTGTTGCTAGTAACATCACACCATTTGTAGCAGCAAACTCGCAGACGCCTGACAACGATAAGGGGGCAGATTTTAACAATGAAGGTTTTACAGTCCCAAGATTTGACATTTGGCTGTCAACAGACGACCGCTATAGTTGATAAGCTTTTGTCATAAAATTCAAGGAGTCCCGTCGTGTTATAAAGGAGAGGCGGGGAGTTCACAGGCACTCGGCCCTGCCCTCTCCATAATACATACAAACCCAGCGACTCCTGTAAGGTGATCATCCTTAAGCAATTGCTCTACGCTGGTCTTCTGCAACATTCTCTACTGTCCGAGACATTTGGTGAGGGGTAAAACACAAGTGGCTCTTTAGGGGAAAAAGATTTTTAGGACCATTTGCTAATTTAATCTAGTAACTGAAACTGAACGAACGCTGTTCGCCAAAATAGTCAGTGGTTTTATAGTCTCATAAGGTACTCTACACATTTCAGATTTTATGGAATAGCTAGAGAACAAATGTTTTTAGTGCTCTTTTAAATGACCAAATAATAAATGAGGATATTGAGCACTTTAATTAGAAACAGCCAAACCGATATAATATGCAAAGCATAGCTTTTTATTATACAATGTTTCCGTAATACACTAAGTGATATAAATGTGTAACGGTTTGCTATAAATACGTAAAGCACACTTGTATACAGAACTTATCTCCATCTGAAGTGCACGGCGAAGTGAAGGTAAGGAGCGAGCGCGGAGCCCCTCCCTCTCGAGCGTGAGGAGCGACGGTTCTTTAAATGCATTGTTGCAGAATAGCGACGCAGCGGATCAAACGCCCTTAACCGCCAGCCCGCTTTTCTCATGTTAATCAGTGGCTGCCTCTCACTTACACGTGGGGTTTCAGAGATGCAAAAGAGCAAAGCACACGGAGTGGTCGTTCATAAGTTAACCTAAAAAGGACTACGCGAGATTGATATTATTTGGAGGAACTTCGCATTACGTTCCTGGCATTTAAGGGAGGTCCTGGCGTATATATGTGGGGATTCTGAACTTGTTCGATATTTATGTTTGGGTTTGGTGGTGGGGGGGGGGGGTTTCTAACTAGGATGCACAGAACGGAAAACATCGAAAATATCCGTCACGGCTGATCTTTCGGAATGAAACTTGACTGTCAACTCTTAATCTACTTGAAGTCAGTTGAGGTGAAACGTTTAATTTAACGAGCAGCGTTTAAAACATTAGGCTGCATAACTACTTAATCTTCAGTCTCGTGTAGTTTTCCAAAATGCCCGACTTGCGGATACTGTTCTTTGCACTGTTTTGTGTTCACCCCACGCGGTCATCGTTGTGTCCTCTTGGTTGCGAATGTTCAGAAGCCGCGCAAACTGTTAAATGTGTTTCTAAGGATCTTCGGAGTATACCGTCCGGCATTCCTGGTTACACGAGGAATTTGTTCATCACGGGTAACCAGATTAGGCGGATTGGTCCACAGGCATTCAAGGGACTCGACAATGTGACAACGTTATCACTCAGCAACAACAGGTAAAAGGACATTTCAGCATGCATTTGAACATTAATGTTCTTTCATCGATCATTTTGAAGTTTGTCTACCTTTGTTTTTACTGTATTGTTATGCATCAGCTAATTAATTTATTGATATGTACTGGTTCAACACAAGGTCTTAAAGACATTTTTACATTTTTGCCTGTCTACTTATGACTTAATGCAGACTGCAAAGCAATAGAATTTTATTCTATTTTTCTGTGGTGTAGAATATGTGAGGTGGAGTCTCACACCTTCTCCACCCTCCGAAGCCTCAGATCATTGGACCTGAGCAGCAACCAGCTGGCAGTGATCCACCCTGAGGCTTTCACAGTGCAGAGCCGCATGCTGAGAGAGCTGAATCTCAGCAGGGCGCTCTATAACCACTCCTCCATCACAGACCTGGCCACGTCTCTGCGCTGGAGCAGCCTTGAGGGTCTGCTCGGGTTGGACCTGTCCAGCAACGGCCTTGTCTACTTGCCCCCTCGCATCTTCTCTCACCTGAGCAGCTTACGCCGTCTTCAGCTGGCCAACAACTCCATAGTGTCGATCTACAACGAGACCTTCTCCGGTCTGGAGTACCTCGAGGAGCTGGATCTCAGCCTTAATGCCCTTAAGACCTTCCGGGAAGAGGGGCTGTTAGAGTTGGAGCACCTTCCCAGGGCAAAACTGAACCTGGGACAGAATCCCTACACCTGTACTTGTGGAATCGAGCCCTTTGCAGCCTGGCTAAATGTCTCACAGGGGAAAGTGGTGGATGTGGAGCGCCTGATCTGCATGTTCCCCGTTGATCTGCACAACACGTCCCTGCTGACGGCGGCGAGGTTGATTCTGGGGTGCCATCGGGCAGGCGAGGGTGACAACCTGGCTCTGCAGACCTCCTATGTCTTTTTAGGAATTGTGCTGGGCTTTGTGGGACTCATGTTCCTCTTTGTGCTTTACCTGAATCGCAAAGGCATTAAGAAGCGCATTTATGATTTGCGTGACACTTGCAGAGAGGTGTGGGAGGGATATCATTACCGTTATGAAATCGATTCTGATCCCAGGCTGGCGCAGGTCTCCACCACTGCAGATGTGTGATTTGGATTCTTGTTATGAGCTAAGCTCTTCCAAGCCAAGCTCCTCATCTGAACTTGTTTTCTAGCACATTTATATTGGGAGGAAATCATGTGTCTTGTAAATACATGGACATGTTGCTATTAAAGTAGTTATTACATAGGTTTTTTCTCTCAGTCTATGAAAAGCATGCACTGCCTTTTCACGTTTTCAGGAGCCATCATAACAAGCACACTGCACGCTCAGTTTCTGGCTTATAAGTACATCCCACCCTCCAACTTCATTCAAAGTATTGTCGCCCAGTGACAAGGCTAAGATAGTGGATTACCCCATTAAAATAAAGATGCATTCTCTCTGCTTTCAAATGTTCACCACCTACAGAATCAGAGTACAGCTAAGTGCCTTGGTCAAACATAGATCTCAGACATCATGACCACTATGACATTCTATCCAGATCTGAGGCTGCACATTGCAGCCTTGATAAGAAGTAACTTATCAATTGCACATTGATTTTTAAAGCTTTGGGAACTATTCTAATGCATGCTGTTGCTGCATGTTCCTCTGAGGTCTGTTGAGTGGTAAAGCTGCCCAGTGATTACCAGGCTGAGCAGGCTGTTGGACTTCTCTGTCCACGTGCCCATGGGGAGCCTGCTAAGAATGTGGCGCCCTTTCTCCCCGAATCATTCCAGCATGAGTATAACCTCTTCTAAGCTCTCCGCGGAGCCGAGGAGAAAGACGCTTCCTTTGTGCAGGATAAACCAAGGGAGGGAGAGAAATGAAAAGTAGGATCTTTTGGGAAAGGGAACCAGCTGTGGAAATCTCTGGTCCCCTTTCTCTCTCTCTCTCTCTCTCTCTCTCTCTCTCTCTCTTTTTCGGAAGAAACTTTTGCTTTGTTTTTACTCCTCTCATTTTTATTGTCAGGCTGATGAGAACCAGCCCTGGAAGAGGTTTCCTGAAGACAGCAGTGAGCCTGCTGGCTCTTTGAAGGCACAGCCTGGCTCAGCTCCTAGTACGCTCAGCAGATTTTTCTGTTTAAGGGACTTTGTGGTGATAAGATACAGATGAAACTGGAACGGCTATGCTTAAGGGTTCCTTTCCTTTTTCTAAGTACAGACATGTTCCCGATGTGCTAGAGATCAATAGCATGGACTTGGGCATTAAGGTTTTGGACATGTTTTTCAAATCAGTGCCAGTGAGTATGATTAGTCTGACATTTTTAAATTAATTACTTGGTCCAAGCGATGCATGTACATGTAGAAAGGGTTTCCCTAAGGGTTTCCTTTAATTCGCCATGAATTAAATCACAAAGTTAAGGAAATTCCTTAAATCTGCTTTCCTAAAAGTGTCATAGTATAAATGTTATTATAAGGTGTTAGTATCATTTTGTGTTGAAACCTTGACACAAAATGTTAATTTGTGTCTGTAAAAGGCAGTCAGGGAGCCTCTGCAGAAACCTTGTCTTCCAAAGTGGTTTGTTGTAGCTCTTTACTTGACTTTTACTGAATATTTCGGTAAAGAGAACATAATGATGCTTACAGGTTGCCAAGTGCAAAAATTCTTTACTGAATTCTTCTACATTTATGAGGTATCCATGCATGTCATGCATCAAATAGACAAACTCATTGGGCAGAGTTTCTTCTGCATGCTTAATAAAATTTCAAAATGTAAATTTCTGCCTGTGTCCTTTTACTTGGATACTCACCCGAACAAGGAAAATGTTTTTGGGATCATTTTTCTTTAATTCATTATTCAGGTTTTTAATTTGTTCCATATTTATATGCAGGCACAGTGAGGACTCTGGTTTTTCTAAAATCCAAAGCAACTGCACCACAAGAGTCCCTTGGAAAAGGCTTGAGATATAAGTGATACCTCACAAAAATATTAGTCTTTCATTTATACAATATGCTCATTGTGTTTCTGTTTCATTTGGACTGTTCGGTTTTCAAAGTAAATTAATGGATGAAATCAGATATTTACAAAGAGATAAGAAAACAAGTAAGCCTACTCCAGTCATACAAAGGACTGCTGAACTAGCTCATAGTGTGTGTGGTGAAGTGGCCTTTGTCTTCCTAATGCTCAGATGCCTTGTGATAGTAACTCGCCACACGCTCATCCACAAAAGGTTCATTATGTGACCTCACACATGCAATCTGTCCTTCTCTGCCAGTGGCCAGGGGCATGGTGAAAGCACTCTGAGAGGAGAGCTGTCATTCTTAAAATGGCACCTCAACGCAAGTCTGTTTGGAGGTTTTGTTGCCTATGTGTCATATTTGTGTCATATTTAGCACGTGAACTGAGACAGGAATACATTTGTCACCTCAAATAGCGAGGTGCTGTCAGGAACATCAGAGGTCAAACTAAACTGGGTTCCAGGGAAGACACTGGAGGTGTTCCATATCAAAGTCTGTATGTGGCAGAGGTGTTCTGGACACACACTGAGCTTTGACCTTGTGTAACAGGATGTTCAGTACAGTCAAAGTTTAACTCATATCGCACATTTAAAAAATATATTTTGTCCAAAGTGATGTACAAGAGTTCAAATCAAAATAAGCAGACACAATATAGTCAAGTAGTAGAAAGAATATTAGCAAAAAAAGGGCTATGATAAAAGAAAGTAATGAAACAAAGTAATGTTTACAAATAAAACACTGCAGACCTTATGTAGAGAGATAAACCAAAGAGAAAATATAGGTATTAAGGCAGGATATGAAAGTGCTAAGAGAAGGAGAAAACCTGACCGAAAGCGATAGTGCTACCTTTTGAACTGAGACCAATGAATATTCAAAACCAGTTTGTTTGAAGGCCTAAGAGGACTGACTAAAGGCAGAATGGGACCAGATTAGGTCTGAAATATGGTGCAGTTCAAAAAATAAATAAATAAAACCTTAAATTCAGTTTAAATGTAACTGGTAGACAGTGAAGATAGTCTAGTACAGGAGATATATTGTCGTCTTTCCTGGTACCAGTTAAGAAACATGCTGCTTTTTGGAGCAGCTGGAGGCATGAGAGCATGACAGACTGTCTGATCCCAACATTGAGAGAATGAAATTATGAAATAAAGTCATGGACAACAATTCTCAAGTCTTTAACCAAAGGAATGGATTTAATTTGCAGATGGTTCCAAATCAGAAAAAAAAATTGTCTTACTACAGAGTTTAAATTGTTGGTCAAATTTTATGTCCAAAGATAACACCAATATTTTTTTTACATAGGTGTGTAGATTACAGGACAAAAGGCCTAGGTTGTTACTAATGTCTTTGAGGGACCAGAGGTCCCTTTCATGTAGAAAATTTAATTTAGTAAAAGTAGGATTATTTTTGTCCAAACACCCTTACCTAGAATATTAAGCCTATGGCTATAAATGAACTTGTGTTGCAGGTTATGGAAGACATATGTGTATTGTTTCTTAATTAATAAATCCTGTTAGTCCTTAAAAGAAAAATATAGCATCCAACAAATCTTAAATATACTGGCTTACACTGACATTGTACAATGACATTGTAAAAAGTGGACAAATATATATTAAATTGATAAAAACAGCAGTGGCAGCAGTCTTGATGCTGAAATTTTGTCTGTCTATTTTTATATATTCTACTGTGTCATAGAAAGCACATAAGGAAGTACCTTTACGATTACTCAACAAATCAGTTTGGTTTGGAAAGACTTTTCGTTTCCGCCACATAATTCATACAATGGTACATGGTGGGCAAAAGTCTTCCTTATTTATTATCTATATTATCCTGGACCTCAAGTGCAAAACTAATGAACAAAATTTTAACACCACACATCTTCACTGATCAATCACATTTCAGGTCTAGTAAATTAGGTCAATTAATTTCAGCATGCTATTCAATGACTCAGTGATTCACAATTTAATATACTTAGGTTTGAGAGACCTTCGTAGAGGCTTTTGTGAACTGACAGGTGAACAGGTGAGCAGGTGGACTTCAAACTACTGATGTCCTTAAAAACAACTGAATAGTGCTGTATGCATAATATTATGGCATGCGTGTTAGAATGTAAGAACAACCCAATTAGTCATGACCCCATGATTGTCCGAGGAGCTAAAAGTAGTGTTTCGTTGCATTGTCTGCCTGGATACCCCTATGCCAAAAATAAATGTATTTTTTTTTATCTCACTAACAGGAAAGTCTGCTGAGAAGACAAAATTTTGTACAGCTTCTAATTTCTTTTGTTGTTTTGAGGTGGCTATTAACGAGCTCAAAGCTATTTCATTTAGCAGGATTGCTGTGCTGCTTTTGGAGCCAGTTTTTACACTTTCCAAATTGTATCTTTTCATGAAAGCCCTGGAGAGGTTTTGCTATTAATTTTTTAAAAAAAAGCCCTCTGGGGATGTTTCTACTTTGCTTTTTGAGAAACATTCATATGCTGTAATTAGTCACTTATTTGTAGTTCTGTTGGGGTGATGTTTTTGTGTGTGTGTGGAAACATCTTGGCACCATTAAGTACATTTAATAGGCATGACAGAGAATATAACTTCAAAAGTGAATCCCACATCTGCAAAGAATTGAACATGTTAAAGGGAAACCCACAATAGTCATCGTCATGACGACAGCGACTTAATGGCATCTGGCTTACTGTAGGGTTTGTATTGCAGGAAGAGCTGAGAGCGACAGACAGCTGTAAGCTTTTTGTCTTTCTCTCTCTCTCTCTCTCTCTCTCTCTCTCTCTCTCTCTCTCTCTGATCCTCTTTTTAAAACGTTTCTGTGTTAATCTCACTCAAATATTTCTATTTTACATTTGCTATTACAGCATTTGATTTTTTTTCTCCTCCAGATGATTCACTTCATGCACTCTTATCTATCTCTAGCCTCATACTCCTGTAAGATCCTCACCTTATACAAAAACACCTGCACTTTTTTAAACCTTTAGAGGTGATATGCAAGTCACAGTAGTCTAGTTTAGTGGGTCACGTCTGCCTGTGAGGACAGTCATTGGTATTGCTGAAACACGGCTTCTCCCCAAGGATCCAATCTACTGCTCTCAGCAGTAATGGCTTATAGGGAGCTATGGATTGCATAGTGTTGCTCCAAACACTGTGCCTACAGGCTCCATTTCTATCTATGATCAGTTCAGTTTCATATGAAAAACAAAATGCTGTATCTAAAGTGATCTCAATTTTGGACAGCTGTTCCAAATGTTTTCATTCTTGTTTTTGGGAACACAGAGCTAATTAATTTGATTTTCACATGCTCACTTGCTCTTTGTATGTCCTCCTTGACCAGTAAAAGTATCAGGTTTACTCAGGATAGCCTCCTCAGCCTCCACCAGGATGTTCAACCTTCCCAATGACAAAGGGCAGCTCTAAGCACTACTGGTTGCTAGGGTTGTGTCCCATTGTCTGACTGTTGGCTTGATCAATGAGGCCTTATTGTATTCTGAGGGTTGTAAAAGGAGGAGAGTTGGTACAGCTGGATGTAGAGCCATTAATGCCTCTCTGGCTCTATTCATCACTTTCCATATTGACTGTCATACACATACTCACCAGGCTACACTGGTGTATGTTTAAGCTACACAGACTCAGCCTTATTGTTTATACATTAGCCTACACATATACCTGCATAAAATATAGCTACACCTGTTTACACATATGTGTGCATACACATGAATACATGTTCAAACCCAAAAAATATTCAATTTCCCAAAGTAAAATAGTACATTGAGTAGATCCTTGACCATCATATCCATGTGTATCAGTATCTATGTGTGTGGGATTGCAAGAGAAATGTGATAGTTTCCCCAGGTTATGGTGTTATGTGAGACAACAATAATTAAATCTGTAACAGTTCAGAGAATACAGAAACAAGCAATCAATTACCAGTAGAGAAGGTAATACTGAGACAGTCATTAAACAATGCAAATACTGCTGCAGCTGAATGGAAAAAAAAAAACTATGGATGAAATTCCACAGTCATATTTTTATTCAAAGTATTAAAATATTGTATTTTAATACAATGCCTACAAGCCTATAGTAAGACTAACCACACTTTATAATTAATCATTATGCATGTGAAAAGGGTGATTACCCGTCTATCATGGTAGAAGAACGTATAAGAGATATCTTTACTCACTATGTCATACTTAATATGTACTCACATTATTCACAGTCTATTGTCCATGAACTTGGTATATGCATTATTAAAAAGATGTTGTTGAGAACATGAAGTGGAACAACTGGATACTTTCGGTCTTTAAGATGGGACAGGTCAGATGAGATCTGACAATGGAAGGATATGATCAGTTGTATTAAGGATGCTTCTTTTATTGCACACATTTTAAATGATCTGAACATAATACATTCATTGTACTGTTTTGCATAACACCAGAAAACACCAAATTACTCCAGACAGCTTGCAATGTGCCAATGGGGGAGCTGCCCACTAATGACAAACAAACACATCACAAGAGTCCTCAAGAAATATGCCTGGTTATATCTTTATTACAATATTTATTTTTATGAAAATGACATATTTAAAGAGTTTAGAAGTTTGAAAGACTAAAGAAGTCAGTACAGTGATTATTTGCTTACAGTTGGTGTCATCAAAGCATTTGACAAATATCCTTTCTGACACAATGCTTGACTTTATACAGTCACAAAACTCAGGAACTCCTACAAGTTGGCACAAATATGGGAAATGGGTTCCAAAACCCAAACAAATACACATGGAACCCAAAGAAACTGACCACAACAATACAACCACTCAATGACATCCTTAAAGCCTGACCTCAGCAGAGCTTTTTGCTTTTTGATCTGTGAGTGCATTCTAACTGTGCTTTGTTCTTGCAAGATTCCTTGGGTTGATGGCCTCCCCCATGTCTCCTCAGACCTTGGTATCCCCCCCCCCCCCCCCCGAGCCTGTTGTGGGTTCAGAGCAGAGCCTCCTCACTTCTCCCTTGTCTGATGATGTATCTGACCATAATACTTGTAAGAACATTTAGTTTGCTGTGGTTGCCTACATGTACATAATTTTGTAATTTTGCATCAGTGCAATGTCTGTGACATGATGTGTTTGTAACTTTATTGATTTTTAACTTTAATAATGATTACCTGCTTTCTTGTGCTAGAATTTAAAAGAACTTACTTAATCTCCCGTTTCATATTTTGATTTCTTTGCATTGCATGTTTTGTTATGTGTGTGGTCGTTCAAATAGTTGTGAGAAGAAAGCACATACCATACCATTGACACTTTCAGTTCCACCCCTGACATATACTTTAGTGAGGTGCTCTGCGGGAAGAAATACTGAATACTGAATCTGTGAAGATAAATCTGTCCAGTGTAACTAATGCACAATCAAGCTATCAATCAATAGGACTTACTCTCAAGGAGCCTGGAAGATTAATGGGGCTAAGTCCTGCTGTTTGAGCGTTTATGCACCACTCCATTGTGCTACTGTTAATTATATGTCCTGACCTGTTTCCTAATACAAAAAGAGCAATGTTCAAACTGCATCCATGTAATTCATGCTACTGAGCTTTAGCACAGGGCAAATAACAAATCTAGCCTCACTTCTTAGCTTAAGATACCAAAATGCTTACATTAAAAGTCTTCATTTCCCGTACTGGGCAACCATGAGAAATCTCCAGGACTGACCAGTGACAACACTCAACTCACTTCTTGCCTCGCAGTTTGCATGGTTTATGAAGAATACAGAATGATCAAACAACTGTCTGAGATTTTTCAAAGTGAACAGCAAAAAAAACCAAACAATTCTTTAAATAAACAAAAGACAGCAAAGTATATGTCTCCCCATCATGGTAAAGCAAATAACTAGAAATAACTATCCCATAGGCCGTTAAAAGCATAACCCCAGTAGCAGTAATACAGAAATGCCAAAAAGCCTGTGTTGCGAATAATTATTGATGGATTAGCATAGCAAGTGCAGGGTGTCTCTCTCTTCAGGTAATGTGACCTCTTGTTTCCTGAAGAGGAATGGGTATTAAGCTCCTTATGGCTCAGGTTATTGTTATTACCTCCATTATTTGAGATGACCAGATGCTTGAGCAGGAGGGGGAACGGCACACCCCACTGACAACGGTGTTGTGTGATTGGCTTGGACTAGAAGAACATTCTTGAGGTCAAAGGGCAAATTCTTCCAGAGCTAACATGCCATCTGCCCGGCGGAGGACTGCTTCTACTACTCCTTTTTTATGTGAAAGCCTCATTTTGTACACTAAGATAACTACAAAAAACTAAGATGACAACTATCTATACGTACCCTATAGCATATGGCTACAGCAACACACACACACACAAAAGCAAGTGCATATTAAAACCTTATATACCATAAACTGTTAGAGCTGCAAAAAGCAAAGGTTTTGGAGCCTTCTAATCTGAATGATTTCACTCTATTTATACAATGAAACAATATATCAATTATGCCTATCGACATAATCTATTGACATTGTTCTTCTCACAGTCAGCATATGATGTGATGTCTAGACAAAGATATCTGATCTAATTATATTGTTTCTTAACATAGTCAAGAGATACAACGGAGAGTCAGCTCCAACGCTATTCCATCAGCTCCATTATTTTTATTTTTATTGGCTTCACAAAAAGCTCTTTCAACTATTCTTCTCCTTTTTTCTAGCCTTCATGTTAGAACTGCTATTGAAACGTCAGCATATTCAAAGTCGCATTGCTCATTTATGTATTTATTTAAACAGATTCTGTTAAGTTTTATATTAGGCAGCACCACAATGATGTTTTACAATGATCTGGGTACAGATCCTAACGAGTTACCCAACGGTGAGAACAGTAAAGAAACACCATCAACACATCATCCTCCCAGACAGTCACGCTGCAGGCAAAGAAGGCATGGGAAAAACATACAAAATATAATTAAAAATGGAGACATTTGCATGATAGAGCAAAGATCTATGTGGGGAGTTAATAACCAACATTAAAAGTCTATCGATTATCTAGCAGAACTAATAATCTGGACAGCACACAGAATACTAGAAACACGAGGTGATTACAAGTTGGGAGCCAGGTTTTATAGCTAACAAAAGATGTGAGAGCATGAAATCAAAGGTTGTCCATGGAGCATCCGAATGAGATTAAGGGAAGTCAGCAATCTGCAGCAGAATAATGAGTGACACATGCAAATAGACTACAAAGCAATCAAGCATGCCAGGGTTAGAAAGCAACCAGAGTCACAGCAGGGATTCTACTGCAAGGTCTCACACTGGGGTTATATTAGGCATCACCACAGAAGCACACATTCAGAATACAGGCAAGAAATAGACAACTCTGAGTTTTAGCAAACTGTAACCTAATTAAGAGTACAGTAAATAGTGGGGAGAAATAATATCAATAACACAAAGTAGCATAAAAAGACACTGACAAGTGCAATTTTCTTTACAATTATTTCCTATATTGTGGCACATCTGTAATGATTGTGGCACAATGTGTCCTTTACAAGAAATGATGGGTGATGGAAGCTGTCCAAACTAGGTGTGACAATCTGTGTGTGATGATCCAGGTATGTCATAATGGTGTGGGATTTTTTTAAAGCTGCCAGCAATAGCATGATCAAGAGCCAGCAATTATTTTTTATCTGGTCTTGAAAATAAACTAGATGATTTTTGTTCTTAATAGTGAGAGCTTAAACCATTAAATGAATATGTCAGAATACTTTTAGTGGTTTAGAAAAGGTGGATATATCTACTTCAACTGAATGTAGTTTACTGTATAAAAATGTATTGTAACTTTTTAATAGGCAATTATGCCTGCAGTGGGTAGGTTATTTACAATGACCAACAATGATCCCTTCAAGAAATAAAACTGAGCTGATTTAGTATTGGGTGTTTTTCTGCAATTTGTTTTAGGTTTTGTTACAATTAGTACTTAGAAGTGTCACATTTCTGAATATAGTTGTCTAGTACAGACACGTGGTCTGGCTTTGGTTTTGATGGGTTGTTAATGAGCTGTCAGTTCTATTGGCTGCTACAGGAGTTTGTACACTGTCTAAAAAACGACAGTGGGTAAAATACGTCTTTGGCAACCCACAACCGAATATTTAATAAGAGCCCATATCTAAAGTTGTTTTTGTCTAGCTGTTAAAAAAAACCAAAAAAAAACCAAACAGTATATTTCTATTAACCTACATAAAATGGATTGTTTCTTCAGATTAAACTGGAAACTGGGAAGCTAGTTTAACCATTCTCAGTTTTTATTATTTTAAAAGCTGATGAAGTCTGAAAGTTTTTTCATATTTTATGAACAGTATCCACCAAGTGAGGCTTGGTGTCATCTATGGCTCATCCAGCATGGTATGTTAACTGTGGTAGTAGGGCACAAAACACTACTCATCTGGTCAATCAGGCACAGCTGACATCTGATCCAGCTGGTTAGTGTAAGCTCTAGGACTCATGACAGGTGCTTGCTACAAGTTTCCTTTAGTTTTGTTGTGTACATGGAAGAATTATGTCACTCAAAGCATAAAATGTGTTCAGCTTGCTGGGCAAGGCACTGTGCCATACACAATCTTCATGTACATGATTTGCTTCAAATGAATACTGAGCTGCCAGACATCTTTCTGCATCTCTAAATGACTTAGTTTTTATCTTTTACCTTTAGAGAATAGAATAGCTTTGTTGCCAATGTGTAAGAACAATGACTCTATGGGTAACTTGTTGATCATTCCAACAATCAGACTTCAAATCATGTGAGCTCTTAAAATAATTTGTAAAAGATGCTACTGGTGAATTTCAGGCAGTCTGGGTAACATTCACTGGAGCTTTAGGACTTGGACTTGAATTTAAAATGGTGGTTTGAAATGCTGGCAAGATTTTCTTCAAATTGTTTCTGGATTGGCAAACTTGATTTCTTATTGGCAGGTTTGGGGAATTGGATTTGTTCCAGGATTTTGTATGTCAGGAAAATGTATTTCTTTGTGCAAATTAAAAACAATGTACTGAACTACCTGATGATATGTAAAATCAGTCATAAACTGCAGTCTAGTTCACTGCAGGACAGTGTTTTCTGCATACATTCCACATGCTGCGGGGTTTTTCTGAAGTAATGCATTTCTTACAAAACTCCTGACAAACTGTTAGATTTACACAACAGATACAGATTTTTTCACCTCTGATGAGGAGCGCTTTCCTGAGCACAAGAGTAATTTCCACTGATTAATGAAACATGCTTTCACTTTGATTTATGAAATGTCCTTTTCCTTTTCTTTTCTGTATCCTCACACTGAGACTCCTGATTAAATAACTTCTGTCAGTGGGAGAGTTTTTGCTGATGCTGGCAAAGGAAAACACATTTCACTTCTTCTCTCTCTCTCTCTCTCAAAACCTACCTTCAAAACGTACTGGCACATAATGGCCACTGACTCAATGCAATGCTCACTGATAACTGCAGAAAAAGTCATTTCAACTCCATGTAAATTTCACATGAACACACGAATACTCATTCTAGTCCCCTGCTGTACAGTAGTAGTGTGCCTGGGGGTTCCTTCTCATGCAGAAGACCTTGTTTCAATGTCTTGGCTTCTCTAGGAACTAGTGGATTGGAAAAGGAGCAGTATCAAGGATGAAATGACTTGCCAGGGAAAGTAGGGCATCGTGACAGATCTTCTCTACAGCTGGCGTCACTGGCATTGGGAGATGGACGGGTTCCTTTCATTCTGGACCGTGTGAGGAAGACACTAATGATCCCTATCAATCAAGAGTGCACTAGCCAGGATGGAATACTGTGAGAGCCATGCGTGAGTGTGTGAGATGGAAGCAGAGGTGTGTTGGTTTCGTAGATATGTACTCTGAAAGTTGTATTTATGCCAACAAAAAGTTCACAAGGATGAACCAGAATTATAGCAGCTGGTTGTGAATAATTGTTGAGAAATATTTGGGAAGGAAAATCTAATTTGGTGGTGGAATACTTATTGACACAATATGACTTGCTTCCTAGGTGACAGGATGACTAAATATTAGGGAAAGACCCAATTTTATTCACTTTATTGTCTTTCAAATGGATTTATTAAAGATGAAGAGATATTGAGGGTTAGATCAAGGTTGTGCAGTGGAGCAAAGATTTTGGTCACTTTTAAAGAGGGGTTCATAAATCACACTAGGAAACAAGCTATAAGACTAGGAAACAAGGCATAAGAGTCACAAAAGCATGGTCTAGTCAGAATGTATACAAAGGCAGCTTTTAAGTCTATTTATTACTTCTAACTCCAGAATCTCTGACATTCTTACTGGAGAGCTGCACTCTATGACCAAAGGTATATGGACATATGATCACAACATCTGTGAGCTTGTTGGACATCCTATTCCAAATACATGAGCATTAATATAGTGGTATTGTTGAAATTTGTGCCCATTTGGTCAAAAAAGTCCCTGAAATTGAATGAGAAGGCCTGGATTGTAACGGATATTCTAATTAATTTTTCTAATTAATTTTTCCATGATTAATGTCGATGCCAAAATATACCGATTATTTGTGCAGTAAGCGCAACTAAACCAACACTATTACAATTTAAAAACACCAGTCTGTCAATCAATGTTTGAAAACAGCTACACAATAGTGGCAAACAATTTTTTATTATATACACTGGAATTTCTTCTTTGCTTTTTGGATCCGAATCTCATTCATTTACACCTGTGTTGTCACTGTAATGAAAGTCCGCAGAAACCTGCGTTACAAACGGACTGTGGAAGTTCGCTAGTGTGCAATAGCCCACTTACAACACAAATGGAAGAATTTAGACAGCCATCCGGTTCGGAAGACCGGAGGTTTAGGTTGAAAACTGGAGTTCTTTGTTCAAAGTCATGTGTCACTTGACGATAGCTACCTAATTACCGACTTGTAATGATAATGACTATCAGCTGCAACTAACTGGCATACAACTCTCTAACTTGAATGTTAGCGGTCTTTTAAAGTTATTTTAGTAGTTGTGTAGGAGAAAGTAATAAGTTCTCTCGCAAGTGTATGACGATTTGTGAATAGCGTTGTATTTTTGGTTTGTGCGTGCCAAGATGTATTCTGGGATCCGTTTGGGGTAAGTCTGATGTCAAATAAGTGAGCTGCTGATGTTTTGATTTGGGATTACTCAAGCTGTAATTTTTTTTTTTTTTTTTTTTAAACAGGACGTTACTTGGCTTAGTGTTTTTACCTCATGTGAGATGTTCTGGAAATATTGTGGGTAAGAAGTTTTTGCTAAATAAATTGATACATCTGTTAGAATTTACACTCTGATTTACAGTGATCAATGATCATATAGAGCCTGACTAAGCTTGTATTTACTTCATTTTGCCTTTCTTCAGATGGAACCGCAGGACGTTCTCTAAATTTTAAGTATAACATGGGCAACAGTGCAAGGCCACAGCAAACCTTGGGTCAAGTTTTTTTTCAAAATCCACAGAATCTTACCCCCAGCTCCTACAGCATAAGCTTTAGTCAAGGCACCCACAGCAGCTTGGTAGCACCTGGCCTTTCTCAACCTTTGCCTCCCTATAAACGTGTTTCCTCTTACCAAATGTCAAGTCCCTCCAAAAATATCTGGCCATCCAGCAGCAGTGCCACCTTATTTAAGATGGCAGATTCTGGATACTCTATGCATGGGCTCCAATATGGCTCTGGTTCTGAGCATATGAAGCCATATAGAAGTGAATCCAGATCGAATATTGCTAAACCTTCCATTGTCAGTTCTGCAGAGATAATTTTAAGACCAGAAACTGGAGGATCCCAGGATTTTGTGGACCCAAACAATCCTGGTGTTGGCAAACAACTTCCTGTGTACAGTACTGTGTCTAGACCAAGTCCTTATAGATCTCAAATCAGCCACAAGTCTGGGAATATCTGGCCAGGCACCACTGCTTCCAACTCATTCCAGAGTGACGTTCTTCATTCCTCTTCAGCTGAGGTAATTTTGTCTAAACCTCAGTTTAGACCTAAAAAACCTTTTAGTCATTTTACACCTGCTCATCATTTTACAGCCAGTTCTGGAGCAATTCATCTAGTTAATGCAGTAAATCCTTCTGCATCTGATGGACGTGTTTTGACCAGTTTTCGAAGTCAGAGTGTTCCTGGTCCAAAAGAAATGGGTTCGTCCTCTGCAATTGGATATGGCTTTGAGTCAGGATACCATGACCAGGAATCACATGGTAATGGTTTCCAAGCTTCTTTCAAACCAGCCTCTATGTATCCTGTCCAAATGTCAAAGCATGCTGAACAGACCCATTTTGGAACCCTAGCTAAACACATGTCTCAGCCAATAGGAAGTAAAGCATCTGGCATTCAAGATGGCACTTGGATATCTAAATGCACTATTGATATTCCATCTCATTATGGCCAAGGTTCCATCCGAAGATGTGCTCTCCTTAGCAGCAACCCAGATTTGCTTCAAAATCAAGGCTCCACTAATTCCACTTTAACAACTTGGATGCTGCTTTTCAGTCAGAAAAAGCCAACTCGTAGTTCAGTTATTGTCCCTGATGAAACACTGCAACCAATTGCAGTACAGAATGCAAACCCTTCTATGATGAGCTCACACGACAAATTTGGTAACAGAGCACAAACTCTTCAGAGCCAAGACATTTTCCAAGGTGTAAATATGTTTTCATCTAGAACAAATGCCCAGGGACCAGCCCGGAGAGTGAGTGTGCCTGCTCTACCAAGTGGTGGTAATGTATACCTTCCACGTGTAGGCTCACCTCAGTCTAATATACACAAGAGATGTGAAATGCATGGAAGTGCACCACCTGCTGGCAGCTCTGTACCATTAGCTTGGAACAGGGGAAAGTCATTCAAGTCGTAATGGCCACAACTCCATGTGTCAGTCAAACCAACAGAGTAGAGGGATCCAATGATGCTGTATACAACTTGGTTATGGAAATGCATTAATTCACTGCACCATAGCACACCCCAGAGAAGAGACACAAGTGCTTGGAGTGTTCAGTCATTACCTATGAGAGTGCGTTGAGTCAAAATGGCTAAAGCAAGGCATTCTTGAATAGGTGTCTGCTGCCTCTCCACAAATTCCAGGAGCTGTTTCACATGGATTTTTTTTTTCCTCTTAGTGGTGGAACAATGGAGTATAAGTCTAGGGGAACCCTGAACCTTTTCCCATTCCAGTAGGAGGAAGAACTTGTTTGTAGTGAGTTTGTCTGCCAGTTGGACTGCACTTTCTCCAGGGAGCCATGACGACAAGTTTGTGGTGAGGAGTCCAACACTGACTGCTGAAAGTACAATGAACATGAACTTGGAGTAGGTCAAACCTGTACAGTGCACGTAATTTCTCAAATTCTTGGCATGTACTTTCCTGTGAACTGCTATGGGACCAGACAAATAAAATTTTGATGCTTTAATTTTTGGTCCATTTGTCTGTTTCCTGCTTCCCACCTTTTGAAGTGCAACCTGTTTCTAGGTATAAAGTTAATCTGTTTATGGTCATTGACTGGATGGATAGATGGGGCTATTAAATCACTTGCAGATTCTGTGGGCTAACTCGAACGTCTACCTCCTCTGATTTGATCAGACAACGTGTTCTCGGGTGTCGCAACAGAAGCACGTTGGTGCCATCTACTGGAAAGTGTCTCTCACACTCGCGCTCTCTCGATAGCTCGATCGCTCGCTCGCTCTCGGTTCAAAGGGCTAGCCGCCTTTAAACGTTTCAGAGCAAAAATGTATATGGGTTTGCGAGTTTGTTACCGCAGTTGAGGTTTCAAACGTACGCAATTCTAAACGTTTTAACGTTATTACTGCGTCACGTCACCAGCAGTGTTGAGTTGGGAATCTACCTGTTACTGCAGGTAAGTTGAATTAACGTTAAGAAGAGGAAGTGTAAAGGATAAGGGAACTGTCGGATATTAATCTTACATATCTATGCCGTTTGACATGAATCAATAGACTGCCATAATTGCGCGCACACTATTTTTGAAATAACCTTAAAAATCCAGGAGGAGAAAACATTGGACTTCCGGAAATCTTTCTCGTACTCAATTGACTGCGACGTTTCCTCCATATGCCGTGAGTAAAGTGTGTTTAGTTGAGGTGAAACGTGGTATTTGGATTATTATTTCTAACAAACAAATACTACTACTTATCAATTTGAATAATCTTGAGTTTTTCTCAGACTGCAGGACAGTGGAAGGTTTTGTAACATCTGCCATTTTCTTGGTCCTCCGGTAAATGAGCTTTATCGGCGGTTATATACGTATAGGCCTATATATTTTTGTAATGTGCTTGTTTGAAACTCTCAAATAATTCATGTGAAATTATCACCCGCCTCCGTTTAAAAATATCTAGTTTCTCTTCCTATCTGGTATGCCTGATGATGGTTATAATGTCTCTAAAGCAACTCGGCTGCCGTGGGTACAGACGTTTGTTTGTTTTTTCTGCCTCTGTGTGGTTTGTGCACTGCTCGACGGACTAGGCGTGTTTACTGCTATTTAAGGCTAAAGGTTGCTGCTTAAATGAAACGGACTGAAGACTTACTGTTCAAACAGGCTGAATCAAGTGTGAGAGCACATTGATCTTTTTCTCAGACCATGCATATGACAGGTTTACGCTGTTTTGCATGTTCTGTGTTTCTCTTCTTTTGTGTTTGTTAAATGTCGCTGGGACATTATAAATTATGGCTCCCTATATAAAGCAATACAAAAGCAACCTATTTCGGATGGCGAGCAAATGTGTAAAAAGTAACCACCTTCTGCATGTGTTGATAAAGCTACCAAACCGGTTAGTTTAGATCCATTTGGTGTGGCAGACGTCAGGTCATATGCAGCTTTCATTATCTCCGTTGCAATCTACACCCGAACTGACATGCTTACCAATCCAAGCTAACCCGAAGTCCTGTGTCTTTTTCTTTTTTAACAGACTGTGACATTACTGAGTCATGTCATACAGCTCCAGCAATTGTGAGGGGGCAGGGGGTCCTGGAGCTCATCCCAAGCATCGTAGTAGCATCAAAAACAGGCCATACCAAGAGCGCTGTGTTGACCCAGTCAAACCTGAGACCCACTACCCTGGAGCAGTCCATAAGATCTGCCACAGGGAAGCTAATGGCAATGCCGTTGAGCCAGAGACAGTCAGGTTTTTACCTGCCAAAGTAGAACCTGCATCAGGTTCCTGTACATGTGCTCCCTGTGCCTCTGTGAACAGTTGTAGGACATTTGTGTGTAGCGTGTTGACATGTGGACTGTTCCGAGTGTGCAGGCGTTTGCCGTGTCTGATGCCTGGGGACAACTCGGGGGATGACACGGAGGTGAAAACTGTGTCCGAGCCAGGTAATAACGGCTTCTATTCGGATCTTCGTATTCGCGGCATAAAGGTGGACACATCCGTTATCGAGGAGGACCAGGAGCAGGGCTCATTTAGCCCTTCTAAGTTGGAGCTGGACAGCCCAGCCTATCCAAGCAGCAGTATCCATTTCAGCAGCCTACAAGAGGAGCACTTTATTTACGAAGGAACTGATGAGGACGTGGACTCATTAATCACACGTAAGCTCCTGGAGGTGTTCTCGGAGTTTGAGATTAATGAGCTAGCAAAGTGTACGTCAGACTCCATGTTCCTGAAGCGCTCCCAGGAGATCAGTCAGCTCATCTCCGACATCGTCCAGGAGCACCACATCAAGGAGCAGGAGGCAGAGTGCCGGTTGGTGCGCGAGATCATCCGCATCAGCACGCGCAAAAGCAAGAAGAAGCTGCCCATTCGGCAGCAGGAGCCCCAGAGAGACAGCGGCAATGACACGTGGAGGAGCGGCAATAGCAGCAGCAAGAAGAACAGTTTCAACTCCATCGGTGATGGCAGTAAGTGGCACCCTGCTTGCTACTCTCTGCTACTCCTTAAGTGGGCCCTGCTAAAGATGAAGAGCTTCCATCTTCACTCGTGAGCCTTTATTTGTAAAGTTAGATCTGTGACGTTAAAGCTGTATGGTGATATTATGACTTCTGGTACATGGAGAGATGAAGGGTATGTCATTTTTAGTACCTGTATTGCAGGAAAATGGGGTATGGCTAAGGGGTTGGTTGCAAGGCTATAACAAGTATTGCAAGTTAGTTTTCAATATCAAGTTGGTCCTGGTCATTCTCTTGTTTGTAATATTAAAGATCAGTGGCTTTTTGGTTATTGATGAATGTATTCAGTATGTTTATGCAATGGAGTTAACACTCCTTGCAGTTCTTGCAATATGTAAGTTAATATGGTCACTATGATGCAGACTCTCTTCATGTTTCTTCCTTGTTTTAGGCCTGAAAATTTCAGAGGAGAGATCAGATGACATAGAAGCCAGAAAGCTGAGAAACAACAGTAACCAGTGTAAGATGGTCATGGTATTTTTTAACTGCTAACCCAGGACTGTTATTACCATATAATCATATCAATTAGCGACTGAATGCATTATATAATTGCTGTTTAATCTGATAATCTGCCAGTGGGCTGGTCCCCACCTCATTTTTATACAACAGTAATCTACCACTTTGAAGGAGCAGTACCGCTCCCACTGGTTCATATTAAAGGCTGTTGACTGCCTCTCTCAGCTGACTGTACATGATACACTGACCCAGCCACTACTTGGCTTGAATAAGAGAAGGGCAAGACCAGCTCCTCTCCCATCTGTAGATCATGAGACGTTACATAACCCAGCCATTGTCTCATACAATGCGCTCTTGTTTGGGGGGGGCTATCTAATCAGTTGCAGAATTCTGAATTTAAATGTCTCTCCCTTACTTGTTTGAAAATGCCTACCCCTGCTAGTTCTGTTTAATGTTTTTATTGTGGCTTTTACGCTTAAGTGTAATATACTTTTTTTTTTTAATGATGTAAAAAGGTTTACTAATCGTTTGAGAATTATGTGAATTCATCTGGTTTTTGCCAGTTGTGTAGTCTTGGTGTATAAATGTGTATGAACATATATTAGATTTAAACAGTCCATGAAGTCACACATTTATGACTTTTCCTTTTGCCTGTTTCCTTTCTGCTCACTCGTTCTCCTCTTCCCTATTCCCGGGTTCTGCCGCCCCACCCCCAGCGTACTCTTCGAGCTCCCCTGGGCCATACTCTCCGAGCTTCCAGGGTACAGTCACGCCTGTCACATCGGACACTCCTCTGCTACCTTATAGTGTGCGAGCCTGAGTTGGCAGTTTGGCCTTTTCCGAAGAGACCTCCTGACGACTCGAAAACTAATGAAGTAACTTGAGGAAGAGAGAACGTATGCTGAATATGTGTATGACCTAAAGGGATGGATTGCTATCAGTTCGTTTGAAGTGTAGCATAGCAAGGAATTATATTTCTATTTGCAAGTAGAACAGTTGCTGGATTTGTTACTTTGGACTCCACTGCTTCTGCTTGGAGTTTGTTTCATCACTGCCTGTCCGTGATAACTGAACCTAGTAAGAGTGGTTAAACTCTTAAGAAAGTGGCAATAACACTCAAACATTCCAACTTCTATATAGCTGACATCAGTAGCATATTGGATTTGATATCCTTTTGATTTTTTTAATTCTATTTGTTGGAAGAACCACTGTTGCACTTTCTTTAAATGGGCACTGAAGGATATACACTGTCAGCTTTTTTTTCCCTCATAGTTCTTTATAACCTGTTGGTGTGAAGTACAGCAGTACCTCAGGGTCATCTTTATGTACCCTGTGTATGGACTGCCCAACAGACTATGGAGGTCGTTTAAAAAAATTATGCTAGTGCTTGATTGTTTTACAAAGTGGCACTGTGTTCACTTTTTGTATATAGTAATGTCTTCTCTTCATGCAAATGTCCAGAGTGTAGATTTGATTTTGTGTAACTTTGAATGATATGTATATTTTAAATGCAAAATTTAATATTGTCACACTGAAGGATGACCCAGTAGATGTGTCTAATCTCTACATAGTTCTAGACTAAATTATGGTGCAGTTGGAGACAAGGCTTTGTCTCGGATAGAAAACCTTAAGAGTTCGATAGAGCAATAATATATTAATTCTTTTTACTCCAAATAAACTTTGTATGAATGTGACTTTTGAAGTGAAAAATATAAGCTAAATGCAGGAAATGTGGAAATTCTGACGATTGTACACTTTTTTCCATTTTTAGTGTTATATGGGAAATGTTTTGTAAATAGTCATTGTAAATGAAATGAGTCCATGAGCAAGAACCTCTACTGTAAGACCAACATTCAAATATATGGGTAGTGTTTTGCATGAACTTGGTGTGAAGAACCAGTAACCCGATATAACCTACTCTCACAGTTTCCATGGTGGAGCTATATTACAAGCTTTTTCAGAGGCTCTTGAGGAATAAAATCTTTTGCAACAGGAAAAAAAAAAAACAACTCAGAGGAGCAAATGGTACAAGCGTCTGCTTTCATACCTCTATTATTATACAGGTGCATTAAAAAAAAATTAGAATATCTTGAGTATGGATTATAGCTCATGAAAATCAGAAGTCCAGTATCTCACATTTATTAGAATATTTCATATTTCATAAGATAAAACAGAAAAGGATGTACAATACAGAATTGTTCTACTTCTGACAAGTATGTTCATTTATGCACTCAGTACTTGGATGGGGCTCCTTTCCTATGAATTACTGCATCCATGCGATGTTATTGAAGTCCAGGATGCTGTGACGGTGGCCTTCAGATTGTCTGTGTTGCTGGGTTGGATGTTTCTAATCTTCCTCTTGATAAAAGTCCATAGAGTCTCTGTGGGTCCAGTGCGGAAAGTTGGCTGGCCAATCAGGCACGGAAGTATCATGGTCAGAAAACCACTTGGTAGTTGTTTTGGCACTTCGGGCAGGTGCTGAGTCCTGCTGGAAAAAGAAATCAGCATATCCATAAAGGTTGTCAGCAGATGGAAGCATGAATTGCACTAAAATCTACTGGTAGGCAGCTATGTTGACTTTGGACTTGCTAAAACACAGTGGACCAACACCAGTAGATGACATGGAACCCCAAACCATCACAGACTGCGGAAACTTCACACTGGACTTCAGACACCTCTTATTCTGTGCTTCTCCACTCTTCTTCCAGACTCTGGGACCTTGATTTGTATATGAAATTCAAAATTTACTTTCATCTGAAGAGATAACTTCTGACATCGTCTCTAGGTAAAGAGTTGTAGCCCCTTTCCTGGTGATGTCTGTGTTTGGAGGCTCTTGATGCACTGATACTAGCCTCACTCCATTCCTTGTGAAGGGAGCCCAAGTCAATCAACTTGTCTTGATCCTCTCAAGGCTGCGGTCATCCTTGTTGCTCGTGCACCATTTCCTACTACCCTTCCAGTCAACTTTCCATTAATATGTTTTGATACAGCACTCTGTGAACAGCCAGCCTTTTCAGCAATGACCTTTAGTATCTTACCTTCCTTGTGGTCATGTCTTCCCCATGATTGTACTTGCATGTGCTGAACGAGACCAAGAGATACACGGTATCTGTACTGTTTGAATAGTAATTTACTCAAACTCATAATTAAATATTCAAATAATTTGATATACTGCATTTTGGATTTTCATGAGCTATAAGCCATATTGATTAAAAGTAAAACAAAAAAGGCTTGAAATATCACTTTACAGCTAATGAATGTAAAATTTGTGACCATTTCCCTTTTTGATTTAAATTATGAACCTGTGTAAAGAACAATCAGCATGTTGGTTTTGTTCTGTGATAGATATTGTAGCTCCTGTAGGCATATGTAGGGTTTGCATAGCTTTTTATACCATGTCTCTCAAATCTCCAAAATATGGTCTGCAACATTCTTACTTGAAATGTTCTTAGAATGCAAATAAAGCCTCATTATGGTTTCACCTGGAAATTAAGGTTAAAACCAATGTGACACATGGTGGAACACCACTGGTAATGGCTGTGTGTGTTTACCAGATATGTCCACTGAAAGCCAAACCAGCCAACTGAACCATCCTGGAGTGATGTATTATCTACAGCTCTGTCTCACCCATCCTGGAGAGCTGTATTATCTGCAGCTCTGTCTCACCCATCCTGGAGTGCTGTATTATCTACAGCTCTGTCTCACCCATCCTGGAGAGCTGTATTATCTAGAGCTCTGTCTCATCCATCCTGGAGTGCTGTATTATCGACAGCTCTGTCTCACCCATCCTGGAGAGCTGTATTATCGACAGCTCTGTCTCACCCATCCTGGAGAGCTGTATTATCGACAGCTCTGTCTCACCCATCCTGGAGAGCTGTATTATCTAGAGCTCTGTCTCATCCATCCTGGAGAGCTGTATTATCTACAGCTCTGTCTCACCCATCCTGGAGAGCTGTATTATCTAGAGCTCTGTCTCATCCATCCTGGAGAGCTGTATTATCTACAGCTCTGTCTCACCCATCCTGGAGAGCTGTATTATCTACAGCTCTGTCTCATCCATCCTGGAGTGTTGTATTATCTACAAAAGGGCTGCACAAAGGTATGCTGACAGTATGCACAACACATTGTGATAGAGTTGTAGTTCTTATTATGAGAGGGTGTGGTGTTCTGTATTGAGAGAGGGAGTAGTTCTGTTATGAATGATTTGGTTTTTCTCTGTAGTCAGGCTGTGTTGTAGAATCAGAGGTCCAGAAAATGACAGCACAATTTATCAAACAACAGAGCTCCTCCCTGTGAATCCCAAAGGCATTTATGGTTGGTTGTTTAACGCTATGCCATTAAAATAACCACCTATATTCCTAATAACTGAAATATTAATAACTAGGTCCTTTAGGGACCTGGTTCTACTCTACTATAATCTGACTTTATATGCCACATATTCAGTGCTCTGGTGTAGATATCCATATGTGAATTCCCATATGATGAATCAGTCAGTCTTTATTTTGAATTTGCTCTGTAAAGTTACTAAGTCACTAATCTCTAGCCTAGGCTGCTCCTTTGGTCTTTTCCTGGAGACATACGAAGCCTAGCCTTGGCCTGTATAACACTGTCATACTCAGCATTACCAATTCCACTCACTTGCCATCACACTTAACCTCACTTTTATCCATCCATGTTTATTCAGTGTGGTTCATTGTTTCAAAAAGAGATCTATTAGCACATACAGGACATTCCTGGAGGCATTGTGCAGTAAATAGCCTATATGTATTTGTTCCATTACCACTGAAACTACTGTACCTTATTATACCTGCTGGTGGGGAGTTTATGCTGAGATAGAAAGTATTTTCCCTCCAGCATTGAATTCAGTGAGCGCATTCCTTCCAGAGACCAAATCTGTTGTTTGTACAGGGGACATTAAAAACGTTCACACAGGTATTACAAACTATTGGGACAGAACACTTAAATTATAACATTTATTTACTGAGAATAACATTAAATAAAATAAGCAATAATTAGAGAAAATACATTACATTCACTGTTAACTGAAGAGTGTCTCTAAGTGTGGCAAATGTAAATAAAGCACAACTGGTTTGACCAGGTCGACTGATGGGAAATATAAACACTTAAGAGGAAGTACTGTTTTAAGTCTCAATATATATACAGAGCTGGGGGGGGGGGGGGTTGGTTGGGTGACTGTGGGCTGATACCTGATATCACTGTACTGCATAGGAGGTTGGGACTTTTTTTTGAACTTCCTATCCATTTACAGTATTTACAAGCCCTGTGAAACGAAGAGTCATTTTAATGATCTTCAGAATTTGTTAAGTGTCACTCATATTACACATTTATCAGAATAAATTATATCTTTAGGTTAGTCAGATATTGGCGTATCCAGAATTCAATTCTCCAGTCATGACAAGAGATAACCGCAAGAGGGAGACCAAATCACGACATAGCGCCTTGACTCAAAAAGAACGTGTTGAAGATATCGTTGCTTAATCAATATTAGAAACCTTTTATTACACAAGGGTTACCTGAAAATAAAATGAAAATCAAGCAGATCCCATCTCAACATAATTAGCCTAATTATATGAGAATATACAAATGCTAACAATCATTTTATGCATATAAGTGACAGTTCAACTGTTATTTCTCACAGACAGTATTGAGTATTAAAATCTATATCCAAAAATGTTTTACTAAATATTTTTTCCTTTACTTGTCCAATAAAATGCAAATGTAACTGGAGTAATATAGAAGAAAGACAGTAGAGTATAAAGTAGACAACGTCACTCAAAATGTATTTAACGTCTGTAAAAATTGACAAACAAATACCTAAATACAGTAACGGAAGTATAAACCAAATAAAATCATCCACTTCAAACAGGTCAGAAATTCCTATTAGCTGAAGAGAATTTCAGTCAGTAGTTCTAGAAGGTCTGTTTGGCCAATGACAGGCCTGAAAAATAGTTCTGTCACAAAACTTTGGGCCACTGTCCTTAGAGAAGACGCTGTAAGCAGGACGCAAGTGAATCGACCATGGTCGTTTGGATGAAGAGTCTGGATGACTTCATGCAGAACTCGCTGAGACTCCTTCTGAAGCCCCTCAATGTGCTTGCAGCTCATTAGACCAGATACATCTGTAAAAACAGCACACAAGCAGCCTTTTTATGTGGTCGCATTACACCAAATCTACAATAATCAAACCCTTTATTCTGAACTTCTATATAAGTTATGGTTGTATCACCAATAATTACCTTTTATGCACAACGATAAAACAAGAATTAAATTGCTTGGTTGTTAAAGAATGTTACCTGGATTGAATAATATTGCACCTTTGAGATATGCATACTCCTTAGCAGTGAGATCAAGGCTCCATAGTTTGTTCAAGCAGGAATTCAGGTTATGCACAGCTTGTAAGGTGGTTGGAGAGTCATCTGTCTCCTGCTCGTTGGTTCTCTTTTGGTGGTTCAGCAGGAGGTTTCGGAGGATGCTAGCTGTGGGTATGTCTGTTACCTCGAACACCATGTGCTCTTGTGCCAGGCCCAGGACAAAAAGTGGTGCCCAGCAGCTCTGAAGAAGCAAGAGCTGATCGATGCATGGTAGGTGGTGGAAGGAAGGTAGGCTTTTCATAAAATGAATGGTTTTTACCAGCACTTCAGATGCTGCTTGGCACGTACTCGCTGAGTTCCTCAAGCACACTAGTTTCCGTTGCTCGCAGTGACAATTGTGCATCCCAGAATAATCCCAGTTGTCGTGTCCTAGACCACAGCTGTCTTTGCGGTTGAGAATGTTGAAAAGGATGGCATGAGGATGCCGATCCCTGAATTCAGTACAGTAACAGTCTCGTTTATTTTCCTGAGGTGAATACATTTTTGACAACAAAAAAAAAAGGGCTTTTATAAGGCAAATTAGATGCCTTCTCACAAATCCAAATACAAGTGTTTTTCCACGCGCCACTTCAGAAGACTGGGTAAGGTGTTATTTATAGTGTGAGCCTCTAGCTATGACGAATTGTCAACCTTGACCTCGATCACCACCCTGAGCTACGACTCGCGAGCAAAACAACATGACCCTGGACCGCGTGCAGTGGGTTACATCTCCGCTACGTGGAGGCGATAAGGCTTATTCAGGTGAGCTTCAGTAGTGGCTGAACTGGGACGCACGGGCGAGAGTGCCGAAAGAGAGGTAAATGACATTTATCATGTTTACAAGCCATTCACTCTGTCTGTACCAAGCCACCAAGGACTGCGAGAACGATTACATAGGTTATAGACTTGGGCTTCGGGCCAATACACTCCACAGCACTGGATAAGACTGTGACTGCATAAGACTGCAAGAGCACTACATCAAATCTACTAATAATAGCTAATCAGGCTAATGACACTCTGAACGATCACATTGCATAGAAATCCCTTATTGATCATATTTAAACATTTGTGTTCATTTTCAGATGAAGTTAAAAGTCTACAGCATGAATTTTCAAATGTGTAAAGACAGGCCTGCTAGTCACAGTGAGATGTGGCTGTGGTACACAAAGGTCTTTTTAATACTTGCAACAAAATGCTTAAACCACTGTAGAAGGTTGTGTCAGTTAAATGTTGGTTGATCAAAAACAGTAATTCTTATTACAGCTACATTTTTAAATATCTTTCTAATTAAAGCTACAAAAATTGTTAAGTATTGGATGTACTTTATTTAAATTGCCCCTTAGTGTACCTGCTCAAGCACAATTTAACTGCACTTTAGCCTATTTTACAGTGTACTTGGCCAAGGGTCACTTTATTTTGAAAGTCTGTTGTATTATTCAAATACCATTAAATAAAGTACATCTAATAATAACACTAAACCTGTGTAGAAGTAAATGTAGATTTAGTTTGGAAGTATACATTCTTTAATTAATTTTATTTCATGCTGGCTACCATTTTTCTCCTTTTTTTGGGGGGGGGGGGGTGATTAGAAAGATAAAATAAAATCTGTAAGTTATTCTCAAACATTTCAATTAAATTTCAAGACTGTCAGACCCGATGCCGCTCTTCCTCCTTGTTGAGTTTTGTTTATGCTGTCCCAACTTTTAAAACAGTAAGGACGTTGCATTTTGTCTAACTGAGGCATAAATTCAGGCACAAGCATTTTACCCAGTTGGAAACATAAAAAGTTCACTTTGCATGGCGGTAATTTTAATATTCAGAAAGGTAGCTAGTGAGAAAAGTGTTCTCACACAATCCTACAAGAACTCTGTGCCAAAAATAGATGCCATTGGGTTATAGGTTTTAGAGACTCAGCTGACAAACTATTAGGAAAGGCTTCAAAACAGATCCGTTTAATCTCATTGTCCCAGTTCTTTATATTCTGGACGTTTCTAGAGAATTCTCCCAACCCTCGTTTTCACTCTATGAAGTACTTGAATATGCGCTACAGGAATTACGTTTTTAAAATTGGACCTCTTATTGGCTCTCTGTTCCTTTCTTTAACTGAAGGTTAATTTCATTGGTTCAAGAACTTTCCGGGTAGTGTTTGTAGCTAGGACGTGAAAACTGTACACCGGTAGAGCGTGATTACCCTTAAGCACAGACTTATTTGTTTAAGTATTTGTATTTGTCTCAAGACGGGTGGAAATCCTTAAGATGGGTGATGATGAAGAAAAGTATGATGGGATGCTGCTTGTTATGGCACAGCAGCATGAAGGCGGAGTACAAGAGGTAAATGTTTAAATGGATAGCGTCAGATGAGAGAGCGTCACATGCGCAGGAGTTGCAGGCTAGCTAGCTAGCTAATTAGTTTATTGATCATATTTAGAGAGTTGGCTGTCTTGATCTTTATTGTTGCAATTAATGTTTAGTTACAAATTAATGTATTATTCCACCACACATTATTTAGCTATGATGAATAACTCATAACTGTTGCTGGAACGTGGCTAGCTATCTATCTATCTAGCTAGCTAGCTAGCTAGCTAGCTATCTATCTAGCTAGCTAGCTAGCTATCTATCTAGCTAGCTAGCTAGCTAGCTAGCTAGCTATCTAGCATGCATCATTGTGTGTGTGCAGATAGGGCCTTAGTACATTACAGCTGTGATTTAGCTAGCTAGATTGACACATAGTAAAGATATTTAGCCCGCATTAATTGAGCCGTGTCACAGGAGCGACATGATAATCATAACAATTCACCCGTTGTTCAGCATTTTAGTGATTATACAGTTAGTTAATCTAGTTATCGTACATGTCTGAACGGCCGATTTTGCATTGGTAGCACAGATTTAACCGGTAATTTGTCTTGCATGTGTTCACTGTGTTATTTTGACTGTTAACAGTTGGTGAATACATTCTTCAGCTTTCTCCGACGAAAAACTGACTTTTTTACTGGAGGCGAATCAGGAGCTCCTGAGAAGGTGAGATGATCTCTATGGTACTTGTACACTATCTTCAGGTCGCAGCATATACAGTAAAACGTTATTGTATATACTGGCGTTGAATATTGTTGTTTTGAGAACAGTATAACTGACACTCAACTTTTCCTCATCAGTTAGTAAAAGAGGCTTTTGCTCATCACAGTCAACTGGCTTTCAAGGCCCAGAAGGAGAAACTGTCCAGGCAGGAGAAAGAAAAGAAGGAGAAAGCTGAACGGTCAGATAAGCTGAAGGCTGAAGAAGAGCGAAAGAGGAAAGAAGCTGAAAGTGAGCCCAGAATCAAAGAACTTACAGAGGAAGAAGCAGAGAGACTGCAGACGGAAATAGACCAGGTGAAAATAAATAAACAAAGAAATTGAAAGAAATCCATTTAAATTGCACATTTAAATTTAAATCCTTAAGTAAGGCAATATAACTTAAGAAATCATCAGAGCAATAAAGCAAATTCTGTTATTTTTTTGGTTTTGGTTCTCTATAACACCTGTCTGTCTGTTTGATGTATAAGAGAAAATCTTTTGTAAACTGAACACCAGCAAGTGATTTTTTTCAATATGCTCACATGTTATTTCACTACTGTCTTCAGAACAAAGAAAACGAGGAAAAAAAAGAGACTCCTGCTCCTGAGAGCAGTGTTGCAGATACGTCTGATAAAGCAGAGAAGGGGGTGAGGGGTGTTTACGTTATACAACACCTTTTGATTTAAACACTTTCTCAATTCTACCTTGGACTACTGGGTTCTCAGCTAATTATCAGATGGTTATGACTCATCTTTTACATGAATATGGCCGGGTTAACAATAGCGATGAATAAATTAGTGTCCAGTTGACCTTTGATAAAATGCAGGTTAATGACTAATGATTATTTCTGTGACATTTAGTCTGACTCAGAAGGAGAAGAGGATGAGAAGGATAAGAGCAAAATGAAGCCTAATGCTGGAAATGGAGCAGACTTGCCCAACTATAGGTGGACACAGAACCTGTCTGAAGTAGATGTAAGCATTTAAGTGGTTTTAACATATTTTGTCTTGAATAGAAAACCACACTGATCTGCATATTCCAGTGTACTTTGAGACTGAAACCTAAAGATGGTCTGAACAATTTGAACATTTGGATAATTCTTTCACTACTTTGCTCTCAGTATCCTAAATAAATGGCCAAAGCTTCCCAAACTAAAATTAACTGTTAATATATACAAAAGTTACAATGTTGAATGTGCATAAATTATAGCTGTTAATGTATTATAAATTTGTCTCTTGTGTCCACGTTGCCTATCAGTACACCGTAGCTTGTGGCCATAGAAGACAGTGAGGGCAAATATACTGTAGAAGTCTACTGTTTGGGAACACTTTAAATTACTATTATTAAACTGTTGAGACAGAATATTTACTGCAAAGTATGTGACATGTATTATATGAATTATAAGGCATACTCTGGAGGCACTGCAGGTTTGGTGTCATTTTAGAGCATTCTGAAGCTCATCCAAAAAGACCCATGAGCATTTAAATTATTTGAAACCTTTAAAATGGCATTTGGACCTACTGAAACAATTTAATTTTAGGGTAAAATGTATACACAAGATGAGGTCATTGTCCAGACACTCAGCTAATGGTTTTGCTGTACTTTTAAAAGTGTGGTTTCTTGGCTTGCATCCTTGTCACTTATTTTATGCCCTCGTGAAATGTGCTGTGAAGAAAAATGCTGCGTCTGTGGGCAGTGAAAGGAGTGATGCCACCCCTGTGGTCAACGATCTAAGTCTTTTTAATTATCTCTCCAGCTCATGGTGCCTTTTGATGTGAAGTTCCGTCTGAAGGGCAAGGATGTGGTTGTGGATATTCAGAGGCGTTCTCTGAAGGTTGGGTTAAAGGGCCACCCACCTGTTATTGATGCGCAGCTCTATAATGAGGTGAAGGTGGAGGAGAGCTCCTGGCTTATTGACGATGGGAAAATAGTAACCGTTCAACTAGAAAAGGTAAGAGATGGTAAAAGGAGAGATGATAATACTAGGTGTGTGAATGCAGATACTTGTTCCTCAATATGTATATTTTTAAAAATTTGTGTGTCTTGTATAGTAACCAAGGCTCTGAGCAAGACCTTATTACTTTTATATAATTATGATCCCTTTTTTTTTTTTTTTTTTTTTTTAAGTTGTGCCTTCATAATCGATTCAGAGTCATGAACTTCCCACTCATGTGCTTTTGCTATTATCTACCATTCTGCTGTAATCAATTGTTTTTAATGAGTACATTTTTATGCTGTTTCCAGATTAATAAAATGGAGTGGTGGAACAAGTTGGTGTCCACAGACCCTGAAATCAACACCAAGAAAATCTGTCCAGAGAACTCTAAGGTAGTGAATGGCATACCAATCTAACAAGTTATGATCTGCCTTTATTTCCCTAAAAGATACCTTTATACATCAAACTGTCTGCATCAACACTACTAGAGGTCATATGGATGGAGACATTGTTTTAAAAATGATCTTTTGTAATAAGATCTAAATTGTCCTTCTCCATCATGTCTTTTCTCTTTTTGCAGCTGTCTGACCTGGATGGCGAGACACGCAGCATGGTTGAAAAGATGATGTATGACCAGAGACAGAAGTCCATGGGCCTGCCTACCTCTGAGGAGCAGAAAAAGCAGGACATCCTGAAAAAGTAATAGGCACACGCATGCTCACAGTATAGAAGCCTGAAGAAATGTTAGACTGTTTTGAGTTTTATAAGAAAGCTTTAGAAAGTGGTAGACTGTGTTGTCAGCTGTTACAAACCAGGGACTCGTGCACAGGGTTCTCAAAGGCAAAGCAAGGAAATAGGAGAGCTTAGACAGTCAGTGGGTGGCTGGCTCAAGATAAGGTGCAGTAACCTTGCATATGCATCTGTAGTAGGCTGGTCTTGCGTCCAGGGACGGGTGTTAACTCAGTTCATGCAGCTCCTGGAGCAGAAGTGGGTGGAGAAAAATTGCCACCAGGAGAACTCGCTGAACTTTGTTACTTGCACACCAGGTCCTTGGGTAGAAGCATGCGGTCTGTTGGCTACATCTTATGTCATTCATAGTAACACTCCATATGACAAGGTTAAGGATAGGGATATCACTTTCATCAATAATAATACATTTCAAACCGTGTGAATGCTTAATTCATTAACATTTTTCATATTGACCATGTGAGTGAGTGTGCTTAAGAAATCTGTGATGGATATTTGTTGAAAGTTGCCATTTGAATGCTGTAAATGCTAGTCCTTTTATATTGCATATTTATTTGCAAATACTACAGTAATAGATAGCAGCCCTTTGGTATTATTTAACTACTGGCAAGCTAATAATATACAGCAAACAGTAATATTATAAAATTAAGTGGCTTATTTTTTTATGTCTATTGGGTGCACAAGATGAAAACACTTAGAGGCTCCTGAATATTCATTATTGTTGTTGGATTCAAAGAGCTGCGTTTTAATACTTCTAAGACTATTAGTTAGTGTTTACTAGTTTCTAGCTAGTGAAGTCTTGACAAATCTTCCAAACTGTCTTCCTTGTAAGGAATCACAATATTAATTATGGCCGGCACCTTTGTTCATGGATTCACACACAAATCTTGTTTGTACATCTGGAGGAGCTGGAATTGTTCATCTGTTGCTCTGACACAGATGAGGTGTTCAGCGTAACATGGTGACATTCATAATATCCTGAATTTTGTTTATGATGTAAACATTCTTGGCAGTTATTGAGTAATGTGTAATTTTCTTGTAATTTATTAACTACAGTCTAGTCTCGTCAATTGTGTGAGCTACACTGAGTTTTTATTCCACGTTTCGAGGTGGACTCTTCCTGCTATATGCGCGGGCAGATGTGGATTAGGCATTGGCACTGGATATGTTGTACTTCTTGGGTCGAGGAACTTTTACAGAGGGTTTTATAGACCCAGTTGCAGGTATTGTCATTATAGAAAAGTGCATGAAATTATACGAGTTAACCGAAAGTACCGTGGAGGTGGCCCAACTCCTACTGTTGCAGTCAAGGACAGTTCATATCTTTTAATAACAGTCATAAAGTAATTGTCTGTAACGGTCTGTGCCTGCCTGTGAAGTTATTTGAGCTGGCACTTATATACTGTTAACAGACATTCATTTTAAATAAATGAGCTGTTGCTTGAAGTTTAAAAAATGTACATGGTGCAGACTTAACAAATTCCAAGGATCTTTGTTACTCGTAAAAAGCAAAATATAATTTTAATTTTAGTAGCAGCTTGTTTAGTTTTAGAATAGTACAATTACTTTTTACTTATAAAAATGGTATTGCAAAAAAGTAAAGCTTTCTGAAGGTAGACAGTTTTTCCATTTAAGGTAATGTAGGTGAAATGTGAAGGGAAGGAGAGATATTGACTAGACTTGTATTTGTCACCGACATTTGATAACAGGGAGGTGTGTGTGTGTGTGTATGTGCGCGCGCGCGAGCGTGCGCAGGATAATAAGGAGCAGTTGGAGACGGACACAGGGACACCGCTTATCACTTCTAGGTTTGTTAACCCTGCGATGTACTTGATGAAGGAAGTGTGCCGCTGGGTCTGCTTTATTCCCCCTCAGCCTTGTTACACGCCTCGTTCAGCTCAGCCAAATAACGTGTAGATGATGCAATTGTTCTAAATTGGATATTTCAGAAATTATAATATAGTGCCTTTTCTTTCTCTTGCACCTTAGATGCTATGATTTTTACTTTTTTTTTTTTTAAACATGCTTTTATTCCACTCTATGAAGTGTGTTATATTACGGCTGGGGCTATACAGCGTTATGGATCTCCAGCACTACAGCTGGTCAATATCAGTAAAAAGAAAACGCATTTCTAACTATAATATCTGCCCTTGAAATTAAAATGACTCCAGTTTTGACTGCAGACTATTCCTTGCCTAATCCAGTGAGTGGGGACAGCTCTCTTGCCATTCCTTAATGATCACTTTATAATGAGACACATTTAGAGCTAAAATTACAGTACAGCCAAGGTAGCTGATCAGTGTGTTTAATTTTCAGATTTGTGATTTGATTGGAATTTGTATATTTTGGGTGATGGTTCTCTTTTCAACTCTCCTGCTGCAAATTTTCTAATACCAGAAAGACGGCTACTAGCAACATAATACAGAACCAGACAAAACTTGTACATAACTACTTTACAAAAAACACACACAACTTTCTGTTCTCTACATTTATAATTATAAAACTGTTAAGTAACACATGGTATTATGCAGTGATCAAGGAGTGTTCTCTGGTTTCATTTTACCAGCATGATGACGGCTTTTCACATTAGCACTTTCTCATCCAGCTTCAAGCTGATGCCACCTGACAATCATTTGCTGCAATCTGAGTATGTCTTGGCTAAGGACCTACACTACTGCTGAGCAGGCATTCAAATCATAAGGAAAAAGAAAATGAATACATAGGCATCAACTTTGACAGTTCAAGCTTAAGGCTTTTGATCAAATTATCTAAGGTTAAATGCAATACATTTAGTAAGGTGTGTCCGGTGACTGTGGACTGACTTTCATTAATGAATACATGAATGTGTAACCTATTGATTGATCATACTCGAGCTACCAGGATATAGTGGTAAAGCCAAACAAATGTAACCTCTTTGGCGTCAAATTTAAGAGATGTGCTGTGTATATACTTTTGCTTTATATGTTAGGGGAACTAAAGGTGACTATCAAAGGCCAGGATTTGTCATTGGGCTTTAATTTGCGCCACATCCACCGAAAGGATACTGTGCGCTGGCATGGGTGGTCTCCTTGCTGGCGGGAAGTGCTGACTCAGCTATTCATTGGAATGTGGCTTATTGAAGTGCTTGGCCTCAGTGTGTGCTGTGAGGTGGATCTGCTCAGCAGATTACTCAGCATTTACTGTTCCTGACCACAGCTGCCTGAAGAAGAATTGGAAATGTGTGGTTTTAATGCATTTGATTGCTTTAAAAAAAAAAAAAGGTTAAAAATCCCCCCCCCCCCCCCCCAAGATTATTTCAGAACCATACAGTAAATCTGTAACTAGCCATGTTGTTCCTTATTACCGTGTCCTGTGTAGAGTAGCAAATGTGGTTGTGTTTGTGTGATGGCAGGTTCATGGACCAGCATCCTGAGATGGACTTCTCCAAAGCCAAGTTCAGTTGAGAGCTCCTGCCATGCTGCTGAGGTTCGAACTGCAGGCCCGCCATGCGCTGCACATTGGAAACCAGGCCTCTGGCTTTCTCTCCCATGCTCTCCTTTCTTTTTTTTTCTTTTTTTTTTTCTTTCTTTTTTTTTTTGGCAAAAATAGAAGACTGTATGTTTATCTAGTCTGACTCGTATTACAGAGGTTACTGTATTCGGAATATTTAAAGCGTTTGTTTTGTTTGTTTGTTTTATAAATAAATTCAAATCCCACCACCTGGTTACCTAAAGCCGTCTGACCGGTGTCTGTTTTTATATGAACGCATCATAAAAAAGTTTCAGTGTGACCTGTTTGGAAAGCTTTAGACATTTTATTTGCCCTATTCCTCACTCATACTTTTTTTTAATCACCTGAGGAGTAAGAGTTTACAGGGCTGCAGGTGGAGTTGAAGGCCAGGGAAAGGGCCTTGCTTCTCTGGGTCATTGCTCTTTTGTGTTGTTTTTGGATGAGCACAGGGCCCAAAGGTTTTTATTTATTTATTTATTTATTTATTTATTTTTTATGACCATTAAGCAGCTACTATGCTCTTAATCTTCTTAAAAGGACAGAGCACTTTCCTCTAAAGCTGTTTCTTTTTTTTCTTTTTCTTTTTTTTTGATGGATCACTTGGCTGGTGAGAATGTATTAATGGTTTCTAATAAAATTTTTAAAAAAAACAAAAAAACACTTTCTTTAAACAAATACCTAAAGTATTTGGCAATGTGAAATGCACTGCAGGAGTGGCAGGATGTCACCTGACTAGTTATGTAGTATTTCAGAGTTTATGATAACAGCAGTGACTTCTTTTTGTTGTCCTTCAGTTGGTGTCATGCTAAATATGATCTAGTCTAGTCTGAGCTATAGAAAAGTTAGAATGCCACATTCCTGATTATGCGTAGTTGTTTAAGTTGTTAAGATGTTTAAGGATTAGTCTGAATCGTTATTGTCAGTCTCAGACAGTATTTGCAATAACCAAAAGAGCTTTTGTAAGTCCTTCATGAAATGGTCATTCCGTTGTGCACTATGTGGCCACAAGAGGGAGGTATTTGACTGTGCACCACACCCACTGGCTTCGGGTAGAAGCTCTATTATAAATGACTTCCTCAGCAGGGATTGTTGATATACCGGGCCTCTGAGTGTTGTGTTCATGTATATTCTTATGATGGCATCTAGATTAATTGAATTGCTTACATATTTATTTTTTGGGAATGATTCTGAAAGTAAGAAAATAATGGACAAGTAGTAAATGATACTGTTGCACTTGGTCTCTTTCTCCTTACTCTTCATTAATAGCTGTAGAGCCAATTCCATACTCAGGCTTGACGAGGCACTTTTTATCCATGCTAATGGTTCAGAGCACACCAAGCAGTTTGTTTACAGCTCTTTTCAACACTGCAACTGTCTGCAGTTAACCTAGTGGGCCTTGTCAAGATGGTGAGAGTGTCTGTTACCAGCTTACTGGGGACTGTCATGGACATTAGCTTGTGCCAGTTAGTGTGTTCTCCTTGTATGTGAAATGGCACATATGTTTCCTAAATCCTAATTACTCTCACAGTTATGTTCCAAGCAATAATGTATATGCTTTATTGGATGCTGAAATTCCTACATATTGAGCACATCATTTAATCTTGGGGTTAGAACAAAGTAAGTGGGTTAGGCCTGTAGCAGGATTCTCACAAAGATTTCACCACTGAGAGTTTCCAAGTGTCCAGTATCCTTGTGACAGGAGATGGATTCATAAAAGACGTGGCATATTGGAAGTGCTTTCAGAGCATGAGATGTTTTCCTTTCTGAACAAATTCTCCACGTGGAAAAAGATGAAGCTAATTTCTATTTGTCATCTGTAGCACTGTACTACTGGAATCTGCTTCCAAAATTAGCCTGGATCTGCCTCTACTTAGCCCAGTCATCGGCAGGTTGTCAGGCTCTGTGATTGGCTGGGGCAGGGTTGGCGTGGGGCTAGCTTCTTCAGCGCTGAGCTGGCCCTTGGTGAACGTGTGGTCCAGAGAGCCAGTCTCCTCAGCTAAGAGCAATGTCTCACCGAGGTATGAGAATTTCTTCATTAACGAAGGCACACAGACATCAGAGGGCAAGGTGGGTTTGTGCATGGGGGTGGAAGGAGGTGGGGTGATAGGCAAACACACTCCGCTTCGATGACGGGCCTGAGCAGACTTGACGACTTGTTTTTGGCAGCAGGGTTCCATAAATCATCCACAAGCCCTTGCTCTCTGACTCACTATTAGGAGCAGGGTGTTTATCCAGGTCTATGTTCCCATCTACGGCCAGACTGAGAAGATTCATATGCCAGGAAATGGGAAATAGTTATGGGAAGGTACTGAAATAAGTTCAAGATCATTGAGGTGCCTCCTATGATATAACTTAGTTATTTTAGGATGATAATGCATTGAGAGTAAAATTGATGTATGATGCCCACAGTGCAGAGGCAACAATAAGGAAATAGCAAAACGTCTTCAGTGTCTATGTACTAAACCTTGATCTGATTTGTAAACTATGGTGTAAAGCATGCAATAGCGATATTCTGAGAAGTAATGTCAAAAATGGAGAGCTTTAATGTATATTCTAATCAAAGGTCTAACATGGCCACCCATCTCCTCACCTGTTTGTCAGGCACACTCTGTAAAGTGTATTTAAAACACACATCAGAGAGAAGGAAGAGGGAAAGCCCAGTAAAGCGAATCCCTAACTAGGGTCAACACAGACAGCAGACTTCTGCGAGATTGTATTTGTGTTTTTATAATGGCCCAAGTTCCGACTCTACTAACTGTTTGTACAATCTGAGTCTTCAGTAGGTTTGTGACCATAACTGCACATGGGCCATAACCCTCTAGGAAACTCACTTCTGTATCCTTCATTTCACAAGGATTTGTGTATTGGGTTTGAGCAAGGAATGAATGAATGTTAGTTCTATAAGAATCTTGTCTCTTCTGCATTCTGCAACTAATTTATATAGTATCCATGAACACACAAATAAAAGGTTCACAATCAGTTTCTCAGAAAGGAAGTGTATTTTTCTTCCATCTCACCATCTCATCATGATGAACAAAATGTTTTTAGATCTGTTTACATTCTGATTTCATTACATTTTACATCTGTTTACATTCACATGGGTGGGCTGCTGATTATTTCACTGTATTAATGTCAACATTACTTCAGTAGATCTGTCTAACAAGTGACATATATATATATATATATATATATATATATATATATATATATATATATATAGTTGTTGTTGTTTGTTTGTTTATAATAATATAACCATGCAAATGTTAGACTAAAATAGTGATGTATTTGATGTAAGCAAAGGCTTTATTACAGCAAAGACAGATATTTTGAAAGTTTTCTTTATGGGGTACACTTTGCTCTTGGGATCAGTACGCATGGACATGGGTTCGCCTTTGCCAATTGGCTGTTATATTTCTCTATCAGTGCTGTTTGCCTGTGGCCCTGTAACCCCGTGGTCTTCATTTACACCCTGGTGTGGACTCTTCAATCACAGCCTCTGAGCCCAATCTGTACTCCTGTCACAGACTCAGCTAGTCTCATATATGCCAGAGGATTTGGATTTATTCTGAGACAAAGTGGAATTTGTTAATTCAATAACATCTAAACTTGTGCTCTAGAAAACAACATATTCACCAGTATCTGGAGGGTAGTTTATGACATTTCAATGCCACATTGTTTTAAAAGAGAGCAACAGCATCAGATGTCTGTTTTATTCCTTAAATATATTTTCTTTATTATTGATATGCACCAAACTACAATATTTGTTCAGTTTTCAATAGGAGCATATTTTAGAAGACAAACTGCAGTTGAACACAGGAGATGAGTTCCTGTAAGACAATGAGAGAACTGCACTGACTGATCATTGTATTTCAAAGACTTGGAAGTTCTGTAATTTTTAATTCTATCGCTGGTGTTATTTAGTCAGGAACACTTGGAAGTTTAATATTCCTTGTTTGTTCCCTCACCTTTTCCTGAATGACAGTGAATCCTAACTGTGCAGACCTGGTGTCACAGTAAGCTGCAGATTCTAACGAAACAGCGTGAGAGAGAGAAGCCCTTCGCCCATGCAGTGCTTCTGGAGCAGCTGTAGCTCTATACCACTCCACACTGGGATTTCACTTAGTAAAGCTGTGCTGCCTCCATGCTCTTATTACACTCCTAGAAAACCAGGGCAACTGACTGAATTTAAAGAGACAGCTTGTTATGGGAGGAAGCTAGCTAGACCTTAATGACCTTGTTATAAATGTACTTGTACTAAAAATACAAAACAAACCTGGATTTTTTTAACAATCAGAAAATGAAAACAAAATTACAGTTCAATTAAAAAGCAAATAAATAGGTAAAAATGGCATATCTAGTGCTTGGTGGTTGATTAAAAATGACAGAAGAAAGAAACAGCAAATAAGATAATCTAGTATCTCACAGAGAAAATATTGACAAACATATCTGCTAACCACCTCCAAAGACAGAGTTGCAATAAAAACAGAACAATTCTTTCTTTTTCTTTTTTTTCCCTTCTTTTTCATTAACCTTAACCCTAATTTGTTTTCTTGTTGTTGTTGTTGTTGTTGTTGTTTTTGAGGGACATAATAAATAGCCTTGCAGCATTTTTTTTTCATTATAGAAAAGTAGACCTGAGTCAAATTGTTATTAGTACAAAGATTATTATATGACCTGAAGTAAATCTATAACTTTTGGGAGTTTGAAGAGGAAGAACGTTTGAACCTTGGTTAACAAATTTTATTATATTACAAACTTACCAAATACACTCAGTAATGCATTTTTTTTCAGTACTTTCTAATTACTCTTTCACCCAACTTCAGCTTTTAGCTAAGACGCATTTCCTGAAATAATGCATCATATTTCCTGAAGCTGTAAAAACCTTGTTCTGAAAAAGCACTGCATTTGATTCTTTGTGGTAAAAGGTTTTATAGTAGCACTATAAATTGATCTCTCAAGTCTGTGTATTGCTTGGTCTTTGTGTGGCATTTGAAAACAAAGTCTGATTTAGATGGAAGATAATATGCCTTTGGAACGATGATTCTGTGCTGGAATTCTGTGTGGGTTCTTTACAAATTAGTGTGTATTTTTGGGTTTGTGTTTATAGTTTTGAGAAAATGGTAGTGTTTCATTAAAGCATTTGAGAAAAATTGTGAGTACCTAAAAATACATTTTTAAATACATAAATATGAATATTTTACATTTATGGCACTTAGCTGACATCATTAAGCTGAATGTTTTACATATCTTTAACAGATACCTACTTAAAGTGATGAAAACAAATGTATTTTAATTAAACATGTATTTTAATTAACAGCCTATTAAATTGGAAAATAAAATTTTTACCTAAAGTAAACTAAAACAAATTTAAAATGGATGTATCTTGTGATACTTTTTACATTAAATTCAAATCCGTTATTAAAATCAGGCCTAGTTTTTAATGGACAGAGCAATTCAATTTTACAATAAGTATATTAATACATATTATTTAATATTTATAAATATAAATAACGTAATAATAAATAAGGACGTTATTACACTTAAAGTATCCACAAACATACTCCTAGAATGAACAGGCATATGAGTTTGACCTAAATATTGTCTCAGGAACATCCCTCTTCAGCACTAGTCTGCCAACATCAAGGAGCTCAACTTTTATAGCATTTAGCTGACCCCTTCATCCAAAGCAACTTACAGTTATAAGTACAGTTTGAGCAATTGAAGGTTAAGGCCAACAGTGACAACTTTACAGTTGTTGGGCTTGAACTGGCAACATTCTGATTACTGGTTGAGTAACTTAATATTGTTGACAGATTTTTATTTCCCACCTAATTCAACAAGTCTTTTCAGCGAATAAAGATTAAAAGCAAATCCTCTCCATTATACTAAGTTGAAGTATCTGAATAGCTAAGTATAACTTAAAAAACACCTAATGTATCAAAACTAATGACTGCAGAATTAAATCCTAATGTAAAAGTAATAATTTTTGTTATATTAGTACGAGTCATTTTAGCTTTTCAATGTTTTACCTTTCCAGAGTCAAATTGCTTTACCTGATGGTTTCATTCTTTTTAACAATTTATTTTATTTGACTTTTACACATTACACTTGCACAGTACTAACACACAATTAAAGAGGCTAAATGTAACTATTTATTACCCATCACATTAGGATTGCTTAGTGGTCAGAAATGTTAGGAAACAAACTCTCAATGCCAGATTCTCACAGCAAGTGAAAAAGTAAATATAGCAAGTGAAAGTAATACATTTTAATTTTATGTCTGTATATGTCTACATATATTTTTCATGGGCAAGAAACAATAAACCTAAAACATTTTTGACAAAGAAAATTAATTTATTATTAAAATGACATAAATAAAGTTCACAAAACATACAAATAGATAGATAGGTATGTACATGGAACTTGTGTGGGCAAATTACAAGGTACAGGACTTCCCATATTGCCATATTAACTGTGGAGAGGATACAAGGCACTTGTAGTTTTTTTTTCAAGCAGACACGTTTCTGAAGATTAATATTTTATACGACCAACAGCGAGAATGAACGTTAACTTAAATTTATTTACACACATTTACATTTATTCAGGCAACAACAACCTTTGATCTTATTAATTAGTTACATATTGGCCCCATAAGTTATTTTTGGCTTTCATCTATGTAAGATATGGGCAAATGCAAGGTCAGATGATTGCCTATCACCATTTAAAACATTTGTTCTTCCTCTCTAAAATTCTAAAGGATCTTAACCAGACTCTACCTAGAAGTCTTTGCCTAGGCCTTCTCGTTTCCTTTCTTCTGGAGCATTAGTCAGAACAGTCTTTTCTACCACATTCAGGGATCTGAATCTTAGACCATGGTTCTCAATGTACCATTAGCCATGTACTGGATCTTCAGAACAGCAGGATGAAGCTTCCTGGCTCTCCAATGGTTGAGGGATGGCTGGCGTATTCAGTTCTCAATAGCTCTGTGCCACAGGTGCCCAGGAAGCTGTAAGCCTAGCAATGGAGCTCTCGAACTGGGCATCGCCCACTCCCACCTCGCCTAGACCTGGGTCGTACATGGACGAGGGAGAAGAGACGGGCAGAGAGGAGGTCAGACCTGAGTAGGAGACTGAGGAGCCACGCAGAAACTGGGAGGTTAGACCCCCAGCGATTGAACCTGAAGTTGATCCGGAGGGGGTGAGAGTCGTCCCGGCAACAGACCACAGGCTGGGGTACTGGCTGTGGACACAGACATGAAAGGAAAGGTTAATGAGGTAATCTTTGACTGATTTGTCAGTATAAAAGTGAAATAAAAAAAATTAAAGTGAACATGAAAAAGTGAATTAACTAAGATTAAATTAATTGCTAGATTTGAAAGGTTTGTCTGTATGGATGTGTATGTCTATATGAATGTGTGTGTGTGTGTGTGTGTGTTTGTTTGTTTGCATATGTATGTATGTATGCGCGTGCGTGCGTGCGAGTATGTGTCCACTGACCTGGTATTAGAGGTGGAGTTAGTAGTGTGAGCAAGGGTGCCCATTCCACTAGAGTTGGGGATTTGAAGGGCTGACCAGCTGTCATGGGTAGGAATAGTTCCTGAAGAATTATCCATGTAGTTGTCTAAATGAATAAATTAATGAATACATGAATAAATAAGCAATTGTACAATAATAAAAAAGTTCATTATTATTCAATTTACTTCTTATCTTACATGTAACAACAAGCAGTTCAGTATATTCAGAGTGCTGAAAATATCCAGATTAGAGTGATAATACAAATCCCCTGTGGGGATGTCATGCCAGAGCTCTTACTGGTGTTAGTGCTCCGATGAGGGTAGTGGCTGGGGTAAGGGGACGCCCGGTGACCCCGTAGCCCAGAATAGCGCTCGCAGTACGGGCTGGAAGAGTGTGCCGGGGTGCCACTAAACTGTGGAGGGCTGCTGCTGGGGCAGATGGGGCCGTTGTTGGGCAGGAACCAGCCGCCGACTGCAAGGACAGGAAGAGAGTAATGAGGAGCTGGTTTACAGCCCATGAAGACTGCAGCAAGAACAAAACACTTCTTGGGCTCATGGAGTCCATACTGAGGTGATTCCAGTGGCTAGAGTTAAGTGAACACAAGGCTGCTTACGTTGTGAGTATGCAGACTGCTGATTGTCACTGCTGTGATCTTGAGCTTCCTTGTGGTCACTCCTGAAATAGTGTTACACCTCGTTAAATCCTGAATTTAAATCCTAAATTATATCTTCTAGTATACAGTTAATATACTGCAGTAAGTTAAGCAAATTAATTTATAATATCTTTTTTTCCCCCTCATACCTCTCTTTAGCATCCAGGAAAGCTTTAGCAAAGGGGTTGTGTTTAATTTTCAGGGCTGTGATCTAAAGAAGAAGTAGAGACGTTTGTTTACATATTTTTACCATTTCTGCATAAGAGTGTAAGCAGTGAATGACTCTTACTTCCTCATTTTGGTAGGCAGTGACTGCTATGAACTGAGTCTCTGGGAAAGACTGGCTGCTGATCATCTTCTGAATGCCACCAACTTTCACAATGTGTATCCTGGGCTCATACTTGTGCAAGGAGTTCAACATAATCTGCACAAAGAAAATGTAACTTTATGTATAATGAAAAAATATTTATAGGACTTTTAACTTACATTTTTGTAATGATTTCATCTGTGTTTATTCATTAGGCCTGTGTGATTAGGAATTCTAACAATCCAGCCTTACCTGTCCTCCACCATTAAGTTTGTTAGAAAGTTTGACTTTGCTAAAGGAGACGGGCGCTTTCATCCAATGAGCGCCGAAATTTGGCGAGTCCGGGTGGATGTAGACGCAGCTCGGGCTCTGGGGTTCCGGCTTGCCCCCCGGAACCCACTCGCCGTTCACGTACTTCCAACGGTTGTTGTCTGCCGCCACAAAGTCCAGGAGAACAGAATACATGGCGTTTGGGTCCAGGCCGGTAACACTTGCTCTAAGCACGGGGAACATCCGTCTAGAAACAAAAATAATAATGACAAACAATTTATTCAAATGTTTTTAAATATTGACATTACAAAATGTATCAAGTGAAAAAAAAGTTAGCAAAATTTACATGTTGGTGCTAGTTGTGCTAAACGTATACAGCATATAGTGCTAGTGCATATAGTTTTATCTTGTTTTGAAATCACATTACAAACTAACCTAAAACAAAAATCATCATAAATCATTGCCTAGGTTATATCCTACTCTGTTTCTACTCCAGTTACCAAACGCAGTCGTTGTCTAATATTTCAAAAATGAGAGCGTTGAGAGCTTTTAGCCTGTAGAGCTGAGAGCCAAGACAGGCTCATTTCAACAACCTACCTCCCCGTCTTCGTGACGATCATTTCATTTGTTAACTCTTTAAATTTGTTCCATAACTCCGCATCCTCTAGCGTTAGTTTAATATCCCGCTCGGAGGCATCCCCTTTCTCGCTGCCTTTCTGAAACTCGCTCTCCACTGCGCTAAGGAGATGCTCCAGGCGCTGATCGGGATTGCTCGAAGTCATATTTTCCAGAAATGTCCCGGTACAAATCCGATCGTGATATTGCTGGGCCGGCAGTGTGGTCCAAACTCCAGTGTGGTCCACTTGCTTTGACGGGGCACAACGTTCTGTCTTATTTACGTGACTGTCGGGTTTTTAAAAGGCGAACAAGGACCGCATGCTGCTATGGGCGTTACCGAAGGGTAAGACCAGGCCCATGGCGACCTAATGGGCCCCCATTATTTGGTGCAACTTAATAAATGAAGGAAAGGTTGCCACGACTAAAGGTTCAGTAGCTGTATATGAATGAAGCAAAAACGCTGAACATTGATATAATAATAATAATAATGATAATAATGATAATAATAATAATAACATAAAGGATTATATAGGCCTGTAGGCCTGTACATCAAACACATCTTTACTATAGATTTAGCCTATAAAACCATCAGTCTGCAAAACGTAGTCTATACTTTATTCATTTTTCAGTTTATAAGCTACGAAATTAGGCTGTGGACTGTGAAAGATTAGCTACTAGCTACGATGTAAAAAGTGTTTATTTTCGTGCTATTTTTCCAAGGAGAATTTTACATTAAAAAGTTAATATATTATTTAGGCTAAATGAGCAAAAGTCTTTTTTCATACTTGAAAAGGCTCAGCTTTCTTAAAAACAAAAGGAAGAGAACGTCCGTGTCCCCATTGTCTTTGAACTCTGTTGTATATTTGTGAGTGATGTTAATCTTTTGTTGTCCCAAATACACACGCGAGAATTCTTGTGTTTACTACGGACGGACCATTAAGTAGCGGCGGGCGAGTACTGTATTCCTGTACTCGCCGAAGTGTGGATGGCTACGAGGTGATAGGTGCATTTCCTTAATGGGGCCGCCTGACGAGCGTTTAGCCTACCTGGGCATAAGTTATTAGAGATCAGGCCGAGCCAATTTAATAAAAGCCCCAGCAAAGCATCAGTTTAAACTAAGATGCTTTATTGCTGTTTGTTTAAGTAATGTATTAGATACTAGTGACTTAAACTAAAACTAACAATTTTGGATATCTTGGAAGTTTTAGTAAATTGAAAATGAAACAGAGCTTAATAGTTTTACCTTAAAAAAAATAAATCCGATTTTATTTAAAAAAATTAAAAAAAAGGTTAATTGGGCCCTTTTTATTTACAGAAATACCAAGCAAGCAGATGAAGTGTGAGTGTTAGCATTTTCCCCCTTGAATTTTTAGTTATATTCTGCACAGTTAACCTATGTGACAACTGACCTTAAATTAGCTTATACTCTATAACCTAAAAATATTTAAAAATTGTAGGGAAGGAGGTACCCCACCAACACACACACACCTACACCCCCACCCCCATCTCCTGATGGACACTGTATTGAATGGAGAATGGAGGGGTCTGAGAAGGGTTCTGTGGAGTGTGACTCCTTTACTACACTACTTCCTTCTGCACTCCACAGAGGCCATAAATGCAAAGAGCTCCCTCACACCTTTCCATCCCACGCATTCAGCTAACTGAGTCGATCTTTTGTCTTTTGTGTTTGCTTCACACCCACCATGTCCAGTATGCTCACCTATGGTCGGAGTTCGTGCGACAACCCCCAGGAAAGGCCTCTATCACTATCCCAGGCATTACCTGCTGTTACAAAGACAGAAAGCACAAAAACTTTGAAAACATATGTAGATTAATATGACTGAGACTGGTAACTGAAATGACAGCATCTTAAAGGGATTGATGGATTTAAAGGGTTTACTGTGTCTCTTTTAGCCCGGATCCAGATTTTTAATAAATTTGGTTGGTCTGATGATAATGATCCAGTTATTTACCAAACTTTAGTATCTTCATCTGTGAAAATCACATTTAATAAATTTAAACGATGTCATTTTGTAGCTGCCACTCACTTGGTTCAATTTTATGCTATGTAGAACTAATATTTAATATTTTATATTTATGCTTTATAATAAGGACGGTTTAGCTCAACTGGCAGACTACTATAAATGATGGTGTGAATCTGCCCACTCTGCAAAATTTCTAAGTATGCATTGGTGTCTGCTTTAGTTAGAATCCCAAACTTGTTTTGTGTGACTTGCGCAGACTGTATAATGTTGCATATATGCTGTGCTGGCCTGAGTGCAGTGGGAAGGAGAGGGCACGCAACCCTCTGTGTCCGTAGGGTTAAGAGATGCCGGTTCTCCCTGGCATAAGCACACTCTCACCTGGGTGAGAAATATTACAGAGGCCTGGTGCTCCACAAAGGAGCAGTTATAAGGGACGATGCATATTTTCCACCGTCCTCTCCTTGCCGGCCTAAATAAGTAAACAAGGGAGGTGGATGAGTCAGGCATGGGAAAAGGAGACACACATGCACACATATTGCACACAACAACCCACAAACACACACACATACACATACAGAAAGACACCGACCACAAGCATCTTTATCCAAAAGTTCAGTATAAAGAGCAATTTTACAGCTGTCTGGATTGATCAGAATGTTTCATGTATATTGACTTTTTTTGATAGACATCATTGCTTTCTTGATGACAAGAAAATCATTTGTCCTGTATAGTCTTGCAGCTGTTTGGACCATTAGACTGTGCTGAGAGTGTTTTTGAAGCATCATTTTAGATTGAATGTGTTTCTCTTCTTTGTATCCTTTTCACTAAGACACTTTTCCCAGTTGAATTGTTTATTGTGGTTTCAGATTGTTTTCCTATTGTTTGAAAACTGGTTCTGGTTGAACTGGTTGCATTGTATTTTAATGTTTCTTTATGACTGAAAGAAAAGGTGGTACGTAAGAGGAGAGGACGAACCTGTATATAGTCTGTGTCATTTTACTGTATCTCCCCTTACACACACACAAAAACACCCTCACTCATTTGCTCACTCACGCAGACTACCCCGGCAGATGTGGATTGAACTCAGAGATGCGTCTGTCACTTTTGCGTTTCCACTTCAAGTTCAGGAAATCTAAACTTTCCTCTCCTAATCACCCTGTGCTTTCAAAGGGATAAAAAGAATTAGCAGGGTGGGTGATTGTTCCCTCCACCCCCCTTCTCTGCCCCTGTCCTCTACAATAGTGCCACAGCCTTTGGGATGCTAACGAGGGGAACTGTGGCTCTCACTTCGAGTGTTATGATCAAATTTATCCTGAAGAGTGAGGGCCCAGCAGAAAGAAAAAAAAGAGGACATAACTATAATACTATAGTAATATATAGTACTATAGTATACTATAGTCTTACTATATTTCAGTACGGATGAAACATTTGTCATTACTTTTTTGCAAGAGTAATTTTTAATAAATGCATATCCATGAAATCAGTCAAACAATATATGTGTCATGAGGCAAATGTAATACTCATGGGTCACTTTATTTAAATAAAATAGTTCTTTGATCCTAATATTGGGGGAATTAAACCCACTGTCATACATACAGCTTCGTTGATCTCACTCTCATGGTAAAGGTGTTAGGAGAGGCCAGGTCAGACAGAGAGGATCACAACAAGATGATTTACAGTTGTTCCAAATTTAGGTTGCCCAGCAACAGAAGCACAGGATAAAGTAATTATTCTGACAGGCCAGAAGGGCTTATAGCATGCGCCTGAGACAACAGTATAAATGCACAAGTAAAAATTGTGTTGTAAAAATTGAAAAGAAGTTTGAAATGCTTGTTTTTAATGTAAAAAAAAGAAAAAATGTGGGAAAAAAACATTAGTTAATAAGCTCTTTAAAAAAAAAAAAAAACACATATTAAAATGTTTAGGGATGTGTTTTGCAAATTAATTGTACATAGAGAACCTCTAAATGGTTCTCTAAACCAAACCCTAAAAGAGGGATTTTATATATACTAACATCCAAATCTCTGCTGCACACCCCTGCCACTTCCAATTTAAAAATTACAAAGAATATGTAAAATATGTTATTGCTGAATGTATTTTATTCATATATGTTTTATCAGGGTTTTTTTTTTTAACAAAAACGAAAGTTTGCATGCATTAATAAAGAAAGTGTCCGGATCATGTGGATTTAACATGCATACATGAATAAATATCCAATGAATTAAATACGGTGATAATAGAATGTGTTAACCTGAGGATGAAACGTTCTCCTGGAGATCCACTTGTGTGTGTCCTTTTGCAGGTTTTGTGTTTTGTGGTGTAAATATGTACAGCTGAGGTCAGCACTCACCATTGTGTGAAAAAACATGATTAAAACCCCTTCCCTATAGTCACCAGCTGTACCATCAAAGCACACGTGCTAACCTGTTCCAACATATCTAACACATAAGGACTGTTTTCAGCAGTCACATCTATTGGAACATTTAGGAGTTAATTTTTAAAAAAAGGAAATTATTATTTATACATGTATAATTACAAAAATCTTACCCCTTTTTTTCTATCCAGCTATAAAGGTGACACATTTTTCCATTTAAACACAACAAACTGATCTACAGTGTAATCTAGCTGACTTTAGCTTGTAAAATCAAGTGGTCACTGAAAACCTTAGCAGAAAATTTGCAGCAAGAGGGGATTTTTTTTGTTGTTGTTGTTGTTGTTGAAAATATTGTGGTGTTTACAGAGCTAGTATCTGTGTTAAAGTGTATATTTCGAACTAGTACCTGTATTACTTAGAGTGTATATGTTAAACTAGTATCTGCATTAGACAAAGTGTGTACGTTGAACTAATATCTGTGTTAGCATATATGTTTAACTAGTATCTGTGATAGCATAGTAATAATAGTATATATATTGTCCTATTCAACTCTTCAAAGTAATCTTGATAATAAGGTGATAAGATGAAGTCACTCTGCACACCTACACTCACTGGACAGCCCTGTTTCATGCTTATCTTTCCTTAAATGTTCTGTTCTCTGATACCTTACACAGTTTTCATTACAGGGTCCCATGGCCAAGTAACCCAAATAACTGCAGTTACAGTGTTTGCAGACTGCTTCTTTGCTTTAAAGTCACTTTAAAAATCTGATTTCTCTTTTTAAAATGTATCAGACAGTGCTCCAGTTCTGCTCTTCATTTTGTGCCATTACAACTCGGAAATTACCTTTGGGGCTGATCTTAGATTAACCCCTTTGTTTTTAGATGCTTCACATGTAGCAAATCGGATTCTCTTCCTCTCTTAGTTCATCGAGGAGGTCGTGAAGCCGTCTGCTGAGTCCTGAGTCCACTGGTTGTGGAGAGGAAGGCTGCCCACAGGAGCTGGAGGACAGACTATAAAAACAAGGACAGACAAAGGGGGCAGAGCCCCAATCAGAGGTTCTTTTTACTGCATTCCCACAGCAGCGGCAGCGGCTCACCGGGACGTGTTACCTGCACAACGCCACCGCTCCCACATAAGCCCACACGCATCAGTACCCCCCCACACACACCTCCAAATTACCCAGCAGTACCCTCTCCTGCTGCCCAGAGACAGACCTGCACCAGCACTGCTATGGTCCAGGTGTACAAACACTAAATGCTGAGTCCAGATCAAAGACGCTCATTAAAGCACAATAGATACAACCCCCCTAATCCCAGATCTTTTACTACAGCCGTATGCTGGCCCGCCCCGCCTCCTCACCACGTACCTGATGCAGTGCCATCTGTAGGTTAGGTCAGTTGTTACAGTTGGTAGGGTAGGTCAGGGTGCAGGGCTGTAATGCCGCCCCTAGTGGTTGATCGACCAGAGATGCACAAGAGGCTGAGTGAGTGTGTTGCAGTTTGAACTCTTTTAACTTTAATGTAGCTTCATGTGAAGCACTTGCACTTGAGTTACTCATTAAAGGCAATAAAGCCATTAACGAACCGCTACAACATGGTGGTGGGCTAAATCTCCCCCATTTTAATTAAAGTTCTGATCTAATTCAGACATGTAGATTCTTAGAAATGCCCCAAGACATTGGCATTTGTGCTGCTAACAAAATTCAGCTGCAGTGCATACTTCACACAGAGGTGTCTAATGTGAAAATATATCTGGGCTCTTCAGCTGAAGTGAGCAGGTGGAAATTATATACCTGATAATGAATGGATAGTCCTCATGACTCATGTGGTCTGATTTGTACAAGAGTTTTATCACATATAAGTGCATGAATTAATCTCTCATATAAGTATGTGTCTGTTATTCTAGTTGTAAGGAAGGTCTTTATTTATGACTACCTAGAACTACTATCCAGTTACTTTCACAGTCAGAAAAAGTCCCTGAATCGTAGACAAGAAACATTAAAAATTTCAAGGAAATAGCATCCTACAGTTTATTATAGCTACAGTCTAAAACATTTCTCACTGGACAGGTTTACCTATGGCTACAAATCAATTGTTCCATAGTGATTCTCTCTCCTTGTAGCTGGCAAGCATTATTGTTAAAGTCTAATACTAATTGTTAAAGGTAATACTTTGATGCTAACATTAGAAACAACTCTCTGTTTCAAATGACTCTCCAGGAATATGCAAACTATTTGAGAAGGGAAAAAACTAAATATACAGACGTAAATAAATGTAAAAGGTGAAGGACCTGGCTCATCAACCCTGGCCCATCATTAGCCGAGTGTCCTGGGAAAGCTGTGCTAGGGACAGGCCTGGCTGCTCCTCTGCAGGCTGGGCCACTCTTTGATGGAGTCTGGCTCTTTGTAGTCAGCGTAGAGAGAGCCTGTTAGTCAGTAAAAGTGAGAGCTAAACGGCTCCTTGGCAGGAAGTGGTTAACATGGTGACGCTCAGCCTGCCTGTGTCCCTCATTGTGTCCCTCATTGTCCCTCATTGTCTCTGACCCTCTCTGCGACTTCATCAGCATTTCCATAAGAAAGGAGCTGTAATTGCACCTTTTCTTCTGATGTCCCTTCATCTTCAGACTCTGGTCCTCTGTCTTTTTTTTTTTTCTTCTGCCCCTTGCTCTCTCTCCCTTACACGTTCTTCTGCACTCTGTCCCCTGTTCTCGTCCTGCAGACGAGTCAGTGTAACAGTTACAGGTGTCGCTGCTTTGATGACACTCGTATTCAATCAAGCTGGGATAACGTTCCTGGCTTTTAGGCCACAAATCCCTTCTTTTTGCACTTTTTATCCCTGTGTCTTGTTCTGGTTGTGTGTTTTTCTGTAAGTCACTCTAGGAGTGTGGTATAATCAGGCTGTCGTATTCTGCCACAATTTCTACAGCATTAATTTTGGATTACAGCAATTGCAGATGAACAGATTAATGGGGGGTTTTTTCAAATACTTTTATGGCATACAATCACATTAACACAGATAATGTCAACCTTAAACCTAATCTTAGGTAGAAATGAAAATATTTGATCTGTATTTGTTAGTCATTCTTCATAACTACTCAAGCAGCCAGTCAAAGTTGGCATGAAGTGGAAGAATTGACTTGTCTTTTGTTACTATGCCAGACTGGGTTAATGAGACCAAGACAAATGTGAAAGAGAAAGGGAGAGTTCACTGTGGGCATAACTAAGATTTCCTACTTGACCTTTAACTGTGTAGTGGCTAATGAGACAGTACATCCTCTCTGCTCCCCAAATCTGAACTCACTGTGTAGTTGTTAATGAGACAGTACATCCTCTCTGCTCCCCAAAGCTGAGCTCATTGTGTAGTTGTTAATGAGACAGTACGTCCTCTCTGCTCCCCAAAGCTGAGCTCACTGTGTAGTTGTTAATGAGACAGTACGTCCTCTCTGCTCCCCAAAGCTGAGCTCACTGTGTAGTTGTTAATGAGACAGTACATCCTCTCTGCTCCCCAAAGCTGAGCTCACTGTGTAGTTGTTAATGAGACAGTACGTCCTCTCTGCTCCCCAAAGCTGAGCTCATTGTGTAGTTGTTAATGAGACAGTACGTCCTCTCTGCTCCCCAAAGCTGAGCTCACTGTGTAGTTGTTAATGAGACAGTACGTCCTCTCTGCTCCCCAAAGCTGAGCTCATTGTGTAGTTGTTAATGAGACAGTACGTCCTCTCTGCTCCCCAAAGCTGAGCTCACTGTGTAGTTGTTAATGAGACAGTACGTCCTCTCTGCTCCCCAAAGCTGAGCTCATTGTGTAGTTGTTAATGAGACAGTACGTCCTCTCTGCTCCCCAAAGCTGAGCTCACTGTGTAGTTGTTAATGAGACAGTATGTCCTGTCTGGTCCTCAAAGCTGAATTCACTGTGTAGTTGCTAATGTGGGAGTACAAGCTCATTCTCCTGCACCCAAAATAAGATCAATGAGAACACTCAAGCTGGGATTTGCCAGAGCACCTTATTAACATGAATGTAAACAAATGTGAAATCACATGCCACCTTACCATATTACACAATGTCCAACACATTTCTCCACAGCAACCGTGGCTTACTTGGCATGTGTGCATTTATATTTTTTCAGTAAACTACACGTGAAGGCTATATTCCATGCTGTGGATGGCAAGCCGTTGACACTGATCATAGAATCAACTCTATTTTATAACTCCGAATTTGGAATGAATCTGTTAAGTCAGATCTGGTAAAGCAGGGGAGAAAGAGTGAAACACTGGTACTGCACTGCACCTGGGTGTAGTGTGATGAGCCTCTAGCAGGAAGGCCACTACTGCCACGTGGAGGAGAGCAGGAAGAGAGAGCCGCTTGCTCCCCGCCCCGGCACTGTAAACAGCTGCCCTGGCTTCCCTTTGAACTGGGAGTGTGAGAAGAGCCACGCGGAGGGGCCGGCAGCCTTCGGGACTATGCGGAGAGAACGGCTGACAGCCCCCTAATCCCATCAAGCTCACGGCATGCACGCATGCACACACACCGAGCTGAGCACACTCCCTCAGCCTCCCGCTCCCTGGGGCCCCTGCCGCCCAGCCAGGTGGGTAAACACAGCCCGAGCTCACCCTAAGGTGGCCTTTTCCTGTCAGCATGTGCAAAGTGTTGCTAAATACTGGTCCCTAATTGTCTATCAGTATGAGTTAGTGAGTGGAATCATGGTGCGGATGCAGAATGTGGAGAGATTTGGCATGGGTCTCTTTTTGTGTCTCTTTTTCACAATGTGTGATGTTTAAAGGAGATAAACACTTACATCAGGTCAGTGATACACATATACCTTATCACAAGCAGAATAAAACAAACAAAAAAACACGTACTATTTACAGTAGTTCTTTCAGAACTACTGTGGAATTTTGTTTCCACCAGCATAATATATAAATATATTAATCTTAAATTTAGCCATGATATCTTAGTGGACATTGGCCTTCTACTAAATTCAGACCATTTTTAGCCCACCATAGACTGAGAATAGTAAATGTTTCACACGAAGGTAGGAACACAGCTCCTGTGGTGTATGTAGAACTGTTACAGTTCCTGTAATACATATAGAACTGTTATAGCTCCTGTAATAAATATAGAACTGTTACAGCTCCTGTAGTACATGTAGAAATGTTACAGCGTCACAGCACTATGAAAGCAGCTCCTCAGTTTCCAACTTTGTTTGCCTTATAACATTACTGTGTCTACTCTAATCATGAATCTTGTTGTCTTTGTGTGTGTGTGTGTGTGAGAGAGAGAGAGAGAGAGAGAGAGAGAGAGAGAGAGAGAGAGAGAGAGAAAGAGAAAGAGCGAGCGAGCGGGAGGGCAGAGTGAGTTTAGCTGCCATACCTATTACACTGGCCCCATGTGGACAGGTACAATAACAGTGGGTTGTGTCCTGCGTCTGGTCTATTGTTATGGATGAAGCTAGACTAGGCCTGAGTCGTCCAGAATACTCTAGGCCTGAGCAGGCCACGTTTCAATATTTAATTAACTAGTTATCTATAGAGGAAATGTTCAAAACAGCCAAAAGAGAAGTTTTAATGTAAAACTGACAGTTTAAAAGTGTAGCCAAAAAGCACTTTGGTGTAAATCTCTTTGCATTTGTGGACTCCAGCTTGTCCCGTGTGTCCTGAGAGACTCACATTACTAATTCTATAACCCTGCAAAGCCCAGCGTCGAAGGACAAGTTGCCACCTTAGTGCCTAATATTCACTGCGATTTATGGCTGACACTCATCGTCCATTCCAAATGAGTGCAAAAATCATATGCAGTGAATAATAGTCTTTTTAGGCCCAAGTTTTCTGAGTTTGAACACTAGCCATCAGCAGCGTCTTTAACCAAGGTGTGTGAGTACGCAGTGGCATGAGGTCCATTCAGGGCTGTGTGTCAGATGTACAGCTGCCCAGGCCTTTTTGGCGTTTGGTGACACCTCCATTGATCCCTCCTGATCTCTGTTCAAACTGGCCCCCAGTGTCGCTAACGGAATAAAGCCTGCCAAACACATCTGTACAAATGAGGAAGAGATTAAAGGTTTTAATGGGCTTGACCTTCCTAGATCTGAACTAAATCAGTGGAGTAATGTGTGCACTCACTCCTGGAACAAATAAGACTGAAATGGCTTGCTGGATCGGTGCTTTGAAGTCTTTGTCATGTGTTTAAAGCAGGCTTTGTAAGCAACGTGCTTTGAAGACTTCGCAGCATTGCACATGATCCAGCTTGTTTTGTGTTTTATTTATTCATTTGTTTATTCATTGTTTTGTCATTCTGTCATTGTCTTCTTACTTCAGGTTGTCTGAAGTTTGGCAATACGGTTTATTCATCTCCCTGAGCTGTGAAGCTGCTTTAAATTAGTCTGCCCTTTGCACCAATTTCACAACTTTAAACAGGATGAAATTCACAGGAATATAATCTGGAATAAAACCTTTAGTTTCACCTCTGTATGCTGACTAAGAACACAGCCACAAAACAATCGAAGTCTGGTACCAAGAGTTGAACTTGGACTGAAACCTCCCCAAACCTAAAGAGACCACTAGTGTAGGTACGCCCTCTGCTGGGCAGTGTTTTAAATAGTCTATTTTACTCTGTTTGCCACAGAGTTGACTTAGTCTTACCCACAGCTACATAGAAATGATACATGATAGACATGCAATTTAATGCACTGAACATTATTTAGTACACTTCTGGTTTACAACTTTCATCTAAAAACAGTTTTCTTCTGACATAATAAATTGTGAAACTATTTAAACTATGAATCAACACTGGCAAATCAACAATATATCAACACAGGTGAATCAACTATGAATCAACATAAGTGCAGTAAACTTTCTTGAAAATGGCAACCAGGGCCATTCTTGGTGCTACACCAGTGAAGCTCTACACTAGAAAGCTCTACACTAAAACACATGCATGTTTGCACTAGAACACTACACTAAAATGGGTATGGGTGTTTGCACTACGGCACTCTACACTAAAATATATGGGTGTTTGCATTAGAACACACTAAAACACATATGGGTGTTTCCACTTGAACACTACACTAAAACACATATGGGAGTTTTTGCATTAGACAACTCTACATTAAACACCTATGAAAAATATTAAAATGCACCTGCACATTAAAACACTTTTCTGGAGATTCAGGGGGGAAATAGGACCAGACGGATATTCACTGATTGTATTGTCAACTGGACTAACAACATGCAGCCCTGTGTTTAATTTCCTTTTCTTTATTTGCCATTTGTTTTCTATTAAATAATACAATTCATGAGAATTCTCCATCACTCCTGCTTACCTAATAGTGCCGAATATAAAAAGTGAGATTTGCATGAACATGAATGAATGAATGCAATCTAGCCCCTAGATTACACTCAACATATTTTATTTATGAATACTGTATCTACATTTCCAATAACACTTTTTGAAAAAACACGACATGCGTGCTTGCACCCCGTGTATGCTGTCACTGATCTTTCAATGGGTGTCGTATAAACGAATACACAGAAATTGGGATCGTTGTTCATGTTGGTTGTACTAGCCTTAAATATTTTCCTGTATGGGAGCACAGATTCCATTCTCTGTTATGAAATAAGTTACCTGCTCTCATTGCATCAAATGAGTCATGTAACTACAAATAGCGCAGAAGTGCACTCTTTCTTCCCTCTGCACTAGTTTCTGATAACATCAGATGCGGGAGACCCACTCTCAGGCATGGGGAGTTGTTTTTTGATTCTGTGTAGTAACCTTCCCATTTCTAGAAACATCACTTCAGAAATTTTCAGCTGCATTGAAATGGTAAGTACTGACATGTGGAGAAAATGACAACCTGCAATCACCCCTTCAATCAAGTTACTTTGTGACATTTTCTGCTGTCATAACGAGAAATACCCCTGGCAAACCCAACAAGCTTCCTTAATGCGAAAGCAATGGTCAGATTTTTAAATTCACTTTATTTGCAAGTAGGGAGAATCCCAGTACTTTTGGTGGGTTCGTGTAAGTATAAATGATATGCTCTATTGAAATAAACTGTAGGTGTTGAAAACTCAAGAGCCTGTGTAATGCTGAGACAGATCAGTCACTCAGCTGTGCAGATGCCGGCATTCTTTGATAAAAGAGCATTTGAACCGTGTGTTAAAAACATTTTTTCTTGCTCACTACACCCCAGCACACAGCGACAGCCTCACTGACCGCGTTACTCTCTGCCGCCTCTGCTCTCTTCATTCTCACACACTCCACCCAATTCGTTCGGTGTCATCTTCCCTCCCTCAGAAGCACGGTTCTATTCTTCACATATCCTTTCGGCGGCTCCAAACCATGACAAACCGCCGCATTAGCAGGCTAATTGGGGGAGATTGGGGAAGAGAGGGTCCTTATGAGTTGCCTCGGCTGCGTTTTCTAAATGAAAGCGCCTGTAATTTTCACGGGCGGTAATTGAATTGCCTGCGGAGAGTGGGATGCTGAGTAGGACTGGGAGAAAGAAGAGAAACGAGCACTGTGGGTACTAGACACGGACTTGCCACAGCGTTCAGAAAGCTTCACACTTTAAGTGCCAGGGGTTCCTTTCTATTGTCTCGCTGTCACTCCACTGAACTGGTTTTCTTTTGCCTCTGAGACCCATTTTTGACCTCATGACTCCAATCACAGTGGTTCTGAGAGATTCTTGAGACCAACTGATGCTTGAAGGACTCCACCTAAATCCCTTTTTCAGTGGGGGTATGATCACAATTTCCAGTAATGACATATGCTCCGAGGTAAAGGCCCTGAAGTGTAAAAGCCTTAAATCTGCGATTCTGGTGTGAATTCCAGCTGTGCCCCATGTTCTTCACTGTGTGATCACAATTTTGAGAAAATGTGGGGGACATCATGGGTTAAAGGTGTTGATGTAAGCTGATGGAAGAGTGAAAAAGACCTATGAAAAAGATTTGGAAACATTACACTGTTACCATTAAACACTGTTACCAATACACTGAAATACAAAATATGTAATGCTACAGATGAGAATGGCACATAGTTCCTTGCCCAAAGATGTATGCATTTATATTTGTATCTAATCTATTACCTAATCAATTTTTATTAGATTAGAACATTGATAAGAAACATTGTAGGAATACCATGGAAATACATGCATTTGTGTAAAATGTTTAACATGCACTGATGAAGACCTTCAAAACACCTGTATCAGAGCTATGCAAACATCTACTCTTACAGTTTTGTGTCTTAAGATTGGCAAGTTTATAGTAGAAAATTAAAAAGAACCTAAATAATTAAAAAGAGATAATTGCATGCAAAGTCTTAATGAAGCTGTCAGTGATTAAAGCAGTCCTCAGTCAATCACATCACATGGTCAGCGGGAAAGAGACAAAGGAGAGAAGAGCGAAAATGTCAATCATATTAATTTTAATGAGTAAATTGGTGTGCACAGCTTACTGTCAGCACAGAAAAATCCTGATGTCTTAGCTATGACCTAGAAGAGACAACATATGTCCATTAGGGATGGATTGAAACACAAATCAGAGGACAAAAAAGTAGGAGGGAAGGTAACAGATTACAAAAGGTGAAAAGTGAAGAAACTTGGTCATTGAACCTTTTAAATAATCTGTATTAAAAGAAATTATTAAGCACTATATTCAGCTGTTTCATTTTTCATTAACCAGTCAGTCAACATGTTTCATTAATCACTGCTTCATAGCTACAGCACAGCGGTCCTGAGTAAATAGAAAGTTCAAGGAGATATCATACTGTGGTCCTGAGTAAATAGAAAGTTCAAGGAGATATCATACTGTGGTAAACACACTCACACACACACACACACACACACACACACACACACACACACTCTCTCTCTCTCTCTCTCTCTCTCTCTCTCTCTCTCTCTCTCTCTCTCTCTCTCTCTCTCCCACTGCAACTGTTTTCCTAGCCTGCTTACACCCTGAATAAAGCTTTACATTATGGAAAAATTCCAATAGTTTGACACTTCATCCGCCTGCATGCCTGTTAGCAGGAAGAGAGAAGAAAGGGGACGCGTGTGGCGTAATAAATCTTACCGTGGTGAGTTTAACGAGCAGAGTGCTGCTTCAGGCAATTCAATAAGTGGTCTTTTCCTTCGGCCCCTTAAAGGAAACAGAAACCGCTCTTGGCGTAGTGGCAGGGTTGGGGGCGCAATACTCTCTACTCAATAACTGGATGGGTTTTTGAGTCTTTTCTCACATTTGCTGTTGTATGTTTATGTTGCACATAACAGGCAACTTTACAGTGTACGGCATTATCATTATTATCATAGCGTGTTACAGCTTTTCAGCCACGAGATGGCACTGTTACGTAGCATATGTGCGCAATGTGTTTCCTTTTTTATCGTTTTCTTTTTTTTCTTTTTTTGGTCATTATTTCTTTTAATTACTCCGGTGATAAAAGCGTTTGCTGTTGTCTGGAAGTCTTTATGGACCATTGTCGCTGCATTGTTCCTGATAGAGGGTTCTGTTCTGCTGTCAAAGCATTTCTAAATTAGAGAGCCGCTTCCTAATTAATTTACAATTCTGTGCCAAACCCAGCGCTCAGAATAGCAGCCCTTTTCCCTACCAACCAGCCACGTTCTTGGATTTTCTTTTCTTTTTACTTTTTCCTTCGAATTCTTTGTGCCAAAAGATAATACCCTTATTATTATTATTAGGGGGAAGAACAAAGCAAGAACAAACGATGACGGTCCACCTTGTATTAATAGGCAAATGCGCTACTTTTTCCTAACCAAACTGCTCTCTGTGTTAAGAGAAAACTGAATAACATGCATATGAGTTTTCTGTTTCTCCTCTTTACTTCCAGGAGCAGCTGGGTACGTCATGTACAACACTGTAAGACGATGCTGTCTTACTGTTAAGAGATAGAACGACAGTGGAATACTTATTTGGTTATCATTCGGCATGCAAAAGCTACAGTTCTGTCCCCCGCATCCAAAACAGTGTGTGAATGTTCCTTTTTTTCCCCCCTTGTGTGACAGACAAAAAGTGCTGCAATTGGTAAAAGATTTTGACATTCTGAGTACTCCACTTGTCATTTATTGTCAATTATTTGCTGCTCTGCTGGTGACTCAGTGACTGTGGCAGGGCTTGTATCAGTCTGGTTCTACTCAACGCCTCAGCAAATCTTTGGCCCTGGTAGGGGACTGACCTCTCTCCTATTCAGTAGGCATTGTGTGGGAGTGTTTCAATGCCGCCACTGTGAATCAGGCTTTGAGCTCCTCTCTGCTTTAACAGCCATGCCACTACAAGTCTTATCACAGAAAATGTTGAAGGTTGCTATTGCTAAGGCTCCTGACCTTTGACACCCATGGGTCAAAGCAACAGGGTGACAGGTGAAGAGCACATTCTATGCATGGCTGTGCCAAGAAAGCTGTATGATCACCTATGTGATTTGGTACACATATGCAGTCAAACACTCCTCACTGAATGCACTAAGAGGTTTGTGAATTTTGCACAAATGCACTGTAAGACTTTCCTTTATGAGCCTTTTATAGTTAATTGACCTTTTTCTGACCATGGCATTTTTTTATAAGCAAATGTACACCCCTCTTTAAGCCCACAGAAGATAATTGTAATGTTCAATTACAAATTTTCTTTGCCTTTTGGAATCGGGAGGCAAAGATGGATGACAAACACATAACATGACACTGCACACAAAGGGATTAGTCTGGTATGACCTGATTTACCCCACAGACAAACAGGGCCTCTCTCTCTGTATATATGTCTGTCTGTCTGTCTGTCTGTCTGTCTGTCTGTCTGTCTCTCTCTCTCTCTCTCTCTCTCTCTCTCTGTGGGTGTGGGTGTGTGTGGGTGTCTGTGTGTCTGAGTCTTGCCTGGGTTTTATTAACATTTTGCAGCCATCTGAAATCTGAGGTAAAGATATGAAAAGATACAAAAAAATGACAGTATCTTATTTCCATAATAACACATATGAGAAAGAAAAGGACAAAATAAGTGCATGTTTTTAAGATTGCATAGGTTGAGGGCTCCAGGAAAGACTTATTTTTTAACCCCGAGACATCAATCTAGCCTGAATTCCTGGATTATGTGAAATTAATTCAGTTTTACCAGGCCACATAACAGATGGCTGTTTAATTCAGGACTCTGGCTGGTTTTGTTGCCTGGCAATCTCTCTCCAAAACCAAATCAGAGACCATAAACTGTCACTTAGGGCTGGTGGAATCTCGTTTTGCCAACAACCCCAACTGTGAAAACGTCAGTCTATCCTCATACAGAAGTCTGTGAAAACGTCAGTCTATCCTCATACAGAAGCGTCACTGCTGCCCCCAGTGAGACTCACCCATGCAAAAAAGCACAGAGCTGTCAGTTAATTTACACCAGGTTATTATCCTGAAGGACCCCACTTCAATACAGAGAAAATTTTCACTTTTGATTAATTCATGAAATACCCAAGTAACTTTTCCCATCTTGTTTTTGATTTTATTAATAGCATTGTGATTTTCTTATTTAGTCATGAAGGTTGGTCTGTAATGGTAGAATGTTTTAAATGGAACCACAGGCCTATAGGGCAAGTTAATGAACTGATTTGGTTTTCTATTCAGTATCAAGCAAGCTAACACATTGATTTTTCCTATGACCTTTTCAATTTGCCTATTTATTGTGTAACCAATATTAGAATTAGGAAAATTCTAAAATTCCTAATTTAACCATGCTTATATGTTTATGTGCTGTGGTAAAAGAATCAAAATTAAAATGATTGCCGCAGTAACTGAGTAAGAATTAAATTTACTTTCAGTACTTCATCGGGGCCTTTACGCGTTTCTATCTCCTTCTCCTTTAGTTAAGGCGGGAGTTTACAGGAACAGCAGGCAGGCAGGCCACATCACGCGCGGACCAACACAGGAATGCATTGTATGTATTAGGGAGACAGGGCAGACAGGCAAAATAGTACTTAAGTTAATTAAAATTTGTCCTACATTGTTTTTTGTGAGAACACACATCGAGCTGTTAAATAACAAAGCAATTAATATTTCACTGAGGAATGATTAAACGTATAGCGACTAAGTGTCGACCGATTTTCCTGCAGAAAAAAATACACTCACATACACACAAGTGATCCGCGGAAGAATCCATAAGGTTGTCGGTCTGTGCTTTGTCTCTGAAAGCACACACAGTAAATTGAAGCGAGAATCGTCTTCAAAACCCGGAGTGGATTGTGATGTTATCAAGTACGAAAACCTCACATAAAATAAAACAGAGATACTATTATGTTATATCACTTGCAATTCCGAAGTTACTTAATAGTGACCTAAGAATGTAAATTATACGATTTGATTTCAAGGTCCCAATACAAGTCATTTACCCCTTCTTTCCCCGTGTTCAGTCCGAGCTGCCGACTGGCGTCTCCTGGGAGCCGGATCGGCTACTCTGACCTCTACACACATTTGATAGTTCTGGTAATGTAACGGGGATGAGTGTGATAGGCCTTAAATCCCAAGCAAAACACGTTAAGGACCGACTCTGTATGTCGGGTTAAAGGAGGTTGCGTTTCACTTGTTTGATGTTTTAGTAAAAGCACCCCAGTATATTCTGTATATTGTGTTATCATATTTAAAATCAAATATTTGAAAAAGTTGTGGCACTTTTTAAAGCTTACAGCGCAGAGCACCATTGCTGATACTAGCAGTTACTGTTCATGAGTCTGCACTGGTATGGAGGCACAGGTCCCTGCTGCCAAGCTAATTGGAAGCCAGGACTATGCAAGGGATTACTCACATTAATATTTGTCAGGTATTTGGGATTCCCTGCCAAATCTTGCTGTCTCCTGTTGACTGGCTCCTGCTATTCTGGCTCCATGAGTGTCTGCCAGTGACACGCCCCTCTGGCACTGCCGTCCAGTCAGACAGACTCTAGAGAAAGACCTCCTCCATGAGGAATCCAAGGGGAATTCAATCAAACATTGGGGGGCCTCTGTGTTCCATGCCAGCATGCCACTGTTTCAAAGAGATGACATATTAAGCGATTCAGAGTATAGAAAACTCACCATCTTATGTGAAATGAATCCAAACCCACGTCTCTTCACCAGCACATATCACAGAGCCCCTCTTATCAAGCCACACAAATGTCATAGACTAATACGAAAGATCTCAGTACATACATCGCGCCTCTGATTGAAAGGTCAACCCTAGCTCACGCTGCCTTGTTTTGATCCTGACTATATTAGCATCAGTTGTTGTTTATCCATGCCCGCCCTCCACACACACACACACACACACACACACACACACACACACACACACACACACACACACACACTAACTCAAGTACCCCTCCACCCACTCATCCTTGGCCTCGTCCTGCTTGTCACGTCTGGTTGACATGCAGCGCTGTGGTGACGAGGCTAGCCCCCTCCTCTCTTCGCCCAGCTGTCGGCGGTTACATAATAGCGAGGCCTTGTCGGCCTCGGCTGCAGCCTTTGTGCGCCTGTCACCGACTACGATTGTGGGCGAGATTAAGCAGCGGGTGAGCAGCCCCCGTGAAGGGGTCTCTACCTGATCCTCAACCACACCAAACCCAGAAGAAGCCCCCTTGCCGGCACTGAGCTGAGGGCCAGGGAGGCAAACAGCCGCCTGTTGGGCTTTTTCCACGCTCACTTTCATTTGGTGATTTGTTTGGGTTCGCTTTGCTTGTCTTTGCGCTTAAATCTCTTGGTCACATTAAAGGGGGCGGAAGACCCAGCAGGAGCGCGTTGGGCTTGTTTCCATGCTTGTTTTCGTTTCGTCTCGGGAGATAATGCGATATAAAGTGATGGTTCAGACTGTCACGCACACTTCTGCTGTCTGTTATGTCAGGATTCATTGCATCCCTGTCTTTTAGTCTCTATCTCTTTTGTTGTGAATTTGAAGTTGTCTTGTTTTGCAGGTAACATGCGATATATTGTCAAGATAGTACCTGACAGGTGAGACTATTATAATGCTAAGTGTGTACTGCTGTGTTCACTCCAGACGGCCTATGGTATAAACAAGACCGACTTACAATCACCATCAAAGGCTGGGCTTAAGTTTTGGGTTTAGCTAGCTTCATTGAAAAATATCCAACAAACACTGCTTGGACACAAATCCACGATCAACAGCAAATCCATGATCTACTCAGGAAAACCTTGCGTTTCCTTGAGACTGCGTTGAGTCTGGAATTTACACTGTCAAATATTTACTGGTCGCAAACACATTGTGTTATTATTTTCTTTACATGCCATATTAGGTTAATAAAGATCAGTTGTCTCACACCACATCCTCCAGATAGCTAAATCTCAAATGATCATGCATTTTAGATAGTGCCCTGCCTTAGACACAATGCCAAATACACCTCTGTGTTGATGAAAATCAATACTAGCAATTCAGTGGAGGTTTCTTCATTTAGTCTCTTCATTTATTTGTTCACTGCTTTTTCTGAATCTTGTCTTGTGTGGCAGATGGTAGGCTTTGTAGGCTTCTGCGTCTACAACAAGGATGTGCATGTGCTTCTAGTAAACATGCCTTCATAACAAGGTTATTGAGCTAGAAACTATAAAAAAAAAAATGGGAGCACGAGGCCGGGAGCATTGTCAATTTATAGCAAGGGTCCCTGATTTCCCCTGGGCGTGGGTTGTTAATTTAATGCAGTGTGGCGTTGTATACCCACACCACAGGAGTATGGAAAGAACAGAGACAAGATACCTTTCTAGAAGTAGAGCACCATCTCTCTCTCACAACTGCAGTCGAAGTGTCAGAGAGAGATGGCTGAGATAAACAGTGGTGCTGAATTCACAGCCATCTTACATGTGTGGAGAGCCTTTTCTTTTCCTGCTCCCCTCATCTCCCCATGTGTCTTGCCTTGTGCTTAGATCCAGGCCAGCTTTTCTCTCTCTCTCTGCCATAACAGGGAGCCAAGCCTTACATTAAATCTGTGTTTCTGCATAACCAGGGCCTCTTGTGTTTTTTCTAGGCTGCTGGGCCTCTGTCTCTCTGTCTCTCTCTCACTCTGTCTCTCCTCTCTCTCTCTCTCTCTCTCTCTCTCTCTCTCTCTCTCTCTCTCTCTCTCTCTCTCCATCTCTCTCTATCTCTCTCACACACACACACACTCTCTCTTTCTCTCATGGAGCAAGTGCCTTATACAGGCAAATCCAGCCTCAGTAAGCCTCTCCCTGTATATGTGCATGACACGTTCCTCACCCAAAACAATAACCTCATGGATAGAAGGCAACAATCATTCAATTAAAAATGCACTTCAATCATGACGCATTAGTCCATTATTTTAGCCATAAGTTGTTACTTATCATCATATATATTCATCATATATATTGTGCTGTTGTGAAACCATCCCCTCTTAAGACAAGCCTTTAGTAGAGTAATAGACCTCGTTTGAATAAACAAGGAAAACACTTTTATTTTAAGCCAGTGGAGTGTATCTCCTGGCCTCTACCTGCAGAGAGGTGAAGTGTTTCTGTGAATATGCACTGTGGAACAGCGAAACACTCTGAAACCTGCTGTTGGCCCTGGCTGTTTTCTCAGAACACTTTTTATTATTACAGCTTCACTGCAGATCGCATTTGTGGCACCCGCTGCTATCAAAGAGAGCAGATATCAAAAAATTCTGTGTCCTTCTTTTTTTTAACAACAAAGAGAATACAAGCTCAATGGCCTGCTCTCTTTGCCTATGGGGACCTGTGTTTGTAGATATGGCAGCCCGATCTGTTTCACCAGGACAGTCACTGTTCATTAGAGAAAAAAAGGTGTATCAAGCAAATTGTTTATGTGTTGGTTTACATGTTCCCCTTTAGTACCACACAGTGACCCGGTCACATGCGACAATGGTCATCTGGTCATCGGCAGCGTTAAGTCGTTTTTGTTTTCGTTTTTGTGAAAGTGAGTAGCAAGCATGCTATGCCACAGTGACACATGCCAAGCAACCCCTTGGTTGGCACTTCGGCGTGGGCAATGTGCCCTTCGCCGGGCTCCGTGTTTGACGGTTGGGTGCCAGCACTGAGTTAATGCTTGATTAGGCCAGAGCAATGCTCAGCCCAGCAGTGCCTCCCAAGGTTCCAATTCTAGTGTCCACTCCAAATGTATGTGAATGATTTCCAAAGCTTGAGTGTTCCAAATTCCAAAAATAACATATGTCTGAGGTCTGGGCCCTCCATTTAGTCCTTGGACGAAGCCAAATTCAGCAGATTTGTGTGTTAAATAATGTACGGAGAGGATTTTAATACCTGGCAGCTAAGTTCCCTGTCAGTTATGACTTTTTATTGTATAGATAATAAATTCAGTCCGTCACTATATAAAAAACACGATAGTCAGAATAACCACAGGATGTCCCTGACGTTATAAAAACCGGAGGTTAGCTACCCTCAACTGGCCAGCACTGAGCATAAATGCTGTCACTTGCCAGTCCCATACAGACACATTCAGTATGGAGGCGTGGCCGTTCAGCAGCAGTGAAAGAGGCAATCGCCTCCTGATGCTTTCATCAACATTTCAATGAGCAGTATTAGAAACCCTACTCCTAACCGCCCCACCCCTCACCTTGTGCCTTCTCCCTGGGGTAATAATCAGCCACGGTAATAGCCCCCTCTCAACCCCCCTAAACCCCTCAAGGAGCCTGATGGCCTCCCTGAAGGCCTGCCACAAAGCCAGGCCGAGTTCTGTTTTCACAGTTGACTGGTGGGTGGTGTAAGATTCCCGAGCGCAGCAGTCAGGGGGTCATGTCTGGAGTGTGCCCACCCTGTGCCAGACCACAGGCTGCCTCCACTCTGACACAGACACGGCACAGGTAGAGCATGGCAGTTTTTGCTGAAAACCTACCATCCCTGAGAAATACTGGGGACATCAGTAACCCAGCATGCTTGTGGATGTGTCGTGTGTACGTATTCATGTCCTATTTCTGTATTGTTGCCCATGTTGTGTGTGTGTGAAACTTGTTTTTGTTTTTTGCCTTTTTATGTCAGAGAAAATGTCTTTAGGGTTAATTTACCTCGTGTTAAAAGAGGTTGATCTTGTTGGAACTACCTAGTAAAATAAAGGTTTGATAAGACAAAGAAAGGGATAAGGAACATATGCTCTTACATAGGGAAGTGTGAAGTCTTCCCAATCTTATCACATTTCTTATTACTCTTTCCTTTTTCCCCTCATCTTCCTTGCCTCTTTGATCCCTGTGTTCTGTGATAGCTTTCTTGATTTCCCACTAGTGCCCTGTCTCCTTTCTCTCTCTCTGTGTCTCACACACATAGGCCAAACTGCGCAGCTAATATATTCCTTAGATTTGAATTTTGCCTTCAGCTTAGCTTTTGTGAACGGTGCTGCTTACATGGCAAACAAGATAAAGTTTAAAGTGGGACCTTCTCTGAGACCCATGACACAAAGGCCCTTCTGAACACCACCGTGCTTTCACACCGAGCAGTGATGGTGTGTGATTGTGTTCCATGGAGTCACAGGCAGGCTTTTTTTTAGGGGGTGGTAGAACCCTCATGGTCTAACTTGGATGACTTGAATCCAGCATAAACAATTCTAACTCAGTGGTGGGTCTTTTTTATTTAAAGTATGTGTTTTGTTTTGTTTTTTCCTTAAAAACATTATTGTTTTATTGTCAAGCTAGTCTACTGTCATTGTCATCCTGAAACTTCAACGATAATATATGTTCATTTTGTCCTCACTTACCGGTAAAGATCTTCCTCAGGAGAAAACGGGCTGTCTGCTGTTGGCCAGATCTCTTTTTCACCTGCTCCATTCATCTTCACACACTGTCAAGCTGCTGATTGATACAGGCCATTCAAGGCCCATGCTCAACCTTTGGCAGCTTAATCATTCAATCTACTCCCGTGTGTCTTCTGTCCAGTGTGGAAGGTTTAGTTCTAGCCTGAACCTGGTAGCCATGCTTGAAGCCTGTTGGCACTACCTGTACCATTAGTTACTTCAAGCCTGACCCAGCCACTCTCTCATCTGCCACTCAGATCAAAGAGGAGAAGTGAAAGGGAGAACACACACATGCACACACACACACACACACACACACACACACACACACACACACACACACACACACAGTGTAACATTATCACTCTGATCACTGATCAAAAAATATTCAATTTGTATGTAATTCATATTATTTTTAATGTTGTTCTCCCCCAAAACACAGAATGAAAAGTAGTGTTTTAAATATATAAATTATACTTTATGGCCATTTAACTATGAAGTGGCGTGACGGAGCTCTTTGGGAGATAATGAGATCAGAATGAAGACAGGTGAGACTAGCGTTCGCCTGAAGGAAAATGGAGCATAATGCCCATAACAAATTTCATGACCACACAGACATGTATTTTTCTTCCATCTTCATGACGAGAGCGGTGCACTTTGCTTGGGATAAAAGAGAAGGAGCCACCAGGACTGTGTGAGTGCTCTTAACCTTGCAGAGCTTTAGTGATGCCACGAAGCCTCTTCACAGGCTCCTACGCTCTGCCAAAGAGAAACTGGCAGTGTTTGGAAATGTGTCCTTTGCCGTGGATTTCGTAAAATGAGGGATTTTCAAGAATGTCAGGGAAAATGCCCCAGGCAAATTGCAGCTGCAGATAAAAGAAAAAAAGAGAGCAAAATGCCTTTTTTTCTAAATGGAAAAGGAGCTGGTGGAGACTATGCTCCTGTGCACCCTGAAACTGTCCCGTTTAGCCAGGTCTGAAAGCATGCCAGGCTGGGAGTTACACTCTCCACTGGACTATTTTCACCTTTGGAGTGGAAGAGGATTTCGTCTGGGGAGATGTGGCACATCGGGCTCACACTGTGTCTATGAAAGGAGATTTAATGGCCACTTAGCATTTAACGATAAAGCTGTCAGGATGGCATTGGGAACAGTACAGGATTTTACTGTTTTTTTTTTTTTAAGTGAGCTGAGCTTGAGTCTACTGCTGATAGTAGTGTCAGGAATATGACTATTGTATATCTTATAGTTATGTGAATGTTATAGGTCCCTTATACAGATTCTGTAGGCCTTGTCATAATACAGCAAGTGGTGTTCATATATTCATGTATTTTCTTTTATGATCATTAGAATACTACAATTAATCCATTCTACTATGGCTTCAGAGCTGAAGGGTCAGTTATCATGTAAATGTGGGATGTGTATTTAAGAAAATTCTAAAATGGTCTTCTTATTATCTGTTGGGTACCCCACGATACCCAACATACTGCATAATGATTCAAAAACATCCAAGGAAAAGTGATCTCACTGCTTATACTCTAAATTTGCATGAGAGAAAGTATGTGTGTGTGTGTGTGTGTGTGTGTGTGTGTGTGTGTGTGTGTGTGTTGTGCGTGTGTGCATGTGTGCATGCGTGCGTGTGTGTGTGTGTATGTGTGTGTGAACAGGTATACCTGCTGCTTGACTGTGCTGATTATCTGTCTGGGAATGAGTTGAGGTTCTATTGCAGTACTCAAAGTGGCACTTCCTTCCTGAGCACACTCCAGACTATGTGTTTCACAGCTGCCCAGCAACCTGCTGGAAGGAACCCAACCATGTGTGTGCATGTGTGTGTGTGTTTGTGTGTGTGTGTGTGTGTGTGTGTGTGTGTGTGTGTGTGTGTGTGAGTGTGTGAGTGTGTCTGCACATGTGCATGGAAGTTCCCATGGGGGTGTGTCCTCAGTGGTTCCTGTGAGCTGGCACGACTAAGACAGCATGTTGCCTAATGACATGAATGAAATTTGAGGTGTGTGTGTGTGTGTGTGTGTGTCTGGAGAGAGGGAGGGGATAGCTTTTTGAGCCAGGCTCTCAAATATGTGTGTGTGTGTGTATGTGTGTGTGTGTGTGTGTGTGTGTGTGTGTATGTGTGTGTGTGTGTGTGTGTTCCTGTTGCGCCAAACCTGACTCCACTCTCGTTAGGAAATTCCATTCCACATTACTGGGTTGTCTTGGCAATTGAATGGCTCAGGTCCCAGACTGGTTCCCATGAGATTTAAAAAAAGAGTGAATTAACTGTCATCAGTGAACTTTTGCTAGGCTTGACACTTTCACCATTAGTTGACTATGTCAAATATTGCCGTTCATTCATTATACTCTTACAATTTAACTTTTTGCCACTGACCAGAAAAACCTCTCTGTGGTTAAACAAGCAAGATCTGTGAACTTTTTCAGTTTATGGTTGAGGGAGAAGCTGCAGATGTAGTGGGCCTGCACCCTAGTGTGGTTAACTCAGCCGATGGCGAGTCTGCAACTTCAGAATCCTTCACCTCGGTTGTGAAGTTAAATGTGTGGTTTCAACCTCGTAGCAATGGCAGAACAGCATGGCTTCATGTGCCTATTTGGTGAGCTTTCATCTAACACGTGCTCCAGAGCAAAATACAATGAGTCATCCCCAGGAATGCCCTGTGAAGAACCTATAAGAGCACTTGAGGGTTTAGGCAAATTTGAGGCTCGCTTGTATATGTAGGTCGTGTCAGTTTTACTTGCAAACATATTCAAGTAATGGTGAATGGGGTTTGATAGCACTGCCTCAAACAACGCTAGTGGATTTTTTATCTGGTGGCGAACGTTTGGTGACTTCTAAAGACATCCACCTTAAAAATAGACATCCACCTTAAAAAGCATGTCATAAGCCCTGGTCAGGATGCCTTGCATAAGGATTACTGAATACGAGGACTCTGCACATACTCAGGAAAACCTTAAATGTGACCACTACACTGCAATAAGTCATTGTTTGGTATCAGCTGCAGCAAATAGACATTTCCATGCCACTGCATAGAGGGCTTGGTAAACAAAACTGAGTGAAGGGTAGCCTTTTTGGCTTTTAAATAGCACCTGTTGTAATATTAGCAAGGTGGAGGGGCAGCTTTCTACAAGTTCACATTGTTTTTGCATGCCTTGTGAGCATCATTTCAAGATTAGCCACATTCCTCTAGAGGCCATGAAGGAAAAAAAAGAATTTCTTAATGCTAATAGGTAGATGCTCAAATGCTATCAACAGGTCCTGGTGATATATTGCCGCTACCTACCACCCTTGCACACAGTGTTGCTCGATATTTAAGTAAGGGTGGAAATCTTGAGAATAAAGCTGACTTTGGGCCAAATCCCTGCTGGCTGGGTTCCAGCCTTGTCGTCGTGGAGACGGGGGAGACCAACGCCTGCAGGCTGTGGGTGATGCATCATGGTCAGGCCTGTGGGGTGGTCGTGTAGAGGGACAAAGTAAACATCATCCCACTGCCACAGACAGAATGTATTTCGGTCCCCACGTGGGGAGCTCCCCCATCAGGGTGACCCAGGCACACGGTCCTGGCAGTGCATGCTGCTCAAAATTTTGCTTTCACTTGTCCAAACTAGAAGGGTTTTACAAACCAGAGCTGAAATCCGGCTTGTCCAGCATCTCCATTTATTGCTGTGCACAGACTGACCAAGAAAAGCAATGCAAATCTGAAAATGTGCATATGTAGGTGTGAGTGTGATTCATCCACTCCTAGTGAAGAGGGTCTCTGGCCAAGCATTTCTGTTGCTATACAACTTTGCTTCTCAGTGTAAAGGCCCAGATTCAGCCTAAGCCAGTCTGTTCAAAGAGGAGTGCCACCCCCCAAAGTCAATGGTATTCAGTGAGCTCCAGCTCTAATGGTCTTTGTGTTGGATTCTTAGCATTCAACTTGAATCATTCCTCATTCACAAGAATGTGCTTTAGTATTGATCAAATGCTTTAATCCTACTTTTAAATAATATGAAAAAGTCTATGAATTTACAAACAAAACCCATTTCATTCCATATTTTTTGTTGGTGAATATCTTGGAACAGACCGCTCAGAAGTAAGGCTCAAAGTAATTCATTAAGCAGATAAATAAACATAAATTTTATTCTTGAGGCCTAGAGATATCTCCTGTGATCTGCTCTATACTATGTGTTCTGTTCAGCACTCATAGTTCTGCTGATAGGATATATTCAGCAGCTGACCCCCTCCTACACATATAAAAAAAGGAGAAACACACACACACACACACACATAGGCAAATGAATTTGTCACTGACTAATACATCTCTTCCTGTTTTACAAAACAAAAGCAAAAACTTAAACTGAGGGGGATTCCTGTATCTGTGCAGTGAGCAAGGTCAGGTTGGTCGGTGAAGCTAGCACGAGAGACTGCATTGTGAAGGGGAAACAGAGCTGCTGCGCCCGAGCCGTGCGCTTCGCTGCCCCATCCCCCACACTCCGATAGCGAAGTTCTGCTGCTTTTGCAAAGCACTGAGGCTGCGCCGCTGAGAGAGCGCGAGCGAGCGAGCGAGCTCGGGAGAGCGCAGGCAGGCAGAGAGAATGAGAGGGGGTGGGTAGAGACTGAGAGAAGCGAAAGAGCGCATTGGAAGAGTGGGGGAGAGAGCATGGCTGTTCTCATTTAGTTGTTTGCTTTATTCGAACCAACCAGTTATTTGGGCACTGAGACAAATTGTGATTTTCACATTCATTTTACTGAAGGTGTGGTAGGGCAGATTTGTTTACTGAGGCTTAAGTAGGTTTTTTCCGTCCCTCTTTGCACTGCATTTCACTTTTTTTATTTTCACTTCCTGCTCTCAGTCCATCCCCCATCCTCCTTCCCTTTCTATCATCTCTCTCTCTCTCTCTCTCTCTCTCTCTCTCTCTCTCTCTCTCTCTCTGAAGCGCACGCACAGGCTGTAATTTCATGCTTTCCTCTCCACAGATCAAGCTTTATGCTGCAGTTATTAGCCCCCAAATTTTCTGTCTGCACATGTAAAAGTACACTTTCAGCCTGCTTAAAGGGATAAGTGAGACTACAGCAAGCACCCTGGTATAATTATGAAAATGTCATTCTTTTATGTTTTTTCATCGTATACATTGTAAATTCGATATATATATATATATATATATATATATATATATATATATATATATATATATATATATATATATATAAAACGTGTCATACACGTAAGCAAATATAAGAACAGAGGATTTAGTATTTTTTTCATGGGTTAATCAGTCTTAATGCTATCAAATAGTTTGATGTATAAACGCGTTTATTCCTTTTACAATATGTGAACTGAAACTACGCTAGCTCTAACTACATTTCAGACGTTTCTTCCCCACTCCCGATCCGTGCATAACGTGAAGATCCACCCCGGGTATTGCATTTAACTGCGTGCCTCGGTAAAATGGCTGTGTCTCGCGGAGCCTCGTGCTGGTTTGATCGGTTTCTCGCGCATACTGTCGTTCTGTAACAGAGGCCCCCCCACATTTTGTCGGTTAAATTAATTCCCGGGACCTTTATTTATATTCTTCAACTAACTTTTTTACTCAGAAACTGCAGAGAGGACCGGATCCGGTCTGGAGGTAGGGGGTATGATCCGGGACACGGGTACATTGTTATAAATAATTGTATTTATATTCAATGCTGCTCAGAGCTTGATTGTGACTGACTCGCTTTGAAAGAGAGGGAGAGAGAGGGATATCATGGCCGCTCAGGTCGCCACTCTCAACACAAGCCCGCCCGCCGAACTTAAAAAGCCGGATCGGGACCCACAGGAGGAGTCGGTACCAGGAGAGAAGCAGCAGGAAAATAAGGAGTCGCGACCAGATAGTGGATCTCCGGGACAGAAAGAGCTGCAGGACGGGGCCGATGTAGGAAATGCAGGGGGAGGAGGGGATCCTGACATGAAGAACGGGAACGGGAATTCGTCCAGGGTGAACAATAATAATAACCAGAATGATTCCGGGGGACCTGAAGGTAACAACCATCCCGGGATGGCTCACCACCACTCGGGTCCTTTCCCTCCACCTCCTTACGGTTACCAGCACTACAACCGGGCCCCTTTTCATCAACATGGCGGACAACAAAGCCCTGGCATGGCAGCTGCAGCGGGGCCGGCTGTGCAGCCGGGGAGCATGATAGACCCCTACCCGCCCAACTCACACGACCACGGCTTCCCTAACCACTATAACAATTACAGTCCATTTCCGAATCGGACACCGTATCAGGGTCAAGGATACGGCATGAATTCCCCGCGAAATAACCAGCCTCCGCCGGCTGGGGGACAGTCAGCCAAGCAGCAGCAGCCACCAGGAGGAACTACAGCAATGGTCGGTTCTTATAATAACCAGAGGTATAACATGGGAAACCCTCAGCCAACTTCAACCCCAACTTTAAATCAGCTTCTGACTTCTCCAAGCCCCACAAGAACCTACCAGAATTACCCACCAAATGACTATAACAATCAGGATGGGGCTAACAAGGGACCAGGGGACATGGGCAGCAGTAATCAGTATGGTGGGGGCCATCCGGGTTGGCAACAAAGAAGCCATCATCCACCCCCCATGAGCCCGGGAAACACTGGACAACCACTCAACAGAAATCAGGTAAACTTTGTTAGGCTCAGTACTTTTTCCCACGTTCAGACTAGTCAACGTGAGCTTATAGAGACCTGTAGTACTGCATAGAATAGCGAACTGCTGTGGACCTGCCATTGTTTCTCTATGTCTTCTCTAAAATGGCTGCCTCTGTTTTCCTCCTAACACAATTTTATATGAGGATCTTTTACGTGCTATAAGAGTGTAATTTTACTGTATGTCTCCACTTCTGGATGCTTGCATAGACTGATTTGTATTGCATGGAGTAGGTGTGAGGGGGCATGACTTTGCTTATGGAAATTGAGAAGTAATGGTAATTTTGTGAAGCAGAGGCACCTGAATGCACCAAAAAGACTGCGCAGTCGCTTTCTGTCTTAAGTTTCTTACAGTCAGTATTTAGGAACAACGCTGAAATGTTCATAGTTTAAAAACAAACGCTCTTTAGGCCCTGAGAAGTAACGTGCGTACCAGGATATATCTGTTTCGTTATGTTTGATAAAGGCGAATTAATTCGTACGTGGGGCCATTGCTGCGATACACAAAATGGCCAAACTCTTTCTTGCGAGAGACGCGTTGATATCCGAATTGTTTGTAACATTCTCGCTAGTAGACTCGAGTACCCGTTGATTTTTAAATAAGCATTATTTATTCTTTTGAGTATTGTCGTTTCGCCAGCGTACACCGTAATGTAGCGCTGTTCGCTGTCGCCTGGTAAACACGGTCAATGATTTGAGTAAATGCAGCCTGCTTTGCTTTGGGATTTGAATTATGGAGGTAAAATCCTTCTGTCAAAGCCAGGAGACAGTTGGTCTTGGGTTGACATGCTAGCTGAAATCTGATTGGCTCACATCTCCTGCTCTTGGCCATTTATAATTGCATCTAATGTAATGGCGCAAAGAGCCCTGCTGACGGGCTGCTGCTACTGCTGCACTTGACAAACATTTAAGACAAGGTTTGCCTGTTAGATGTGCAAAACACACACAGATCCAGTTAAAACGGCAAGTTATCAATCTGTGAATAGAATAACATTTAAAAAAATTCTATCCATGATCCTGTGTGCGTGTAGTATGTATGTATGTATGTATGTGTATGTATGTGTGTATGTATGTGTGAATAAAGGGTATGTATTATGTATATCTGCACTTTAATTGATCACACTGAGCTGCATTCACTTTCGTTGTCTGTAAACTGGCACTTGAACATGTATGTGATCTGGATAATTATTGCAATACTGCAGTTTTGCTTTGTAGAGAGACTATGTAAAGCACTATTCCCAGTAATAGAAATAGAGTATAATATAAAGTATATAAGGCTTTTCTGGTATAGGAATAATGCTTATCTTCATTTTAATTTGTAAAGCCTCCTTCAGATATTTTTTTTAAACTAATACTTCTCCCATCTTTTTTAAAAACAGAATACTGATTTCATAACGTAGATGCATGTTTTACTGATTCAAACAAAGCTTTTTCTTCTGATTCTGACATTAGATGCACTAGGTGTGGTGGTTCCTTTTTACACAGCATATGAGCATGCTGATCTAAGAACAGCTTATTCTCAACGTGTCTGTAGTTCTGACAAACTGAGGCTGTGTTTACAAGCCATGTGGATGTCAGCCAAGTGTCACTTCTTTGTGCGTCTTATGCATTCTCATTCTGAACGTGTAACCATGTCAACACTAATAAGCTTGTACTCGGGCTTGCATTAGAAATATTCAGAGTAGGATTTATGCATAGTGTTGGTTATTTAGCTTTTTGCCAGAAACACATCAACCAATTTGTTTTAAACTGGTATCATACATATTAATTTGTGATTCAGATGTTAAGAACACCACTTTTTTTATTTTTTTTACTACTGTCATTTCTAAGTTTTATTTTATTTTTTTTTATTTTTTCTCATGTGATGTTGCTGTGTGTAAGGGACACCCTGAAGCCAGGACTTTTTTAAAATTCAATTTGTGACAACCTCTGTAGGCTGATAAGAGTTCACTCTCCATGTAGGCTGATAAGGTATTGAAATTGCAGAGTTCACTCTGGTAGTCGTCTTTGAGAATCTAAATACATACAGTTGTCTTAAACTCAACAATGATTTTCCATGTGTAAATGCACAAGCACATTAGAAGCATTGTGTTGCAACTCAAATTCAGGCCTTTTTTGTTTTTTATATTGGCAAACCTGTGTCATGTGTGATTGTGCAGAGTGGATATTGTTGTACTCCTTCATTTTAATTTAATCCAAAGGTGCAATGTTGCTTTCTGTGTTGTTGTGCTAGAGAAGTGTCGTAATGTATTGTGGTTTCATGATATTTAGGCTACATGTTTTATTTGTACAGTTGCAAGCTTGTATAATTCACAGTATTTGCGGATTAATGGGGTCAGTTACACATTTCTTATCAAAATGTCAGCTATCTACACGTGTGTGCTCAGATGCTATTTAACTTGCTAAGGGGGAGTTAGCTGAAGTGCAGCCGAGCTGGAAAGATTTAATCTGATTGCTGACTAACAGTAGCTAGTTAGCATCCGTGAAATAGTCTCTTCACCTATGTTAAAACCTTTTTTTTTTTTTTTTTTTTTTTTTTTTTTTAAATTGCACTAAAGACGTTAGTCTTTATCTGAAGGTAACCACTCAGTTTAGGTCAGACATTATTTAGTCTAAGGTATATTTCACAGTCATAAGTGAAGAGTTGCTAACAAACAAGATATTTTTGCTGTGCTTAAACAGCAAAACAGGAATGTAATTCCCTTGTTTAGGACTTTATTCCATACACTGCTGTATTGCAGATATTTGACAAGCTATATTTGGACTGTTTTTGCAGCATTTTTCTTAAAACGAGTTTGATATATTTTTTTTGTCAATATTGAGAGCTCTGAAATGATCTTTGGCAATTTTACAGTCTTCAATCAGCAGATAGGATTCTTGTAGCAATTGTACATGGAAAGCAGCCTGAATCTTCCCCTCCACCCAATTGAAATGCCCCCCCCAATGAAGTACCTTGCCAGTAAACTAACTGACCTGGACCCTGAGTATGTGCCTACAGTGTAGTTCACTGAATATATTGAAGATTAGCCTATGGCCATACTTCGCACAGATGTTTTCAGACTGAGTTTCCCCTCAGAGTTGTAGTATGATGGAAACTTGGAAATGAACATGCATAATTTGGGAGCAGACTTTTTATTTTATTTTTTTAACAGGGAGCACTTGCCATTGGGAGATTATACTACGGTGTGTCCTGGCAAAACTGTGCGCTTGGATTTTTTGACCTCTTAAATTCATTCAGATTGTGTATGAAGTCATATTGATCCTACAGCCAGCCCCCCTGCTCAAACTACTGTTAAGATGAGCTATACAGGAAACACTTGCTAGACAATCAAGTTTGCTAAGTAGCTGGCTAGCAGAGAAAGTAACTGTGATGCATCAGCTGTCATGTATAGATAGTGTAATTGACTACCTAAAACCCAATTTGAATTTAGCAAATCGGATGTTTTTTGAATCTTACATATTTCATCACATTTTATACAAACAGTTTTGTATGACTTTTTTGCTGCTGTGTGAGCACAATGGCTTCTGGACAAATTCTGCTCTTGAAGTCTGCAGTTATGTTGACTCGGTCCCACTGCAAACTTGTAACAAACTTCATTTATGCTGTTGAACTAATGGAAAAGCCTTTACAATGCCACTGAAATTTCCCAAAGCTAAAAAAAAAGGCAGCAAGTCAATGTTTAATTAAAACAGTAGTGAAATGATATCCTACATTTGGCTAAAAATGCACTATAGCAGAGTAAGTAATTTGACTAATATCTGGGTATTGCTACTAAAAAGCAGGTCTTAACTAAACTAAATTTAACTTCTTTATAAATGTGTTTAAAGTTAATCTTCAGTAGTATAGCCTTAAGTCTGCTGCACACTACACAATTTTAGCCTGGATTTTGCTGTCGCAGACACATTTTTGGGCTTGGCGATAAATGGCAGCATGCACCCATGACGATGCACGTGTAGTTGGAAGGGTTCGGTGGTGTGATTTTTTTTTTTTTTTTTAATTTTTCCCCGCTATGTGAGCTGTAATGGATCCTCCGATATTTTCAAACGTGTTTGAAATCCTCACCGATGAATCGTGTTAAGTCTTGTGAGTACCTTTTGCGTCAGGTAGAAGGAGCAGTGATGAGCAGCAGCCAGTCAGAATGCAATAGAAAGCTCTGGCAGAATGACTGGACTGCTGCTACTGCTCTATACTATCATTCTGATTACTTGCATCTTATACTTTTGTATGACTTCTGAAAAGCTGAAGTTAACAGCTGGAAATAAAAGCTTTTAAACTGTGAATCTTACTGTTGTCAGTGACATTTGTTAAAGTGTTTGTAAGAGAGAGTGACATTCATGGTTTGACTTTTTGGGAATTAAGACCTTTTTTAGCCTCTGCTGTTTCAGGCTCCTTAGCTTTCATTCTTTAATTCTTGACAACAGTTGAGTGATGTGTAAAAATGGGTTTAGCTAAGTAGAAACAATTACTATTAGAGTAGAATAGTGTTGTACACCTCTAGAAACCCCTAAATGTATGCATGGTTGTATTGTATGCATAGACATGGGTCGTTTATTTGCCCATGAGTGAGGGTGGATGTATTTTTGCATTAAACCTGGCTGTCAGGTTGCACAAAATACATAACCATTCCTTATATGGTTGGCCTGAGTGAACTCTAACAGCCTCATAACAGCCTGTGATCACTTGTGTAGTGTGCACCTCTATATCAACAAAAATAAAACAGGCCACAGGTGATAAATGTCATATATATTGTGAGCAGTATAGTGATTCTGAGATTTTGGAAGTCATGTATAATAATAATAATAATAATAATAATAATAATAATGAGTAATGTAGTATCCATTTGGTGTTATTTGTCCTATGTCAGACTGCAGTTCCTTTGGTGGTCTTTTGTGACCTTGTGACTTCACTTTGTTATGGGTGCTTAGGATGTCACATGTTGATGGTATGGTGCTTGGGTGATGTAGACCAGTCTAGTATGGAGCAAAATGTACTGTAGTTATCTTCTGACTGGTGCATTGTACAAATGTGCTTGTTTTTTTTTTCTTCACCATTTTTCTATTCAGTCATAAAGAGGACAATGTATAAGGTGGTAATATTTTTTTTGTTCTTGTTTCCATTCTTGTCTGATCTGGTTACATCTGAATTGTAACCCAGTCATTTTAAAGATCAAAATGTTAATTCCTTGCTGGACAAACAAATTTCCTTATCTGTGTATAGATTGTGTATTTTATTACTTATCATACTTCATTTGTAAGTTGTCCATAATTTATCTAATAATTTCTAATTGTGTAAAATGTTGGGTTTTTTTTCTGATATATTTTTTCCCCCTCAAGATATTCTTTTGTCTTTCAATTTGGCTATGTAGTCTTGAAATTCCGAATAACAAATTGCTGCAAATAGCATGACAAAAGTTTGGCACCTTCAGATGGTTGTGTAGTATGTTTTAATGTCAATTTCCTATTTGGTCTTGATTTGGACTCGTTGGGCTTTAGACTTGTTTTGAATTAGCGTCACTCTTCAGTACATAATTTGACAATTATCTTCATTAACTGCAAACTCCCATCATTCTTTAGTCGAAGTGGTTGTTCATTGTGAATATAAAGAGTAATCCTACATGGTCTGGTTATTTACAATTCAAACCAATATTTCAAGTAAAGTAAGTTTTAGGCACATTTTTAGGTTTAGGTAAAAGCATAATGATCTCCCCATGCCGATTTTTAATCATTATAAAACACTTTTTGAATTACTGGACAATTTGGTTTTGGCATCAGGATGATACAGTTGTTTTGGCAGGTGCGGAGTCACTTTTGAAACATGAGGAGTTATTCCTTCAAGATGGTGCAGATTTTAGACATGCATGCATCATTCCTAAATGGACTCATTTGTTTGGTCTATGCACAGGACTGAAATCACTGATTGAGTGAGGTGGGGTGTAGCCTACTTGCCAGTGTAGTTTGCCTTTCAGTGATCTGTAATTTGCTATTATTGCAGCATATGCATGCTGTTTAAAAAGATAAGTGGACTAGCTGGTTTGAGTTGGTTAGTATGGATGCACAGTTGGCAAGTCTGGCTCGATGGATAATTTAATTGTAACTACCAGTTGTTTTGAATATAAAATGGATTAGAAATCCTGAACATAAATTCTCTGTGGTTGTCATACATTACCACAGATTTTAGGTGTGCTACTATGCCAGAGGGGCTGACCAAGAGCGAGGCAGCTCTCTGAACCCAAGGCGCTACATTCCTGTGGCTGAAGCAGTGTACTGGCCTTGGACCTACGACCATGGACCCGGTCGTCGTGCTCACAATGACTCTCTAGGCTTGCACCTTTTGCTCTGTATGTTGGCTCTCCATCCAGTCTTTGTATAAAATACATTTATTAAAAACACGTGCTAAGAAGGCACTTGAGTCTCAGAGGAAAAGGGGTGGAGACTTGAGCCTCTTATTGGGTCTGTGTACACATGTTTCACTAGAAACATTGACCATGGAGGGGGTTTCTGTCCTTAATGTAGGTGCCTATAGCTCAGTGGGCTTTAGGTGATCGGTGAAGGTTTGTCTGCTGCTGCCACCCCAGGGTGCTGACTGCACTGCTGAGTAATGATTCCCAACATGCTGTCTCGTGCTCTGTGTGTGCGTGCACGTCTGGCTTTTTGGAGGTACGTGGAGGGTTTGTTGTGAACGATCCTTTGCTGCCTGGCGGTGACAGCTGTGTATGTGGGTGACGGGGCTGGGATGGGGGTGTGTGTGTGTGTGGGTGTTTGTATTCTTGGTGAACGCCTGAGGATCCGCTCTGACCTGCTCATGCTCCACGTGCCACTGCCACTCCGTCTCTTCAGGAGTGGCGGGGCTTCCAGCACAGATGACTTCTGAAGCGTAGTGCATACTGCCTCCTCACGCGTGCCATCCACGCGCTCCTCTGGCCTCGCTCGCCCACTCCTGCACCGTCTCTTCCTCTAACTCCAGTTCTTCAACCTTTGTTTCCTTCATTCTTATACCTAGACTGGCTCTTTCTTTCTTTTCCATTTTTTTGACTACCTTTCAGCTTTTTGCCATTTATATTAATCATTATATCGAGCATTTTCATAACTTCTTTGTCTTCTTATATATTTCAAATTTGTTTTCTGTGTAGTCAGAGACTTTTTTTTCCCCCCATTCTGATGTTTTATTTCATTCTGTTCGTTTCTTTTCTGTTTGTGTCTTTCTCCTTTGGATTGTAGCTTCCAGTTTGTGTATAAGATCAAAGGACTGTCACCAGTAGTCTAGGCCAGGGATGTCAAACAACAAAAGCCTTGGATAGAAGTTAGACTTCTCCTTGCTTCTAAATGCCCCATGAATCAGTAGCTAATAATCACCCCTTCAGTAGTTGAATCGGATCTTTTAAAGCAAGGAAAATGCACTGCAGTTTGTGGGAGCAGATGCGTGACTCCCTTAGGGTTAACCTACTTGACCAGGTAAAAAAGATTTAAGATTTTGTTTCAAAGAAATGTTGGATTTAAGATGTATTTTTAAGAATCATATATATATATATATGTGTGTGTGTGTGTTTGTCATTTACTTTTAAAATGCAGCAGATTAGCATAGTAATTTCCTTCTCTAAACCTTTGGGTTGCATCTGTAGATTTAATTTACATAATGTCTGTGTTTTTGGTGAAATGGTATTAACCTTTAGATGGGGCCTAGAGAGAATAGAAGAAGCATTGCTGAATGTGCTAGTGGAAGGCAGTGTGGAGACGACGGTACAGCTGTAGAGCCACGGTTGTCTTTCAACACTCACGACTATACAAGTCATTCTGTGCAAAAAATGAGGGTTTTACACTTTCTCCCTGTGCTTTTTGGAATGCTTTGCTGTGTACTTATGTTGTATGCGACGTTTTAATGCATTAGTTTCCGGTTAAATATGGATTTGCAATTTCTCGAGTCCATTTGGAAATTGCTGAGCAATATTGCTAAATGTTTTTCTATTGTTCCAGGTATGTAGCAAAGGTCTTGCAAACATTTGTTTTATATCATGGACTGGTATGTATTATCAAGCTACCATCTTCTCAAAGTCTGATGCAGTGTTTTTCTTTGATCTTTATGAGGCTATTTTTGTTTGTCTTATACATTATCTGAAGATCACAAAGTAAATGTTCCCCGTCCCCATACTGTTCACTGTAAATTCAGACTAATTTTAATAATGAAGTCTGTTAACATGACTTGTATAATAAATCAAATGCATAGTTTCTTGACCCTCTGGTAGAATGTCTTGTGTTGTATTTTGTTCATCTCAGTTCATGTTGTATATTGGAAAGTGTCCTCATCTGAATTGGTCCTTGTAGTGGAGGCATTGTTTCCAAGCAAACACGACCTAGTTCATCTGAAAAATGCCTGAGATTTGGAGTTTGTTAAAGATCTGTCTCCGAAATGTCAAGAACAATGACCTTGATGATGCAAGACATGCATAGCTGGTATACTCTGGGTAGGAAATGATGTAATAAAATGTAATTGTTCATACTAAAGCTTTAATAAAATGTATTTGAGAAGGGCCAAGAGGTACTTATTCATATATACCCATACTGAACCCATTTCAAAATAACTGGGCCAGAGTGAGGTGCAACCAAATTTAAAGCTTGAACTAAGAGGTTCAGATCTTTATGCTGTTCTGTCAAATAGTCCAGAGTTTGAAAGACTTGTTCATTTCAGTGCAAAACCTTATCTGTGGCTTAACTATGTTCTCTATAAAGGTTTCCCTACTTACTCTACATATGGGCTACAACGTGTCTCAGTGTAACCATGTGACTGACTTGCATAAAGAATACTCAAGAGTACAGGAAAGCATTTTGTTGGTCTCGATCAGGGGAGCCCAGCTCCTGAGGTCCTGGGGATCTACAGAATTTCATAATCTATTACACCTGATCCAGATGTAACCAAGGTGTTCAGTGGCACCTGAAATTAGATCTAGGTGTACAGGAACTAAACTGCAGACTGTGGTGGATGTCCAGGACCCAGAGTTGCGCACCCTCATGGAGCCCATTGAGGTGTTTGGCCTGTTCTTATGTTCAATGGGAGAGGCATCTTGCTCTGTTTTGCTCCAGCATGACTTGGGGAAGGCGGATGGGGACATGGCTGCACTTTTTTAAATGTGTTTATTAGAATTGTCTGATATGGCATTTAAAATGTTCTGTAGGAGACATCTCAAAAGCTGGTTCTGCCCATCCCTTAATTCCACCCTTTTCTCTCAAGCTCATATTTCTTGTTGGGGCAGGTGTAATCAGGAGAAATGATAGTATCTTTCACAGAGAAAGAAGCATCTAAAATATATTGATTAGAACCCTTTACAAATTAAATAAAATGCATTCCCTCTTATGACAAAAAAAAAGAAGAGGGGGGGAAAAAGCAGGGTAATGGAATTTCGTGCATTTTCAGACGGGCGGCAGTTCAGATTGTAGCAGTGATTAGAAGCTTTACCGTTGCAAAGACAGGTGATTAAAATACGGCGACCTGTACATTACACCTCCTGGGATGACTGTTTAGAATGGAAATCACGTTTTGGAAGTAAAGGTGAATAAAATATTCTCTTCATAGCTTTGTGATGACAGTAATATTGTACATTTTAAAGCTGTACTACACCAAAGTAATAATTCCCACAGTGGACTACATCAGGCCAGGTAGATCTGGAGAGCATAACAGTTTTTTTTTTTTCCCCCTCAGTCTAGCCTGCCTGACATCTCCCTCCATTCACAATTTGAGGCCTAAACAGACATAAAGGATGAAGTTCAGACTGTATCTGTCATTTGTTTTGTGAAGGGCTTCAGAATTGTGTGTGTGTGTGTGTGCGTGTGCAGGGAACGCCCAGCCAGCACTGCAGTCTCACACCACTCACAGTACTGTAACACAAACACCAGCTCTGTGGCGTCAGGTCCTCTCATACACCTAAACACGCTGGGATTTGCATGCTGGGATTCTAATTTTGTTTAAGTGCGGCTTGCGAACAAAATTCAGAGGCAAACAAGGCTGTTTTGGCTCCATTTTGATCAAGTCAGCAGGCAAGTGAGAGGCCATGTCTCTTACTCGTGCAGTAGATGCTGTTGGTGCACATTCCTCACTTTATGCATTGAAGCTCCATGGTGGGATGTGTAAATGTACTCCTTGTAATGCTTTCTCTCTAACCACAGCTACTCTGACTGATTGTGCTTGGTTGTGTGTAGTTCACTCACAGAGGACAGTGGATTCAGGATGTTCAGATTCTAATGAATGTACTGTTAGTGAGTGCTGCGGCAGATAGCAGTCTCTCCTCTCTGTCTCCCGCAGTCCAACGCTCCCGACGCTCTGAGCTCCAGGGTCTGCCTGGTTGCCCCTCACCTGACTGATCAGGCCCTCTCTCCTTCCACTCTGCGTTTTCACAGCAGAGGTGTGCTCCAGGGCCAAATCTCAGAGTAGGCGCAAGAGCGAGGGTGAGATGTCATGGTACTGATAAAAGTGCTTCATCCATGCTCTATTCGCATGGTTGTCAGGAAAGCCTGGCAAGTCAAACTGCTACCCCCACCCCCCTCCACCTTGGGAATTTCAAATGAGGGGCCGGGAAGATGGGCCAGGAGGACAGGCTGTCATCCATTCAGCAGCCAGCAGCGAGCAGTACTCCCTCTCCAGTCAGTGTGACATGTTGACAGTCCAGGCATGTGGCTGTCGGAGTTATTTCAAAGCGGTTAGTTTCTACTTCAGAGGATGGCACAGAACTCTTAGAAGGTGTTTTTTGAGTGCTTGAGCCCAAATTTTTAGCCCAAGCAGAATGCCCCTGCCAAACTGCTGTGTACTCGAACACACACTCCATGTAACACAACGATGAGAGTGATGCGTAACATCTATCTTCTCCCAGCTGGCTAAAGTAAGCCATTTCCACTGCTGATCGATCTCGATCTCTCTCTCTCTCTCTCTCTCTCTCTCTCTCTCTCCCCCCCCCCCCCAGTTTTATATCCACACACTCCAAATCTTTTAGAACGTTTCTGAACAGCTGGGTGAACATCTGGGAGGAGTGAGTGTGCGTGTGCTACTACTTAGCACAGATGAGGGGTGTGGCATAGGCAAGGCTGATCTCTGGGAGAATAAAGATGTCTCTGCTTTGAAAATCCAAGCCCAGTAAGCACTTCACAGACTTGAGTGTTTGGGATATGCTGTAGTTTCTTACCCTGCTAGTTCCACATACAGCTGGACAGGATAGAAAAGCAAGCTGGCAGTGATGACCTGGCTGTTTATAGTGGTGGAGATTGAGGTCCAAAGAAATTAGATAGGCACCTAATGTATACGATATAAAAAATATAATGCAGCAGTCAAACTTATAAAAAAACTCAAAAACTTAATTACATTTGGCAGTGGCTAAAGCTGGTACTAAACACTTCACAGAAAAATATTGGTTGGATATTTAACTGGACGCAAATGGAAATTATTTTGGCAGTTATGTTCTTGGTATATTTTAGCCGTTTCCCTAAAATACTGCCCCCAGGTCAGTGTCGGGTCTCAATTCCCTTGGGTTTTTCCATGTAGGCTGGCACATGTAGCAACACATGATGAGACGTTTTGAAGCAGCTCTTAGTTATGGAGTAATGAGGGTGGGAAAAGCAGTGTTGCCTGTTTACTGATCCTGGTCACAGCCTTTATGGTCTTCTTAAAACTTCCTTTGCCTAAATCATATTAACTGCTGTAATGAATTGGCAGCACTGGTCTCAGAGTAGTGCAAAGCAAACTGCCTGAGCATTCTCTGAGTGAGTGGTGGTCTTAGCTCTGTTATGGGGTAAACCCAGATAGTGGTGTGTGTGGTAGAACAATAGTCCTGGGCACCGTGGCTGTGTGGAGGATTAAATTAGCAGCAGTTGTTTATCGTGTATCCCTCGTCCATCTGTCTGATTCTGAAGAGCCAGTGCTGTCTCTGCAATCAGACACTGCTTCACCAACCCTTCCCCACCAAAACTCACAGAGAATATTAAACTCTTTCAGAATCAGTAGTTTTGGTAATTAATCCTTTAGGAAATTTATGAATTAAGTTAAATGGCCTTTTAAAATAATGAGAAGTGAATTATTTTTTATCTGTGATTTGTGATGCTAGGGCCTGCAGTCAAGATAAATGCCTTTTGTGATTTTTCTTATGATGAATAAAGGAAACTTTGAAGTTCACTTCAGAATGCTAAAGCAGTTAACTAAGTCTCTCTGGAAAAAGAAAACGGTCAGACAGGAGAGAATACTTGAGCTACATCTCCACAGTGGTGCATGTTGTTCAAGTATGTTTTGGAATAATTGAGGTGGACAAGGAGACTCAAAGGTTTTACATTTTCCAAAGTTCCAACAGTAAAAATGAACATGTTCTCAGTGAGCGTTACTGTCAGACGTTATATTTATTTGCCAACTGTTTTAAATGGGGAAACATGAGCAAAACTTCACACGCACGCACACATGCTGCGAAGCCTTCCTATCTCTTTGCCACGTGCTCGGCAGTGACTCAATCTGCCTAGTGGAACCTCCTCTGCCAAGAGGGCTTGACTTCTCTCTATGCAGATTAGCCATGTGCTAATTGCAGTTACTTAATTAATTATTTTTTTGGGAGGGAGTGTGTGGATGCTCTCCTAACTCGCTGACTTATGAGAGGCTGGATTGCAGCGGCGACAGAATCTGACTGGCTCAGTGTTTAAAAGGGATGGGCTTTTATGGTAATATGCGCAGGGGTATAAACAAATGCAAGACTTAAGCAAATATGAACACATCGTAATGTATCTGGAGCAGGGAGGTCAGACTCGTACTTTGGCCTCCGAATACAGGCACATAAGAAGTCTGACACTTTACTCATATACCAGGCCTTCTGTGTAACTGTGGTTTAGATGCAAAACAATGCGCTTATTTACATGTTTGGTTCTGTTTTTGTAAGGCTTTAAGATGTTTAAAGCCCTCTCTGCCTTTAGATATCATTGTTAAGGGGTTCTACACATGGATCCAGATGATGTCCCTTATTAACCTTGTAAGACTGTGTGCCGGATTAATTGTTACCGTTCATAGAAGCAGGATTTCTTGCTTTTTTTTTTAAAAAAAAAGGCTTTATTCTGTTGCAGAGAGATCTTGCTCTCTCTGACCTCCGATCAGGATAAATGAACAGCATTTCCTCAGGGAACAAAAGCCCGACTAGTGCTTCCTCCTCTCGCGGCTTTTGCCGAGGGGAAGCCCAAGGTGTGTGTATTTTGTATACAAAGTACCCCGTAGGTGAGATTTTTAGCAACTGGGGTGTTTTTGTAATAAATGTGTTGTACACCTCCATGTTTTGGGCATGAGGAGCTGATGTGTGGATTTCGATGGTCATTTAATTCAGTTGGTTATGGGGCTAGTTGATACAGGTTCCCATATTCTGGAATCAGCTTTGCTTTAGCAGCAGAAATATTTCGCATCTAATTGCTAGCGTTGAGTAATCAGGAGGAGTCTAGCCTGTTGCACTCAACATAATGTATGCATTCATAAAGGGTTGTTCTCTTTGTAAATAGACTACTGCAGTCGTTTATACGCCCAACAGTATTAGCATGCCTCTTGCATTTATTAGCGGTCCTCACTGTAGCTGATTGATAGTGAGACTCCGTTTGCATAATTTGTTTCACTTTGTTGTGTTTTGAGGTCAAGGCTCGAGGAGAGGTCACTACTGTGAGCCCTGTGGGCCTGACACCTGTCTCTCCTACAGAGACGCCAGAGCTCCGGAGTGTGTGGGGGATTTGACTTTAGTTGTTTTGTCAGCCTCTCTCGCAGGTCTGTGTGCATGTGCTCAAGGGCCTTTCGGTCAGAACCAGATTCACTAACCTGGGTGTAGCAGTGCTAGCCAATTATAAAGGCGCAGTTTAATACTGTAGTATACCTGTTAAGGTCGCAGTACTGTCCTGCAGCCATGTGCTGTGATACTGCAGGAGATCGTTACTGTAGCTGGCACACCAGCATTGTGCAAGAGAAGTGTCTTAATACTCTGATCATGAATTAAGTAAGTGAAGTCAACCTGCAGAAATGCTCTGAAGTTTTTACTTGGAGAAAAAACACATTTTGTCCTGTACAGCTTTAAGTTTTCACTGCACATTGTCAGATGAAACCATTAAAAGGCTTTATTTAACAAAAATATAGAAGTGAGAAGAAACAAACCAATCTTGTGTGGTTTTCTCCCTTCAGTCCAATCTCCTATTTTCAATGCATCAATTACACAAAGCACAGTTACATGGAGGAAAATTGGGGATGTTGATGGCCTACTCACACTACGGTCAAGTTCATGTTTATTTGGGACATGTCCTGAATAACGGTGGGCCTAAATCGCATTTGGTTTTGGAAGAAATAATGGCTGTTGTACATCCCAATCTTTTAAAAATCTTTTGCTCAAATAAAGAGGAACCTGACTGAAGGCCCAGGCTTCCACATTTATCAGCAGAACGTCTCGACGTGCTGCGACCAAGCAATGAATTTCTTGGAGATTTAGCAAGATTGTCAAAGGCTTAAACGACTGTCTCGTGTGGCATGTGTTTAAACTGACGAGGAGCTGCAGAGCAGCGGTAAGGCACTTGCTGCCGTCACCTGGCACAGGTGAGAATGTCTCCGGATCCACCCCCACTAGAATGAATGGGAAATGTAGCCATGATTACTTTAAAGAAAGTGTTTACACAGAATAAAACAGCGTATCCCCCTTGTCATCAGTTCTAACCTTTAGCTGTCTGATTTATGCAGTGTAAGCAAAACTTTGTTTAAAATGAAATGAAACCAAACCAATGCGGGCCAGTCCAATATGCTTTCTCATTTGAATTGATGTTGGTAGTGTAAAAATTGTATTATACTTTTATTTTATTTTTAGAAATAAAACATTGGCCACAGGTGTGACATGTTCAGCATGGGTTTAGCAACAGGAGACATCCATGTTTCCACTGGGCTGCCATGTTATACAAAAATCACCTTTCATCCAAGTCCCAGAGTGTATCTGGATTAGCCATAGAACAGCAAATTTCAGCTCCAACTCTTAAATAAGAGAACATGAACACTTCTTGTAACCATTTTCCACTTGACTGGTAGGTCATGAATCAAAACATTCCAGAAGGTGTGCTGAAAAACGGCGGACAGCTGACCCACATGACACACTCTGAATTGTAATGTCTGTTCTGTCGATTCCACTTCTACATGCTTAGTTGTTACCCTCTGTCACCATTACTGTTTTGAGCTAATCAGACTCCAGAAGAACCATGACCGTGTCTTTTGTGTTGGAGAGAAGCTGGTTCAAGATCAGCGCACAGGCTCCTACGTCCAGCCCAGACTCTGTGGGTGCACTTCTATCATTCATCCAGTGCCAAGAGCTCTTTATTAAAGCTGCAGGAGGAGCAGGACTGGCTCCAGTTCAGACACACACACACACACACACACACACACACACGAGCGCACATATATGCGTATGCGTACACACGCAGCTGGGACCTGTTACACTCTCACAGACAGACTGCCCTGTGTCTCACAGCTATAAATAGCTCTGGTGGTCTTCTTCAAGGAATCAAGCGGGGGGGGGGAGTGTGTGACTCCGGTGGAAGTCGCAAACTGAGTTGGAGCGGCATGGTAATCGTGAGAAGCAATTAAGGTGGTGTAGTCATGTCTGTGTGACCTGGGAGAGGTAAGTGTGAGTGCCACTGAGGAGTGAATAAAACATGAGTCTGAAGATACACACACGCGCGCGCGCGCACACAAACACTCTTGCTCTTAGAAATGGCTTATATTACATACTGTGATGCCTTGTTTCTGTTAAAGCAACCTGGCTCAGCTTCCTGAACACTAGAAGGTTCAAACCCCTATTAGTTGGGGGGTGGTGGGGGAGAGAAGAAAGAAGGAGCCCCTCCTTCGTTCATGTGCCCTGTCATGTTGCTACAGGAAAGCCCAGCATGCAAGTGAAGCTCACGGAGCTGTTCACGGCTTTGAGCAGGTTTCAGTGCATCACTGGGCTCAGATATTTCCCCACTGGAGCTGTTCATCAGTAAGGAGGTCTGTTTAGTTTGTATGTTAGTTTGTGTGTGCGTGCATGTGCAAATAATGAATCCACTAAGTGCTCCTCAACTACTCCACTGGCCCTTTACCTCCTAGCACTCCTGTGGTATGTGATCAGGGCCTGTAGCACACCGATGAAGGTGACTGGGATTATTGAGTGATTTATAGCTTGGTCAGATTTTTGTTTTTTAAGTTGCTGCTTAACATTTAATAAGCAGAACTTTGTATTCGCTTGTTTGTTTGATTCTTGTTCCTGTCATCCTGCGTGGTGTGTTTTTGTTTGTTTGTTTGTTTTTTTGGACCCCTTTTGGGGTTTTTTCTATGTGGTGGATTTCACTGTTCTGGCAGAAACACACACACACACACACACACCTGTGCATTCAGAACAGCCTGTCAAATTCAGCCAAGTTGCTGAACTTGTTTGTTCATTCATTGATGCTACACATGCCATCTGTTTTATTTGATTTTAGTGATCAGTGCTTGAGTTGGTGAGTATTATGTCTCATGCATTGTAATTTGGTGAATTGATCTCCCAGTGCTCAGGCAAAAGTTGATGTGAGTTTCACACATGCATCAGTCTTCATTCTGTAAGTGAGGTTCACACTCGTGTGCACACACACCAGTCTTCGTTCTCCAAGTTCTCCGGTGTTTTCAGAATATCCGCCCAGCAGAATGCTGTGTGCTTGCTCTCGCTCTCCCGTCACCCCCCGATTGAAATACTCTGTGTGTAATCTTCCGCAGCTACTCCAAAGAAATCTGACATTGAATGAATCTAAACTCTTAAGGGCCAAATTTATAAAACCTCCTGCTAGATGTAACACAACATTTAACAGCAAGTAGCATTGTGGTAGCACGATTCCTCATTCATAAATGTGGATTGTCAGTGCGTTTTACCGTTTGCCCGATATATGTGGTGCTACTACAGGATTTTGTCTCATTTGCATATGACATCAGCAATTCATAATAGAAAACGCCACCTGAACCTCTCCAATGGTAAATTGAAAGCCGATGTATATGGGATAATCTTTTCTCTAAAAGTGTTTGGTCACACATGCAAGTCGTCAACAAAATTCTGCACATGCATGCATTTAACCAATTAACAACATTATTTAAAGGGCTGTATCTTGCATTTTCCTTTTCTATTTTCTCTTGATGTCTCCTGACATTTGTGTTTCTTTGGTCCAAAACCAGCCATAATTGGTTTTAATGAGATCGCTTTCCAGCCTCTTTATCCCTTTCACTTGAACAGGGTCTTTCTGCTAATGTGCCTTTTAAGAAGAATATGAAATAAATAAGCTCTCTTCTGATTGGTTGCTCTGTATTGTTTCTCATTAAGAAAGCATTCAGAGCAGAAATACGCCAAAGTGGGAGGGACTAAACTGCTTTAGGCAGAATTGGCAGAGATATGTAAATGAGTTTCTTCTCTTGAGAGAAGACTTCAAAACAGGCTGTTTTTGAAGTTGCATTACCATATATGGACTTTTTGGACTGGGGAAGTCAACGGTGTGTTTTGAAACTTTAACAATATTTACATGTTGCTTCAAAATTCCATATTTCAATAAAGTGAGAACCTCAGTTTTCCATGGTAGGGGCCTTTTTAAAAGGCACATTTTTGGTCTGTTAGGAGTCAGCATGATGACAAACTCTGCAACTGCCATAGTACACAGGAGGATATGAAGAGGAAGGTGACTTGCTTGCGCAGGAGTGCCGAATGCCATGGAGGAGAAGGAGGAAACTATAAACAGAGAGGCTGAGGAGAGATGCAGTTTTGCTGTCCTGCCATGATTTAGCAGAAGTACTGAAGGCATCACCCAAGCACTCGGCTCATCCGTGTAGTTCCTATCTTGGTGAAAGTTATGTTACGTTTTTATGTAACTGGCAGTTTTCTGTGCAACACTGGTCTCACCTCTCGGATTAGTCAGTCATCTGTCTCTTGCCGTGGGTTTTTATTATGTATGGCTTCATTTACATGTCAGGTTTGATTGGCCTTCTCCCAGGGCATATTTGAGTTTAGCGCAGTGGTAACTGTACACCGATGCACTAATTATTGCCACGGTAACTTTATGAATAGGGATTAAATATTGTGTTTTGCATTTTGCGTGCTGTAGCGCAGTTACTGTCAAGTATTCTAGAAATAATAAGATTTGGGGTCAGATTCAGAAGTTTAACTTTGATAAACAGGTTTCTTCCTTCAAATTTACCAAGTATTTAAAAGCAGGTGAGGCAGAGCAACACAGCTGAACTGCTAATGTGACCCCACGTAATGTCCGTTTTGGTTCATTTGAGATTGTATAATTGGTCGAACTGCCACTCACAGAAAATGTTGCGTTAATGTTTCAGTAATTTTGTTGTACTGCTACTGGAGATGACTTTCTCTCTCTCCCTCTCTCTCTTTTCTCCCTGTTGTCCATGCAGCCTCCGAGCCCAATGGACCAGGTGGGCAAGATCCGGGGCCAGCATTATGGAGCAGGAAACCCCTACTCCCAGCCTCAAGGGCCTCCTCCAGGGGCCCAGCAAGGCCCTCCGTACCCCGGGCAGGGATATGGCCCACCAGGGCCGCAGAGGTACCCCATCGCCTTGCAGGGGCGTACCCCTGGAGGTATGGGGGCCATGCAGTATGGACAGCAGGTGGGTTCCGCTTGATAAGGTGACTTCATTTGTGTTCGACATGTTTCTGAAATACCCGTAGTGTTTTTCAACAGCACAGCAACTGCGTCGCTGTGTCTCAGGGCAGTGTTCCTTTAAGACCGCAACTACTCTGGTGTAGACAGACAAAAATGCAGACGTGTGCACAGGTGTGGAGCTGGCCTGTCTGTGCTCACCTCCCCCCTACCATCAGATGCACATCCTGTGCGTGTATGAAAGCGTTAGCCAGTTTACTATCGCAGGTTAATAAGTACTATCGCAGGTTAATAATAAGTAATATAGCAGTTTACTATCGCAGGTTAATAATAAGTAATATAGCAGTTTACTATCGCAGGTTAATAAGTACTATCACAGGTTAATAAGTACTATACCAGTTTACTATGGCAGGTTAATAAGTACTATAGCAGTTTACTATGGCAGGTTAATAAGTACTATAGCAGTTTACTATGGCAGGTTAATAAGTACTATAGCAGTTTACTATGGCAGGTTAATAAGTACTATAGCAGTTTACTATGGCAGGTTAATAAGTACTATTGAGTTGTTCGTTTGAGCTCGGTGCTCAAACGAACAACTGTTATCAATTCAGAGATGTGTTGAAATATTGGTAGTCCAAGTACTATAGCAGTTTAGGTCATGCATGCAGTCGAAGCTTTAAAAAATTTATGAATTGTGGGTTGGTAGAAACAAAAGAGAAAACATTTGATTTTTCTATGTGACAAATGATATTTTTGACCATTTCTTCTTGTAGAGCAATAACTTTCTCTATTTTTCCTTTATGAAGAATACATAGAAAACACACGTAGGACAAATGCCAAAATCCAAGTATTTCAGTCATTCTTGTGCCAAACATACAAACTTATTTTGCAGTATGACTACAAATAATTCCCCTTTACATCCTGTTGATTAATTTAAAAATTCAAAAGCTTTCAAAGTAGAGACTATAAACTGCTATGCAAAATGCTGCACTGTTTATACAGTTTAAATGACAGCTAATGAGAAAATGGTGATGGCAACCACTTAGAAGTAAAATGTGCAACATTTAAGCCTGGCGTCAGCCAATAATGGTGGTCAGCATGGTGACCTGCCCTACCACGAATAAAAGAAGGAAAGTGAGGCACAGCATGCGCTTGAGTGCTGGGAGCCCCACAAAGACCGAGAGGTCTCCAAACACCGTGGCCAACCCAGATATAATTCTGGGATTTGACACAGGAGCACTGGAGGACCACGATGGAGGCGAATGTGAAAGTTGCATTAAAGAAGTACCGTTGAGTTGTCGGCATGTGCTGTGTCAATCATTATGTCCTGAAGGATCAAGGTTTCACGTGGAGGAGGGAGAAGAAATGCCAATACAGATGTATGGTCTAAGCTCATACGGCCTTTAGTCATCAACCTAGAACGTTTCAGATAAGAGAATACTTCAGCTAGGTCGCAGGCCCGTGACACAGCAAAATGGTATAATGGCTAAGCAAAGCAATCCTGGCTTTGTAAAAGCTGTAAGCATAACAGCTGATAGCAGTGCATTCTAAACGTGGGTGTTATATCTCTTCTAAACATGGGTGTAGATTCTTCTAAACGTGGGTGTAGATCTTCTCCTCATGTTTATGAAAGTCGAACTCTGGCTGATGACATACAAGCTGCACGGGCTCTGCTACTGATCCACCCAGCAGAGTTAACACTCCTCTGGAACATGATCGGCTGTCAATAGTAGCTAGTGATTTTGAAGGCAGGTTTTTTTTCCCCCAGTACTTGTTAGTACAGTTGCTGATGTTTTGTGTGTTGCAGTGGCAGCTTTGCCGTGTCTGTTAGGTCATGCCCTGGGCGAAGACAGGAAAATTCGAAAAATCTCTCCATAGCTCATTTGACTATGATTAGCTTTGGGTCTTGAAACGAAGGTCTTATTGCACACACGATATGCTCTTTCCATCTTGGTATGAAACGGTGGTTATTGTGAGTGTGTAGTAAAGCCAGCAGTCGTTGTGTGGCCTCCAAGTGCGCATGGGTGCGTGGTGAGGGGAGGCTGGGACGGGGCCTTCCGTGGGTTTGCTCGCCCACCGGGGTGCGTGGTGTTCCCAGAGAGCACGGAGACCCAATAGACTCTTCAGGTTGTTTTGAATGACTCTTTCAGGGGGCAAGGGGGAAATAAGTGCCCACCTTGTCACCACCAGACATTTTGTCTTTTACTGTAGCCCTTGTCTCCAGCAAGGTGGGTTCTTACTTATAAGATGCTTGGAAGAAGCAAGAAATTTGGGTGTTTTCCATAGGACCGTGTTCATCATGTTTGCTTCAAGTGTCTAAAATTCTAAGTGGACAGCAGAGAAGCTGTTGAATCAAAAAGTGAAAAGATGTTCCAGCATATTACATTGCAGAGATGTGCGTTAGTTAACTGAGGTTAGTAGATCGCCGTGTGGTGTAATGTTGCACTATTGGTTCTGTCTTTTCTTTCTCACTGTAGATGGGTTACGGACAGCATGGCCCGGGAGGTTATAGCCAGAGCCAGGGGTCCTACTATGGCCAGCAGGGCCCTCCTCCTCACGGCGGCCCCCAGCAGTCTCCATACCCCCAGCAGCACCCCAGTGGCCCTGGATCGCAGCATCCGTACTCTCAGCCGCCTCCTGGTCCACCCCATGCTCAGGGCGGCCCCCCTTATGGCCAGCCCCAGGGACCTCCTCAAGGCCCTGGGCAGGGCCAGCCTCCATACTCCCAGGCACCGCATTCCCAGGCTAGCCAGTCGCCGTACCCCCAGTCCCAGGCTCAGTCCCAGCCGCAGGGCCCACCTCAGACCAGCCATGGTCCCCAACCGCAGCCTGGATACCCCCAGCCCCCGTCCGGCCCGGGGCAGACGCCCCAGCAGCAGCCCCCCTCTCAGCCACCCCAGCAGGGCCAGCCTCAGCAGCAGCAGGCCAGCACGGTGCAGCCTCAGCAGTCCCAGCAGCCCCCGGGGCATGGAGCAGCCCCGCAGGGCCAACCCTCGCCATACCCCCAGACTCCACCACTGCAGACACAGCAGCAGTCACCCTACCAGCGCTTCCCGCCTCCCCCACAGGTAACGAGCTGCATTGTGGGTCCCATCAGCGATCAGTGAACCTTGGTATACCCTGGAGCTTTGGTTGTCATGGATGGTTGTGTGCTTGTGGAGGTGCCCATAAGTTTAAAAAAAAAAAAATGTTGGTGAGAACTGAATGGAATGCAAGTGCCAAGTTGAATAATCACACTTAAAAAATCACTGGTCCATGCTGTTAAATTTGTGTGTTTGTGCGTGTGTCTGCACGTGAGCCTGTGCACTGATAGCGCTTTTACTTGCCAAATAAACAGGATGTTTACTTTTGGGTCCCAGACTCCCACTGCTGACTAAAGGTCAAAAGAAGAACTGTGCAACAGAGCAGTTGTGTCAAAAATACACTGAGCCCATCACGTTCAGACTGAGACCTAATGCAGTGTTTTTAGTAGCTTAAAGCAAAGTGTATGACACACATTCAAGTGTTTGACACCCAGCCTTAGGTGTTCAGCTGCTGCAGCCTTGCCTCCAATTCTGTTTTTCCTCTCCACTGCCTTATCCCCCCCCGTATGTACCTTAAGGAGCTGTCCCAGGACTCGTTCAGTTCTCAAGCTTCTGCGCCGTCATCTAACCAGCCCATGTCCTCCAGTAAGAGTGGTACGGAGGACGGCATGCCGGGACGGCCCTCCAGCCTGCCAGTGAGTCCCCCCGCCGTTGGATAACTCTATTATTAACAAATGTCTGCTGTCCTGATTATACTTTTCTTTATCCTAGAGTCCCAACACTTGTTTCACCACTGCCATTTGTATGAGCATGCTGTCTCTGAGCTCAGTGTAACACTACTGTGCGAGCGTGTTTGTGTATGTGTTTGTGTGTGTATGTGTGTGTTAATTGTCCACAAGTGGGTGCATCACTTGATGGGGGACAGTGGCATGGTGCAGGGCTTCCGTTTTGGGTGTTGGATCCAGGACTGGGCTCGGGTGTGCAGCTTGCTCTGTGCCTCTCTGATGTGCTAGATGCACAATATGAGAAATATAGTGTGACTACTGTGCAATGAATGTCATGCTATTAAAAATGCATTGGGCAAGCACTCTATGGGAAACATTAAAAGATCACCAGGTATTATTTGTTGTTTGGATTATTAGAGCACCCAGAGTCATCACAATACCTGCAGACCACACACCTGGATCAGTGGAGTTGTACCAGATGGTTAGAGCGCACCGGAATTATTCTTGGAGCATTTTTGCGTGTTGCAGCCTTATGTGATATCAGTATTTGGTAATGTGATTGCAATTAAAATATACTGTGCAGGCTGAGGGATGGGTCTGTGTGTGCGTGTGTGGTTGGGGCTGGCTAAATGTGTTTGGTTGTCAGTGTTTGTCTGTTTTTAATGGTCAGTGAATGGCAGATAACTCCATCAGGGAATGCAAACAAGAAATTGTCATTAATGAGAGAAGGAAAGTGTGAGTGAGAACGGAGCAGCAGAGGACAGGAGGAGGGGAAGAGCGAGCGAGCGCGAGCGCGTGTGTGTGTGAGAGCGGGAGAGAGTGCAAGCACATGCTGTCTGTGCCAGTGGGGGATGCCCTCAGGATGTGGTTCCCTCTTCTTTTATTTATTTCTTTTATTTATTTATATATTTCTACTCAGCCCAACCAATGGCTGAGGCAGTCCAGGGTTCTGTGTGTGTGTGTGTGTGTGTGTGTGTGTGTTTCTTCTCCAGGGGAATCCCTGGGGCTGGACTACACTGGCTCTGAGAGGCCCCTGTCTCAACCTCTGGCCCGCCCCCTCCTCCTCTCCTCATGTCATCGCTCCAGCTGCTAACTATAGCTTGGCTGGATGCATAGAGGGAAATCACTTCTGACTGAACTTCTCATACTCCCACAGTCACAGAGCAGTTATGGTTTACAAAGCACAGCGCTTCTGCCTATTGATGAAGGCTCTGCGTATGGTCATTCTAGCATGGCGTATCCCAAAACCTGAGTTTTTGCACACACTCTCTGCTATTTCTTGGCATTTCTCTACACAAATTCTCCAAGATGGTGAAGGACTGCTGCTGTTTGTTTTGCCGTTCTTCTCTACTCAAGTTTGGGGGGGTGTTTTTGAGGCGATGCGGTCCGATTTAAGTTAGCAGCATATGTGAGGTCGTGACACACGAGAACAACCTGAATAAATCAGGAGGCAACCTAACAGCCAGTCGCTGGGCCACGTTATCCACCCTCAGAAAGCTGCCGGCAGACTTCTCACTGTCGGAGCACGGAGAGTAAGTGATGACGTTAATACTGACATGGGATGGTGCCCAAAGCAACGTGGTTACAATTGCTATGTGCTCACTCGTAAATGCTCAAAGATAGACCATGGCTAGCTGTTATATCCTCCTGGTCATTGTTGTCTTAGACCAGGAAGCATGGAGCTCGGTTCCACAACATCCCACTAAGGGTCAAATATCTGCTGTAGCCAGGTTAGTACAGCCATTATAATAACATTGTTCTTCTATTAACACATACTGAAGGTCATGATGGTCTGTTTAGATGAGGCGCAGTGCAGTTAACTTGGTGTAATTTAAGGTTTTGAGTGCAGTTTTGCCATCACAGCATTCTTGACATACTCAGCTCCAGTGAGCGCCGTGACTTGAGGCCTACAGCACTGCACAATGCAGTGTCTTACCTGCTCAGTCACATGATCGTCCCCAGCTAGACTCCAAGGCCCTTCCCCTCTCAATCGGCAGAAAACGCCAAAACATACCGCGCACCTCTCAATACTAGAGATCAGGACAAACTTCGAATTAACAGATCTTGTGAATTTTTAGCACTCAGTAGCCAAATACTGGAACCCAGCCAACCCTCCAGACTGGTAACAGCAAAGCAATGGTACACTGAAACAAGCTCAGCCGGTTCAACTCGTTCCAAGATTGTTTTTGCTTTGCTTGGCAATGGACAAATGTGTTGAGCAAATGCAAAAGCGCCTAGGTTTCTTTGCTCTGACTCCACTATTAGGCACATTTTGATAAGTGATGTGTAGGTTATTGTCTGCCTCTTTGAGTGGAGAACGCATGTAACCCCAGCCTCAAGATCAGCTATTTGGTGATCACATGGGATATTCAAGGCAACCAGTTTTTGTTTTTAGAAATGCTACTTTGCTAACATGAGGTTTATATGTCAGAGGACACTTTTTATTAACTTTACTGCTTAAGAAGGCACTACAAAATATGTTCCAGTGCAATTATTAGTCACTTAAAAGAGCAGCTTCCCCAAGCTTAGTCTCTTCTTTTGTTTTATATCTGAAACTGAGGTTTAACTGTTACTGCCTGCCCCATGTGTTTCACACTGGCTTGTCTTTAGTGGTCGGGTGTCACGGAGGTGACCCTTTTGCTTTGCAGGCAATGTAGATCTTCCTGCGGCTGAATGTTTTTGTGTGTAAACTAAACTTAACGTGATGTAAACCTCACCCAAACACATCACTAGCTGTGGTAACACTTCAAACAGCTTTTCTTTTTTTTGGATGTGTGAATGTTGCAGATTATTTCCACTGAGTCACAGCCGTCCCGTAAGTGACGGGTATAACAGCAGGATTCTGAGATCAGACTGCGCACTTGTGGACTGCCGTGGAGGTGGAGAGTAGAGGGTAGGAACGGCTGTGGCTATCTGAGATGTTTTTAGCGTTCACTTGTTTGTCAGCATCCGCGCAGGAGGTTCCATGTTTGCAAAGAATGTCGGGACATATGCAGATTGCTGGGAGCGTACTGCTATCTTAATCTGTTTTCAGCAAATAGATTAGTCACTCAACTAAAGTAGTGTGCAGTGTTTTTTCAGCCCCACGGTTGCAGGTCACGTGGCTTGAGGTTCGTGCTCCCGAGATGGAGCGTTTGGGCAGTGGTAGCTCAGTGGTTGACTTGTAATCGGAAGGTTGCTGGTTCAAGCCCCACCACTGCCAAATTGCCACTGTTGTGCCCCTGAGCAAGGCCCTTAACCCGCAATTGCTCAAGTTGTACTCAGTTATAATTGTAAGTCACTTTTATCCAAAGCGACAACAGCTAAATGCCGTAAAGGTAAAGATGGAACTTTGGGTGGCGTGTCTGTGCTGGATTATGGATGCCGGGGCATCTCACATACTGCCCACTCATTCCTGATCTTCACCCCTCACAGAGCTGGCTCAAGAGCGTATTAATGTTGGAAAAACATGATCATAATATAGCTTGTCATTTACCTTAAAATGTTGAGGGTTTTATACCATCCTTTTGACTTGAACAATGTTACAATATTTTTTTTTATCAGCAAAAAACTGACCAACTGTTTAAAAAATTTTTTTAATAAAAATTCATAACATGGTTTCTTTTGTCCGAATACTAGTCAGTGATAACTTTACTGCCCTTGTTTGGTTAGCTTTAAGGCCTGGCTCTGCAGTGGAAGTATAGTGTACCAGGACACTGGGGAGCACGGGTCCGGGGAGGGGGAATTTTGGATGTAAATGTTGTGTAAATAATAGATTGATTCCCCTGATTATAGCTTTGGAAGTAGAGAGAGTGAGCATCTTGTGCGATGATCACAATTAATTAGTTTTGAATTATCTCCCCTCCCCCCCCCCCCATTAATCTCAGTGTATTGTGGCCCAACTACCAGCCAAGATCACATCAAATCCTCTCCCATTTGGTTGGTGGTGATGATGGTTAAATGTGTTTGTGCGAGATTCATTGGGTGTCTGGGACTGCTCTCGTTTTGAAAGTGGCACGTTCTTTTTCAGAGCTTGTGTGTTTGTCTTTTCATGTGTGTGCATGTATGAATATGAATGGTCCCTCCTCGGTGTTCTCTAATCTCTTCCAGTCTCTCCGAAGGAGCTTTTGTATGCTTTCCACACAATGGCTCTAATCCGGCTCCATTCCCGCCCCTCTGGTGCACCTCAAACGCAACGGCAACGTTACGTGGCTCCTTTCCCAGCTCCCCCAGTCCTCCCCACTCGCACGTGCCCTCCACTCAGACCCACGGCCGTCCAGCAGTAGTCTTGTCCGTTCTTACCCTAACTCCAGTCATATCTGTTTTGCATCTGACTTTTCTTGGGCTTGTTTTTCACTCTCCTTTCTTCCTCTTGTGCTGCAAGCGTGTTTAAAGCCAGCAGGTGAAGGTCACACGGTGAACATGTGCGCACACACACACACACACACACACACACACACACACACAACTTGTTCAGGTTTCACTCTCTCCTTCCTCTCAGCCTCAACTGGAATACTTGCATTCAAATACTGGTCTTCCTCGACCTCCTAGAGGGGCCTGGAACGGTTCGAGTGGAAGGTAGAGCGTGAGAGCGGGAGGAGAAACAAGGGAAGAAGAGGGAGCAGGGGTAAAGTGATAAAAGGAGGGGTAGAATGGACAGAAAAAGTGGCTGGTAGGAGAGGAGAATGGAGGGAGATCTGGAGGCAGAAGCTGAGCCAGGCTCACTCTGAACCGTTTTCACACAGGAGCGCCAGTGGCTCACACCACGGAAGGACCACCCACGGCTCTCTCTCCCGCCGCCGCCCCTTAAAGCCTGCTGCCTGAGAGCCAAACATGCCAGCCATGCCAGAACTCTACCTCCTTCTCTGCCCTGCTCTCATTTGCCTGCTTTCCCTCTTTTACGCATCTTTTCTGTCTATTCTTATTTCTCTCCCTCCCTCTCTCTCTCTCTCTCTCTCTCTCTCTTTCTCTGTGTAAAATAGCTAGGTTTAGGCAGCAGCTCACTGCTGCTCTCAGCCCTGTTTTGCGAGCCTGTGTTATTGCAGTATTCAGAGTCTGGGGTGTGTTTCCTGTTGCTATTCTGGGGCCTGCGCTTCCTGTATGTGTGCGTGTCTTATTCAGATTCCAGGGCCTGTCTGTCCTTCTGTGGCTCTGGCTATGGAGCTCTTTTGCTGTAGATGTTTCCTTCGCCGTATCTCGCTCTCGTCGTGTATTAGTTTAGTTTAATTAATAGAAACGAAGGAGCACGAGAGAGCTGGAGATTTGGTGACTTCTTCCAGGGAATTTAATATTTGGTTTTCATTAGGTTTTTAAGTAAGTGTCATTTATCTTCTGTCTCGTCCTGATCTTTTTTTCATTCTCTCCCTCTCCCTCCCTCCCTCTCTCTCTCTCTCTCTCTCTCTCTCTCTCTCTGTGTCCTCTTTTTCTGTTTGTCCCTTTCTCGCTCTCACTCTTACTCACACCCACTCTATGCCCCTCCTCTCTCTCTCTCTCTCACGCTCTCTCTCTCCATTTCTGCTGGCTGAGCTTACTGCGCCACACCAAGGCTGCGCCTTACTGCAGCACTGTCTTCGTCTTCCCCCTCTCCCTCCCTCTCTCCTTCCTCTAGGTTTCTCCCATAACCTGCATTCTCCCTCCAAGTCTTTCTCTCAGCCCTCCTTCACCCCCCCACCCCCCCAAAAAAAACTCTGAACTGTTCCCCGTCTCCCCCCCCCGCCGCGCTGGCCTCCTCCAGCATGAGCCGACAGGCGAGTTGCTCCCTCAGCCCTCCTGTCGCTCCTGTGCTGCGTGTGTGCGTGCGTGCAGGAGCCGTAACTCTAGCCCAGCGCACAGCTCCACGAGGGGCGTTGCTCTGGAGCAGAGTGGAAAGGAGGCAGACAGGCCGTTTTTTTCTTTCCCTCCGTTTTTTTTTTCCCTCTATCAGGCGAGCGCCCAACCCCCAGTGTTCTTCTTCTCTCCTATACCTCCTCTCCTCTCCTCTTCTCTATTTTTGACTAGGCAAGGCAGCTGCTTCACTCACCAAGGCGTCTGTGCTATACTGTGCGTCTCCCTGCTACTATTGTCACCCACACAAAAGCCAACCACCCCCCACCCCCCCGCAACACCCCTCCTCTTCAGCGGCACACGGGAGCAGAGCTCCGTCAACCACCAAAACCTATTTGTTTTGATTTTATTCACCACGTAGTCACCAGACAGTGGAATGAAGATTGAATGCAAGCTGAATATTGCGTATTCAATTTTTCCTCCGTGCGTAGTTATATTTAAATTGTTTTTGGATTGGAGTTGACATACGAGGTGTGGCTTTGGAGGAGGTGAGGACTCCTGGGCTAAGGATCAGTACACACCATCTTTAATGCTGACGTAATCATCCGTCACCTGGTACACACGTTATTTGAATCGTTTACGGTCTTGTTGTTCAGCAGAGCAAACAGACACCCCGTGGGCCACACGGGCGCAGGTTGTTCCTGATGTTATTGGCAGAAAGACCATTCAGCACTTCATGCTCAATTAGCTGTCTTTAATCATTAAACAACCATAAGCTTCGATGAGAAGGCAAGCGCTCCCTCGCGCACAGCGCCGGGCTGGGTCCGCTCTCAGCGCAGTGCGAGTGGAGTCACAGTGCCGAAGCCGCGAAGGCACGGGCGGTAATGGCTGCTGGTGGAGGCAGGGGCCTCTCCCTCGCTCTCCATCTCTCCTTCTTTCTCTTCCACATGCGCACCAGCTCTGTGGAATGGCAGTGCCCCCTTATGGCCGAGTGCTGCGCTGCACAGCTGTAGCCGTGGCTCCGGAGCTCTGGACCGCGCGCCGCCCTCCGCAGGGTCCGTCCGGGTCTCGGCTGCTTCAGATGGCCGTGTGGAGCATGGCTTTAGTCAGCCGGCCGAGTTGAGCTGGCCGTCCAGCCGTTCTCTGCTAGGCCTCTTCGACGCCACGCTCAACACCCTTGGGGGTTTTTCGTATGTTATAAAAGAATTTGTTGTAGGGAGCCTGGGAGCGGAGGGTGCAGTGTGGTTGGGTTGAGTGTGTGGCAGGGATGTGCGCACAGTCAGGAGAGAGGGGCCCGTCATGAGAGGCAGGGATCTGTAACCTGAGAGGAATATACGTTATTTGATTACTATGGTTTTATTATGGCGGCATGTGGATTGTTTGTGTCTGTTTGTGTGATGTATACGTAACACGGGCATACACTGACATTGTGAGACAGAAGTAAAATTAAGTGTGTTGAATGTACACACAGTGTCCCACAGGCCTTTTCAAAGAGCTGGGAGGTACAGGATTTAATTAAAGTGTGTGTGAGAGAGAGACAGGATGGCTCTGGCTGGTTGCTCTTTGTAGTCTGACTGCACCGTGACCTCAGAAACCTCGGAAAGCAAGTGAGTGAAGGGGGGAGGGGAGTTGCCTCCTCCGTACTAATGTGTCGACGCACGTGGAGACTGCTCAGTTGCCATGACGACGCCAGAGACGCGCGGGTGTGTGTGGTTTTGTTTTTTTTTTTTTGTTTTTTTTCTTCCCTCTCCCCTTTTCTGTTTCCTCAGCCTCTCCCTTTCAGCTAAGGATGAATGGGCATGTGCGTGTGTGTAAGGGGAAGTTTTTTTTTTTTTTTTTTTGTGTGTGTGTGTGTGTGTGTGTGTGTGTGTGTGTGTGTATGCGAGAACAGGAAACGGGCCAACGGAGTGGATCAGCAAGCAAAGCCAGAGAGAGTGAACTGGGGTCATGTAAAGTATGCGACTGCATGTTGAACCCTGAATCCCCTCTCTCTCTCGTGCACACACATCTTGTTTCTCCAATGGATCTGTGTGTTAATTTGGATAGTTTTTGCTGTCATTTCCTTATCTTACAATAATAGACATATAAACCATATAAACAACATCTAGCGCAGTGTTTTCTTTTCACTGTGCCTACACAGTTTTCTGAGGAATTCCCGAACTCTTCCATTCATCTGTGGGTTCACTTTTCTGTATGGGTCTAAAACTGTGGAAACTGAAACAACATGGCTGCCACAGTCAGTATATGCTTCACAACTCAACATGGCTGACTAGCCCATTTTACGTTTAGCAGCCAGTTCTATATTGTAATGCTGCCCTCAAGTAAAAAAAAATAAATAAATTTAAGTCGTTCAAAGTTACTCTGTTAAAATGCTTTATGGTGTGCATCTTTGCCTAGTTAGACTGAGCATATGGTGGTGCTAGTGTAAAAGCTAATGTTTGTCATAAGATGGCTGCCACAGCTTGTAAAGGCTTCAGGCGAACTCATTCTGTCTTGTGCAGTTTCTGTGTGGCTTATTATTTGCTCATACCTTTCTCTATATTATTGGCCGACTTTGAAGCATTTAAATACCCTGCTTGGACCATGTGGTTCAGCAGTTATGTGCCACATGCCGAATACCTGCTGTCTGCTTTCTGTCAGGCTGTGGTAGACTGCAGAGACTCTGCACACTGCCTGGCCGAATGGTGTATGGGACTGTAACTTTAGGACAACATACTTACCTGCTTATTGTTGTTTATTACTATTATTATTATTATTATTATTATTATTATTATTACTACTACTACTACTACTACCACCACCACCTTTTATCACCTTTGTTGGCCAGCCAAAGCGCGTTCAGTAAGATGTGAGAAGTTAAGCTTCTCGTTTAACTAGAAATGTTTTTAATCTATTAATGTAATGTCAATATATCATTTTCCCCCTGCAAACATTATAAGATGTAGGCTAGCTGTTATCCCTGCTCTTCTCTCACTAACATTAAAGGATGAATGGCCCCTAATAGCACACTGGTCCCATTAACTCAGGCGTGTGTGGTAGTTGCGTCTGGCCTGATTAGCCCCGTCTCGCTGTCATCTCAGCTGCTGCGTGTGCTCAGTCTGGCTGTGATGAGTGGGCCAGGGCCAGGCTGCCACTCTCAGCGCGGCCCGTCAGCAGACTGGAGGCTCCCTGCTGCTGTGTGCAGAATTCAGCCTCAGAAATCGATGGCTGCGTCAGCGAAGCAGAAGCGAGAGGGCGTGCGCACGTGTGAGTGAAGGAGATTCGGAAGCCTGAGTGCCCGTGTGAGGACTGATTATGAATAAAGGTGTGTCCATGTTAACTTTGTGTTTTTCTTTGGACTCTATTTTCCCAAGCTCATGACCAGTGCATCTCTTGACCTCTGGGTCATCCTCGCCCTGCTACTTGACCTTGGCAACTCCTGACCTTCAGGGCATTTAGGGTCAGCCAGGCTGTGTCAGGCTCCTGTATTAGGAGGCTTGTGAGGGTTAACTTGGCTCGGCTCAATCCTGAGTCAGATGACTGGTCTTGTGTGTGTGTGTGTGTGTGTGTGTGTGTGTGTGTGTGTGTGTGTGTGTGTGTGTGTGTGTGTGTGTGTGTGTGTGTGTGTGTGTGTGTGTGTGTGTGTGTGTGTGTGTGTGTGTGTGTGTGTGTGTGTGTGAGTGAGAGAGATCAGGTGATTGTACATGAACTCTGCGCCTAAAGGCTTGTGCTAATCTGCTAAAGCTGGTGTGTGTGTGTGTTTTATTTTTTTAAATATCCAAAGCTCTTCGTATGTAATTCAGTCTGTCTGGCAGGCTTTTACAAATGTGGGGATGTGCACTGTATACTGCCCTACCTTTTGTTCATAAATTCATTAAGTTCAAACACACAAGCACACTTGCTCGTCTCACTGTAGCAGGGGAGAATTCCCCATAGTGGAATTATGTGCAGCCGTTACACTCCGTGTGTTGTTGCTGTGTAAAAAAACAAACAAACAAAAAACCAGTCTACAATTTTTAAAAAAAGATTTATTTTGACTTTTACAGTTATCTTCCCGCCGCCAGTCTGGGAGGCCGAGGGACCGTATGTGCTGCCTTCATGGCATATCTGTCCGAGCTGCTGCTCAAAGTCACAGGACAGCAGAATGTGTTTGCTGGAGAGTGCTGAATGCCAAATCTTCTATACGTGACCGGACAGATGCCCACGATTGGCTGCCATGGCTCTGCTGCTAGCCAATCAACGTAGAGGGAGCTACTCTATAATTCTTCCAAGCCAATGAGGGCACGACCAGTTTTGCCGACGTGTTTCCCCCAACCACAGAGGGAAAAAGAATAGTGGAGAATAGAACTATGCCCCTAGTAATGGGACTCAAGCTTTTTGGGATATACATCTTTTAGGGACTAAAACATGTACTAATGGGCAGATTCCTACAGATTACTGCAGTCCCTCAAGGAGCGAGGGTCAGAGACATGCACCTCTCCTCTGAGTTGTTCTTGATTAATTAATTAGGCTACATCCCCATGAGCCATTTAATCATGCCCTTTGGGTCTAACAGACACGCACGTGCACCAACACGCACAAAACAAAACAAAAAAACGTTTACACTTGGGCTTGTCCTCCTTTTAGAAATGTCAGCAGGGCCACGTTGGAGCGTGTGTCCGAGGAGGGAGGGGGTAAGTGTGTGTGTGTGTGTGTGTGTGTGTGTGTGTGTGTGTGTGTGTGTGTGTGCGCGTGCGGGCTGGTGGGGAGAGGGGGTGAAGCGGTGTGTGGGTGGAGGGGGGCAGTCTGAGTGGGAGTCTGATTCAGCGTCCTCCTGCTGTCTCTCCCTCTGGGCTTCCTCAGTCAGGTCATGGCCCAAAAATAGTAGCGGGCGCCGCTTCAAGTGCAAAACCGCCGACTTCAGGGCTGCCGCCAGCCTGTGAGTGTGAGATTTCTATGGGAATACTTGGCCACTGTCCAGTGTGTGTGTGTGTGTGTGTGTGTGTGTGTGTGTGTGTGTGTGTGTGTGTGTGTGTGTGTGTGTGTGTGTGTGTGTGTGTGTGTGTGTGTGTGTGTGTGTGTGTGTGTGTGTACGCATGTGTTTTTTCTTTCCTTTCCCATCCCCCCCCCCTTTTTTTTCCTCCCCCCCCCCCTCTTCCCCTCTGATCTGACTGGCAGATGAGCTCACAAGTTTATGCTGAACAAATGGGCACGTGAGGACGGTTCAGTGTGTAAATACCCCCCTCCCTCCAGGGAGGGGTTCCACATAACCAGATTGATTTCAGCATCACCTCACCAAGTACACATGCTGCTCATTTAGCACGAGCTCGTTTTTTCAGCACTCGCTGTTTTGGTTTGATGAATGAGCACAGCCATAATTGAAGAAAAGGTGTCCGCTGGAAGTCCTGCCAAAGCCACAGTAATTTTTCACCTCTCCTCTCAAGTGTTTGAGCTGATGAATGTGTGTATATATAGTTAGTTGGCCTCGGTTATGGCACACTGGTTGTGTTGAATAATGGTACGCTCCTTTGCTCCCTCTTGCTCTGTTTTAGGATCTGGGTTCTATTGACGACCTGCCCACGGGCGCGGAGGGCGCGCTGAGTCCAGGCGTCAGCACGTCGGGCGTGTCCAGCAGTCAGGGCGAGCAGAGTAACCCGGCCCAGTCGCCCTTCTCCCCCCACACGTCACCCCACATGCCGGGCCTCCGTGGGCCCTCCCCCTCACCTGTGGGCTCGCCTGCCAGTGCCACGCCCTCTCGCACCGGGCCCCTCTCCCCCGCTGCTGTACCAGGTGGGTCGACTGGCCGCTCATGTGAAAACACACAAGCTGGCTGTGTGTCGTTGTCTTAGATGTACACAAGCGTTAACAGTACGCCACAGTGTTTGGTAAATACATGTTCATTCACTTCAATAATAAATACACTTCAGTAATGCCTCACGTGAATGCTGTGTTTACACACTGTGTGTGTGTGTGTGTGTGTGTGTGTGTGCGTGTCTGTCTTTATTTACTGATAAAACTACCGATTTATTGCTCATCAGCCAGACGTTCAGAAACTTTGTGCCTGTCTCACTCAGGTAACCAGATACCCCCCAGACCTTCCAGTGTTCAGTCAGATGGAATTCTGCATTCTTCCATGAACCAGTCAGCCATGGGCCAGGACCGAGGTATGACCCTCCCCTCCTCTGAGCAGCTGAACTCACTAGTACTTCCTTCCAAACCACACACTCTCACGGTTGCTTTCAGCTTGTCTTGCTTCACTGTGTTGCTAGTATTTTGGTTATTGGCCATATCTTTGAATGCATTTGATCAGTCTTTGTGTATGTCTGTGTGTATTTATGTATGTTTATTTTATTACTTTTAATCTCTTGTGCAGTGTACATGAGGAACCCTCAGATGCCTGCATATGGTTCTCCTCAGCCTGCCTCAGCCTTATCACCACGTCAGTCATCTGGAGGCCAGATGCATTCTGGGATGGGCCCATATCCTCAGAACAACTCTATGGGCAACTATGGACCACAGGGAGGGCAGTATGGCCCTCAAGGTGTGTGTGTGTGTTGAATATAAAGGCAGGCGAGAAGGACACCCTAGCACTGCAGCCTGGGTGCCATTTATTGCCTGCTGGGTAATAGAAAATATCCCTGGTGATAATATATGATTATGGACAATTTAAAGCCACTTGGTCTGAAAGCACAGCCTGGGTATTGTGCACGCTGACGTAATTTGCTGCTACATGCTTGCTGCCTCCATCCTTCTTTTATGGTTAGAAGTCCTTCATTTCCCTCTCAAACTCGTCAAAGCAGTCCGAGTCCAAGCGCCACTCCAGCTAAGCCTCCACAAGCCAAGCTTCTGAAGCCCTCTGCTTAGCGAAAAGAATTTCCCTACTGTCCCTTAAGAGACCTTTTTTCTTGCTGTGGCTTTAAGAGCAGCTAAGAGATGAAAGCAGTCTTCAGACCTATCTGCAGCCGAGCTTGCTCGTTAGCCCGGAGTTTAGTGTGGCAGTGCAGAGGCTGACGCAGCTTGGGACGCAGCAGGCTTGCTGGGTCTGAATTTGCAGCAGTGAAGAGCCGTGTGATGTTAGAAGCAGCAGGAAGGGACTCGTGGATGACTTGTTTAAGTTAAAACTAAGGGGAGCTTCTGTACAGTGCTGCACTGTGGGATTGGAGGGGAGGGGTGTCGTGGGAGATGGAGATCTCTAGATGTTGAAGGACTGAGATTGCAGGGTGAACTACCTTAGATCTGTCATGTACCCAGTGATCTTGCAATCTTTTTGTTTTAGTCTCTCCTTTTTTCTGTTACCAATCTGTTTCTCTAAAAATAGGTAATTGTTTACGTTGTTGTTGTTGTTGTCTAAAATAGGTAATTGATGATTGCATTTTCTCTTCTCTTTTGCACTCCACCTCACCCTTTAAGATGACCCACCTTTCTTGTGTCCAGGTTACCCACGGCAAGCAGGCTATGGCACCATGCCCAGCTCTAACTACGCTGGCGCACCAGGCATGGGTGCCACCATGAACACCATGGCAGGGCAAGGAGGAGGGGGTCCGTATGGAGGGATTCCCCCTGGGCGCATGGGTCCAGGGCAGATGGGCACCAGGCCCTACGGCCCTGGCATGGGTCCCAACATGGGCGGCATGCCCCCCCAGGTGGCCTCGGGCATGTGCCCTCCACCTGGCATGAACCGAAAGCCCCAAGATCCAGCCGTGGCAGGAATGCATCACGCCCCTCCCAACTCCATACACAGGTAGCATATTGGTACTATATACTGCACTCTTCATCAAGCTGGCGCAAGACCAACTCGCAATTGCACAGACTCTTTCCTGTCATCTGTTGTTGTGCATAGCACAACCTCAGCTTTAGTTGGGAAGATTTTTCCCAATCCTCTGTAGGTTCTCCATGGCTTACGCACAGTCCCCTGGGGCAATCTTCAAGCATTTCAGCCTTTCAAAACCCCCGTATAAATCTTCTGTTCAAAAACAGGGAAGCACGCCATACGTCTGTGTCTCTTTGTGTGTTTTGTTTACTGAGAAGCTGCAATGAACAACAGTAGTATTTGCAAAACGGATTTGTAATTTGGATTGCAGTGTACAGAAATTTCACAGAAAAGTCACAAACCATATTGTTCCATTTTGCTGTTAGTTTGTTTTAAAGGCAAGCTGTCATTTTACACCAAGTGCACCACTCACTCACTGTGTGCATGTTGAGGGCGATGCCCTTGTGGTCTCGGCTGTGGAGTGGTGAAGTGTGATAAGGGCGTGAATTCAGGGGACAGGCTAGGACTGCAGAGACAGGACGGAAACGGTTAGGGTGCAGTTAGGTCCAGTTCCACACGAGGTTGATGTTCCGAGGGAGTCCTCCTGGCTAGGGAGCATAGGCAAAGGAAGAGAGAACAGAACAGACAGCATAACGCTATTGACAACCTCACTCTGGGCAAAGAATGAGGTCAGTACAGCGTTCAGTACAGCATTCTCAGTCTTCCACATTACTGTGAGATGATGGTCATGAGTGTTCTCATGAATAACACCGTGAACCCCTGTTCTCCTCAGGCCGCCTGGTTATCCGAACATGGGACAGGGAATTATGGGATCGGGCTCTCCATATGCCCCGCCCATGAACAGCATGCAGGGAATGATGACCCAGGCTGGGCCCTACCCCATGGGCTCCAACATGGCTAACAACGCTGCAGGTGAGCCAAGGCTGTTAACTAAAGTCCCTATGTGACCATTGCATCAATGCAAAAATAAACCTCCTTAGCCAACATTTAGTGTGTGAACCTGGTTTTATTGGCATTTGTGTGGGTTTTTTTTTGTTTTAATTTCTTTTATTTATTTATTTATTATTATTATTTTTTATTTTTGTGTGCGTGTTTGGTAAGTGCTTGGATTTATGAAGTTTTTGCCTTCTGAAGTGAGTGGCATTCAATTTTTACTGCCAGCTCAAATTAATCCTGAAGTAAATTAAAAGCATTTTAGTTTTAGTGGAAATTTTAGTACTACAGTTTCATTCAAAAGAATCACTTCAGTTCTTCTTGGGCTTCTTTAATATGTCTGTACAGAATAACCTTAATAATAACCCTCATAACCACGATACCCATTACAGTGAGCATAGTGCTGTTTTGCTCTTTCCATGAATTATTTGTGCACTAGTGGAAGTGAAGGTCTCTCTTTAGACCAGCAGAACTCAGGCTTGTAAAGAAGACACTATGAAGACAGAGAGCAGGACAGAATGTCAGTGTAAGGTGCACTCATGAGATTATGCAGAAGTGTTTATGCAGAATCAAACTGAACTGAAATGAGTAATGAAAACGTGGGCTATCCAAGCAGAAAAACAGAGGGTGACTGGTTAGAGTGAGGAAGGTCAACGGATCTGTGTAATTCTCACAAGTCCTTCCTTCATGGGCCTTTCTTCCAAAATTTTATTTCTTCATGGGTGCTATGGCCAGAGCTTCCTCTGAAGATGCATAACAGCAATTTTGGTGATTTTTGCTCTCACAGTTCACCATGCAAATGTGTCTTAGTTTTTGACCCATTTATTCCTTTCGTAACTAGCTCTTCAAAATAAAACATTTAAATGCAAGGTACTACTTAAATGTCACCTTTCACTGTTTACTAAAATAATAATTATTAGCTAGCTGTTATTAGCTACCTTACCTAAATATTAGTCCTTTTATCTGCCTCAGTTATCACACATTGTTTTGAAACTGCTCACTTTTGAAGATGAAACACCCACTAATGACTGAGCTCAGCAAGGCTAGGCAATGGTGTCATGCATCAGTGTGACACTCTTTATAAACAACGTTGGATGAAAATATATTGTGAATACCTGTTATTGTAAATACTTTTTGATGTCATGATTGTGTGATTCATGTGCTTTGTTGAATTGTGAAATGCAGATACATAAGGCACATAAGCTTCTGTCTCAGTTCCAGGTATGGCTCCCAGCCCAGAATTTGGCATGGATAAGCTAAACCAAGCTCAGAAGATGAATAACAAAGTCGATGGGACCCCTAAGACTGAATCGAAAAAGGTGAGAAGCTGTAACTATTCCAGCTGATTAACATTGGTTCTGGGCTTGCACAAAGCTCATTTGTACCTTAACATTAGACGGACTCTTTCTTGGGTTTTTGCTGCATCATTATCTGCTGCTGTGTTTCAAGATATTCATGGTGAACTCCAGCATTTATAGTGACGTCACCTGTAAAAGTTGACTCCTTTTGGTTCCAAAGGACAAGCACGTTCAGGCAAAAGCTTTCGAGTTATAGATTCATGCCTCTGAGACATGGCCACCAAGACCAGTGGTGTCCGTTCTCAAGTTCTCCAAGCTTATTGTGCATTTCTGGTGCTGTACCACCTGAAGCATACTCCAGAAGCACTAAAGCTGAGTTCTTCACACTGTTTAGTCTCTGATCATTTCACATAGAAGGTTTCTATATGGAAGTCATTTCCCACCTTTTAAGTTCTTTTAGATTTTTTATTTTTTTTTAAATAATGCCCGTCCTTCTTTTCCTAATGTTTCCCCTCATTTTGCCTCTTGTCCTGCGCCCTCGTTCCTCATCTCGGCAGAAGTCGAACTCCTCCACCACCACTAACGAGAAGATCACACGGCTCTATGAGCTCGGCCCGGAGCCGGAGAGGAAGCTTTGGGTGGACCGCTACCTGGCCTTCGCCGAGGAGAAGGCCATGGGCATGAGCAACCTGCCCGCCGTGGGCCGCAAGCCTCTCGACCTCTTCCGCCTCTACGTGTCCGTCAAGGAGATCGGTGGCCTGACGCAGGTGAGTGGGGACGCCCCGACCAGATCGGCTTCGTGCCATCCTCATTTACACCGACGCTTGGCTGAGGGCCAGTGGCTTTAGGCAAAAGTCATCGTCCCCCCCAAAGTCCTTTTGCTTTTTCGTAATCAAATTGCAACCACTTCACACTTCTCTCACTTCACATGTGTCTCGCTCTCGCTCTCTCTCAGGTAAATAAGAACAAAAAGTGGAGGGAGCTGGCTACGAACCTCAACGTTGGCACGTCCAGCAGTGCCGCCAGCTCTCTGAAGAAGCAGTACATCCAGTGTCTGTATGCTTTTGAGTGCAAGATTGAGCGTGGCGAAGACCCGCCGCCTGACATTTTCTCCAACGACCCCAAAAAGAACCAGGCCAAGATCCAGCCCCCCTCTCCAGGTCCGTGCCGAGCCCTCGGCCACACTAAACTGCGTTTTCTTGCCTTTGCTGTTTCAGGGTGATTGAAAGACTAAGTATTGTCCTTAATGCTTGGCCTCTCTGGATTTATGTTGAGGCTTGTCAAGGTCTGGTGAAACCCTTGTTAGATCCCTACTCCCTTTTACCTGGGGTTTTGACTATTATTTGGCTCCTTGTTTGCATCATGTTTAGAGGGATGTATTTTTCTTTCAGAATATTGTACAACATTTAAACACTGTTTTTAATGGTTTATTTAAATGTGGTTACAGGTATTGTGAAGAAGGCTTTTTGTACAGAAAGTGACTTACAAGCACATGACACTTTATTCTGGTTTTACTTGTAGCAGCCTCTTTGCCACATATAATGTGCTCATAAACTGCTGTGTTTTATTGAACTACATTAATTCTGATGTAAAATACATTTATAGATCATTTATCACTTCCTCTATTAGTTTCCCTGGCTGTAAATCTCTTGTGCTCTGGCGTGTCGTAATATAGTCGTTAGTGCCTGTGTGCGACTGCTTGATGTTGGTTTCATTGCTGGTTGGAAGAACAGTGTTTATGGTCATTTGTGGCGCCGCCAGTGAGCTGCGGTGCTCTGCGTGTTATTAGCCTCTACCCCAGCTGGGCTGTCTGGTGCTTCCTGGGGCCTCCGGTGCTGTGCTGGCTCCACTAGTGCCTGTCGAAATCATTCAGAGCCTTAACTGTTATTGCAGCTGAGGTGGAGAGCCAGGAGCTGTGTATTCCACCCTGTGACTGAAGGTGGCTGGTTCCCTGCTCATCCATGCAGTAGACCATCTCTGCATGGGCACAGAGCATATGACATGACATGATGCTTACAGTCTCGAGAGTTCAAGGACTGGGTATCTGTTTGGTTTGAATTGCACGCACACGTTTGCCTGATGGGCAAAAGGTTCCTTTAGCCTCAGCACTGGTGTGAGAAAGCGGCAGCACTGAGATCACGGCGCAGGGAGAAGGGCGGGGGAGGAGAGAGTAGGGAATCCTCTGTGATGTGGAGCATGTCTGTCTGGCACCAGGTCAGGGACTCCATGCTGACTCCCTTCCCACAAACAAGGCTGTCTCCTGGAGGGCTGACCCGAGCCAGAAAATGATGAATGGGGAAAAACGGTGGGGGTGGAGGGTGGCTGTTAAGTTAGTTATTTGTTTGTTTGTTTTTTAATCATGTCTTTATTTAATTTTTTTTACCCCTTCCTTCCTGTGCTCCCGCTCCCTATGCCTTCCCCCCCCCCCTTGTGCTTCCTCCCCCTTTTATCCGTATTTGAGGGAAATCCTTGCCCAGAGGAAAGAGCAGAAGGAGGGGTGTGTGTGCGTGTGAGGGAGAGATTGAATGAGCCCTGTGTGTGTGAAGTGTGACAAAAATAAATCCGACCTGGTAATGACCCCCCCCCCCCCCCCCCCCACGTACATGTTAATGAATGAATGCATGACTCATCACCAGCCGTGCCAATGGCAAGTCCTTCAGCTGGGCTCCGGATGGAGAATCACATGTGGCACATGCTGTCTCTGTGTGTGTGTGTGCGTGCGCGCGCGTGCTTTCACTCTGACATACACACGCGTGGACAGGCGTGTCTTGTGCTTACTGCATGCTCCCCCACAAACACGCACTAATCCACACATGTGCTTTCTCTGGGCCTAGTACTAAACTCATTGCCTAGCTTATTGTTAGTGGTGCTGTGGCAACATTGTGTAGAAGCTGATTTGGAACTCGTAACTGGGGGGGGGGGGGGGTGGCCTCCTCAAATTGGATTAAACCCTGCCAGGATGTTTGTGCCAAGAGCTCTCAGAGAAATGGCAATGGAGCAGCACGGAGGCACATAGACGAGGCCACCACATTAGTGGAGTGCTTTGTAAGACATGTAGGGCTTGAGCTCAGGCTTCTGTGTCTTTTGGTGAATTTTAACCGTGGTGAGGAACAACACAGGATTCCAGTTTTGGTGAAAGTGGTTCAGTCATGCTTGTTTGGGTAGGCCTGTGTCTTGAACCTGCTTGGTCGGTGCTTTCCAGTTCAAAATAAACTTCAGAAACCCTGTTCTTCTTATTAACCTGTGGTTCACCAAGTACCACACATTGTATATTGTATTTAAAAAAAACTTACTAGGTAATGAACATTTTGAGTTTGGTAAAGCAACACATTTGTGACGGGATTGCCTGTGTCTTTCTGTAGCGGGATCTGGGTCTCTACAGGGCCCTCAGACTCCCCAGTCAACAAGCAGCTCCATGGCTGAAGGAGGCGACCTGAAGCCTCCCACCCCTGCGTCCACACCCCACAGCCAGATGACCCCTTTGCCTGGCGTAAGGTATGTCCAGGGCCTCTTATAGGCTTACACTGGTAATTAAAATGATCGCCAAGAAGTCTGTGTTTGCGTCCAGGTAATTTCTTATGGTTTCAATGGCAAGAGCAAAAGATTAAAGGTGAGAGAATCACAAGTGTGTTGTTTCCACTTAACTCTTAAACAGGAGCAGTGTGAATCTTCAGGACCCCTTTACTGATGGCGGGGACCCTACCTTTCCTAGACGGAACTCTATGACGCCCAATTCCAGCTACCAGCCTGGCATGAGTGGTCCACCACCTGATATAATGGCTCGCATGGGGCCTTATGAACCCAGTAAAGATCCTTTCAGTGGCATGAGGAAAGGTGAGAATGCCTTGTGACCCATCTTGTGGTTAGTTGTAGACTAAATATGTAGTATGTAGAAGTGTGTTTAATTGAAGAAGTAAAGGCAAGTTCCTGAGTCATGTTCCTCATTTAACAAAAATATATTGGACAGTAGTAAGGTTCTTGCACTCCCGAATAATAATTCTGTCTGTTTATTTTGATTTTGTCATTAAAGATAAAAGATGGTTTACTTTATGGTGTTTGTCATTTATTTTCAGCTCCTGAACAGTTTATGACTCCAGGACAAGGCCCCAACAGTGGCATAGGGGAGCAGTATAACCGAGGCCCCCCGGGACCTATGGCCAATATGCAGATGGGCCAGAGACAGCAGTATCCAGGATATGGACCAGGATATGACAGAAGGTAGGGATTAATTTATAGCTTTTTGACATTTGCATCCAAATGTCAAAACATTTGAGGGGAAAAAAAAAAAAAAGTCTGTAAGTTCTTATGCCTTTTGTTGTCTCCTATCAGACAAGAGCCAGCCATAGGTCCAGATGGCAGCATGGGTCCTGGTGCTCCACAGCCCAACATGATGGCTTCCAGTGCTGACACGGGGATGTACTCGCCCAACCGGTCGCAGCAGCAGCAGCAAAGGTCAGCATTACTTGCACACTTTTTCTTGTCTTCTGCAAATGTGATGTGTATTACTTTTTTACTGTGACATGTAATGTGTGTTACTTTAAAAAAAACAAACACATGTCTTAGGTGTGTGTTCTCCTTTTTATGCAGGCATGATTCCTATGGTAATCAGTACCCTGGCCAAAGTGCTCCCCCTGGTGGACCATACCCAAATCAGCAGCCAGGAATGTACCCACAGCAACAGCCGGTTTGTATTGCACGTTCAAGCTTAAGTCTTTCACTAGATAATTTTCATTGTAACGTTGGTTACATAAGTAGTCATCAGAATTATTTTTGTTAAATGATAAATTATTCAACTATCTTTCTTTTTATTTTTGATGTTTTGATAAATAATTGACAACTTTTCAAAAATTGTATCCCCTCACATGCAGAATTTCACACAGAAGAGACCTGTAGACGGTGGTTATGGCCCCCCACCAAAGCGTCATGAGGGGGAGATTTATCCATTCAGTGGGCAGCAGCAGCAGGGTCCTCAGCCTGCCAGTGGCCCTCAGTCCCAGCAGGACATGTACAACCAGTACAACACGTACCCTGGTCCAGATCGGCGCCCACCTGGCCCACAGAGTCAGTTCCCCTTCACTTTCAGCCGGGACAGGGGCCCTAATGCTGGGGGCCCTAACTCCCAGTCCTCCATGCCACCGCAGATGATGGGCAGCCCTATGCCGTCTGTTCCCGACGGGCCCCAGGGTCCTGTGTGGCAAGGCCGCAATGACATGAACTACCCTAACTACCCCAGCCGGTCGGGCCCCCCCGGGGTTCCTGCTCAAGCTCCAGGTTACCATGGCATAAATCGCTCAGAAGACATGATGCCTTCAGACCAGCGAATGAACCATGAAGGCCCCTGGCCTGGCCACGTCACCCAGCGCCAGCCCTCCTATGGGCCTGGAGGTGCTGGTCCACCTATGTCCAGAACGCTGCAGTCCAACTATCAGTCCCCTCAGAACCACATTCCACAGGTGTCCAGCCCGACGCCAATGCCAAGGCCCGTGGAGAACAGGACATCGCCTAGCAAGTCCCCCTACATGCACTCGGGGATGAAGATCCAGAAAGCAGGGCCTCCAGTCCCAGCCTCGCACATAGCCCCGCCCACATCGCAGCCTCCCCTCATAAGGAGAGATGTAGCCTTCCCACAAGGCTCTGTGGAAGCTACCCAGCCCATCCTCAAACCACGTCGCCGACTCACGATGAAAGATATCGGTAAGAGACTATTCACACCAAGGTCTTGCCTTGTTGATGCTTCTGACTCGTGACCCATTTTTGCATAGTTTCTTAAATTCACTTTAAAGGTTCTTTCTTATAGCATGATACCCACATGTTTAGTATCAAAATATTCAGACAAATCTCAGTTCTCTTCCTAATGAGGTATCATTTGGCCTAGAGCACTGCATAAAGAAATAATATGGCCATAAAACTGAAAATATGATGTCCGTTTTTAGAACCATATCATTTCATGTGAAAACATATCTACTCATGTGAACCAACCAATTGTGATTTGATTTCATAAATATGCAGGAACGCCAGAAGCCTGGAGAGTCATGATGTCCCTCAAGTCAGGCTTGTTAGCTGAGAGCACCTGGGCCTTGGACACCATCAATATTCTCCTCTACGATGACAACAGCATTTCCACCTTCAGTCTGTGTCAGGTGAGACTTTGTGGTTATTGCACCACTAAAGATGTCAGAACTCTATGGTGCATCACAGACTGAATAAGGTGGCTTGTCATTTAAATTAGTCTGATGTACATCATTTCTTTCAGCTTCCTGGTTTCCTTGAGCTGATAGTGGAATACTTTCGTAAATGCCTCATTGAGATCTTTGGCATCTTGAAAGAATACGAGGTGGGAGATCCCGGACAGCGCACGTTGATGGATCCAGATGCTGTTGACCCAGAGATGTCCGATGAAGAATGCTCAGAGGTAGAGCAGATGGACGAGGAGGATGAGGAGGATGAGGAGGACGAGGAGGTGGATCAGACATCCCAGATCCAGGTCAAGAAGGAGAAAGATGAGCCTGTGCAGGGCCAGAAATCCACTGAGAAGCTTGAAGAAGAAAAGGAAGGTGAGCCAAGGTCACCTACTCCATTGCAGGACATCAGTACACCCCAGGAGAAACCGAAACAAGCTAGCAAGTTTGACAAACTTCCTATCAAGGTGGTACGGAAGAAGGACCTATTTGTCATTGGGCGCACGAGCAAACTGGGCCGGCGACAGGCGTTCGACAGCGGCCTGGTCCACTGGAGCGTTGGCGGAGGTGACACTACGGAGCACATCCAGACCCACTTCGAGAGCAAGTTGAAGCTACACAAATCCTATAAACAGGTGCCTGTCAGTGCGGCGCCCCGGAAGAAGGCGCCTCCCGTAACGCAGGCTGTGGCTGAAGACACGGAGAAGGCTCAGTTGAGTGTGCAGTGGCAGCAGGAGCAGCAGCCCGGGTCCCAGCATCGTCGTTGCTCGGACCAGCCGTCAGAGGACAGGAACACAGCCAGTGCCAGCGCCTCCTCCAGCATCACAGCCACCATCGACGATGTGCTTTCGGCCCGGCCCGGCTCCGTGACAGAAGAAGCCGTGCGGGGTAGCACCGAGAGCGACGAGAAGAGCAAGTTCCTCTTGGGTGTGGATCTGGCACATCAGAGCGGCAGCGTGAAGATCCTGGAGGACGAGCCACACAGCAAGGACGAGACGCCACTGTGCACCATGTCTGACTGGCAGGACACCCTTGCTCGCCGCTGCATCTGCGTCTCCAACATCGTCCGCAGCTTGTCCTTCATCCCCGGCAACGACCACGAGATGTCCAAGCACCCAGGCCTGCTGCTGATCCTGGGCCGCCTGGTGCTGCTACACCACAGACACCCTGAGCGCAAACAGGCACCCGTCACTTATGAAAAGGAGGAGGAGGAGGATGAAGGGGTCAGCTGCGAGCGTGATGAGTGGTGGTGGGACTGTCTGGAGGTGCTGCGTGAAAACTGCCTGGTCACCTTGGCAAACATCTCAGGCCAGCTGGACCTCTCGATCTACCCTGAGAGCATCTGCCTGCCCCTGCTGGATGGCCTCCTCCACTGGGCTGTGTGCCCCTCGGCCGAAGCCATCGACCCTTTCCCCTCGCTGGGGCTTAACGGAACACTGTCCCCCCAGAGACTGGTCCTTGAGACCCTCAGCAAGCTCAGCATCCAGGACAACAACGTCGACCTCATTCTAGCCACGCCCCCTTTTAGCCGCCTGGAGAAGCTCTATGGCTCGCTGGTACGTCTGGTTGGCGACCGCAAGGTGCCAGTGTGCCGGGAGATGGCAGTGGTGCTACTAGCCAACCTGGCTCAGGGCGACAGCCTGGCAGCCCGGGCCATCGCCGTGCAGAAGAGCAGCGTGGGAAACCTGCTGGGCTTTCTGGAGGACAGTCTAGCAGCCACACAATTCCAGCAGAGCCAGGGCTCGCTGCTACAGATGCAGGGGGCGCACTTTGAGCCCACTAGCGTGGACATGATGCGGCGAGCTGCTCGTGCTCTGCATGCCCTAGCCAAGGTGGAGGAAAACCACTCGGAGTTCACGTTGTACGAGTCACGGCTACTGGACGTCTCTGTATCCCCCCTCATGAACTTGCTGGTATCCCAAGTGATCTGTGACGTACTGTTTCTGATTGGCCAGTCATGACAGCTGTGGGGTGGCTCATTGTCCTCCACATCCATTTCCTTTCTTTTTTTTCCCCAAAAATCTAAAAATCTGCGTGTGAGTGGAGGAAATATAATGACATGAATGACTTAACGGTATGCCCCCTTTTTGTTTAGGTTTTTTTTTTTTTTGTTTTTTTTGTTTTTTTTTCTTAAAAAAAATTAATTTATGCAAAATCACCTCAGATTCCACTGTCTCTCCTTTCTACCTTTGCTTCTCTCTGAAGGAAGGATTTCATGAAGTCGTAATGGATTTAACACATGGATAAAACGGAGAGACCAACATGGATGAACGACTTGAAACCCTAGCCTGCGAGAGCGCGCTGCCCTTTGGGAAGGACTTTTTTTAATTAAACAAAAATGTAGATTTAAAAAAGAAACAAAAAAATTAAAACAAGATAAAACTGTAACCAAAGTTGCTGTCACGTTTACAGTGAGTTTGGGGAATAAAGGTGCCCATGTCCACTTGGATCGACTGGGCTGGCGGGCACAGAGACCACCGTTATCTAGTTCGTGTTTGGAGGCTAAACAGTTTCAGACTCTCGTGTGTGGTATATGTTGCTGTAACTTGGATGATATATATACTCAGCCCTAAAGGAACCAGGTCATCGGCTGTGAACAGACATTTGTAAATGGGAGGCCTGTGCAGTAGATTGTAGGACTTTTTTGTACTGTACACCTTAAAAAGAAACTGTAAACATACTGTAATAATACTGTTTCACACTGAGATAACGCTGGCTTGGCAGCAAAAACTGTAGTTTTTAAAAATGATTTTAGTTCATGTTGAGAGAGGAAAAAAAGGCTTTCCCCCCAAAGTATTGTGAACCTACAACACCCCGACCTCTTTGTCCCTCGATTGTATGACTTGACCCTTAAAGAAATCACCTCTTAGGACTGGTCTTGAGCTCCAGGTGCAGTCCAGGCTGCAGTGTAAATAATGATGTTGTACATTACACTCTTTGCTCTCTTCCTCTTTCTCTCACTTTATGGCACTCTTCACCATTTTTAATCTGACAAATTAAAGGTTACACACGAGATCCCTTCATTGCGCATTGCCATGTGTTTATTTAAACCCTTCCTTCCCACTCATCAGGGGCACAGCATTTTTGTTTTTTTTTTATCCTCACTGTGACCCCAGTTCAGGTGTAGAGAAATATATCAAATCAATCATGTCTATGGCTCCATGCAAGATCTAGATTCAACCAAACATGGGCAATCCCTAAAGACGTCACCCTCACTCCCCAGTGCTATGGATTCTGCATATTTGTATTTCAGACGATGTAGCTAAAAACTTGATGTAAATTCCTTTTTTCCCCTTTTTTTGGCTTAATGAATATCATTTATTCAGTATGAAATCTTTATACTATATGTTCCACGTGTTAAGAATAAATGTACATTAAATCTTCGTAAGACGTTTGTGATGGATTTATTTGAGTATAACCAGGAATTTTAATGCCTTTGACAGAAATCATGCCTGATGAATTGAAGTGAGGTGCATCTCCTCACCATGCCGGCTCAGCACTTAAGGCATTAGCAGGCAAAATGATTCATGCATCCTACTGGGAATTTGTTCGGGTTCGCAGTACTGGAGGGAGAGACGCCTTACACCATAGCTCTTCCAGTCTTGCCCAAGACACCACCAGTTTCTTTTTTAAATGTACTTCTAAGGTGAGATTTACACAATTATTAATTTAGGCATATACTCGTATGTGACAAGTGGAAAATAGTGTTCACTTTACCTGGAGACGTACGATAAAAATGACACCGGGAACATTTCCGTCACCAGTCAATGACGTGTTAAAGCGGCTTAAAAGCACGTGTTGACGCTTTGGAATATTTTCTCATCCCTAATTCCAGAAGGATTCAAATAGTACGGGCGACTTTAATACTACTATTTCCCTTTCACTACTGATTACAAACCTTGTCTATTGTATGCATCAACTCGTCTATAATACAGAGCTGTAGTGTTTACCTTTTGTACAAGGCATTTTCTGAGAAAGGTCAGCGTGAGCCGCACTGCTGTGGAGAAAATTGAGAAGCGACTGAGGCCACATTTCAAGAGTGTTTGTGGTTTCAGCAAAGACAATAAAATAATACGATACACGGGCAGTAACGCTGGCTGCCTCTAAAAACCATAATGTAAGCCTTACCAAATGGTTGTGTCATTGGATAACAAGCGATTGAGAAATTACTATAGCAGGCCTAAAGCTTCTATATATCTGCTTATCCTGCAGTGCCATCTAGCGACTGCTCTGTACTAGTTCTAGACCAAATTGGGCACATAACCTGAAATGGCTGAGTAGGCCTCTCTGAGGTTATGTAAAGACATTAATTATTTTTATGCGAGTAGTTTGCGTAGATTGTCGGGCACTTATTGATGTAAGAAATGTTTATTTCGTCATCGGTAACAATGTTTTGAGAATTCCAAGCCGTTCCACTCCTCATAAAGGAGTCAAATATTAGTACATATTCATGATGGTGTAATTACACTTAGGCAAAGTGTTGCAAAAGTTGTAATTGTAGTTGTAATTATAGATTTTATGTAGCTAACGCTAGCTAATTTGGCTTTGTAGATGAGCAATGACATATTTGATGACTGTGTTTTCTTATCCTTTATAATCTGTACTACAGAACAACAAACTGCCTCCAGGAGTGCAGGGATGTTCCTTAAGTCTGCCAGATCACACTCTCAATGGAAAGATCCTGGTGATTTCTAGAGCCACCAACATCTCTTATACCATTCGCCTCGGTGAAAGGGTTGCTTGGAGACCCAGTTTATTGGTGCTGAGATAAATTTGATATAATATAATCTTTAATTTAGTCTTCTTAGAGAGAAAACACTGACTTCCTATTTGTATGATCTTTGAAGACAGTGACCAAAAGTGTTGTACTGTATTGTGTTTCCAAAAAAGTATCAAAGGTGAAAAGGGGAAAAAAACAACATTAAAAATAACAAAAGGTGTTTTTCATCTGTGAAACTGTAATGCAATTGACACAACCACTCCTATAGGAGATTACCATCTTTTAATGGCATGAATACTACTGGCTATGTTTCTGAGTGTATGCTTGTGCTACAAACCATGGTCAAACAAATGCTCTTTTATCCCATTTATGCTTTTTCAGTATGTATAATATCTCAAACATCTCAAATACTATCATTCTATTTATGCAAATTTTTAAAATCCATAAAAAATATATTACACGAAGATCATAGCTGATATGTACTTGGTTTCACTAGCCCTAGTGTAACCCTAATAATGACAAAGAAATGTTTATAATAAACATCTATAATAAACATAAAAAGCCTCTTTTCAGTACTCTTGATTTTATTAACACTACCAGTATCATAATCCTAATTTAATTCTAAAATATATTGCTTGTTAGATCTTAGTCTTTTCTCTTTTTTGTATCTAATGAACACATTAAAGTACAAAAACAGCTTAGTATACTGTTTAGTCAACCTTTATCCACCAGGAATATGATACATTAACACAATTATTGTTTATGATTCATAATTGTTCACTTCATGAATCTTATATTTAGAATTTACAGAAATGAATTAGATTGTTAATTATGAAACAATAAAGATCCTTGCAGTACTCTTAGTTTCACTAACCCTAAAGCAAATCATAACTGCCCTTAACCATAATCACGCACTAGCTATGTTATTGCGTCATCCATTGCTCAGTTCATTACCAGTTCCTTCCTTCTGTATAATTGATGTGCATAATTATGTAGAAATAAAGAGCCTATTTGTAGTTTCATTTTGCTTAACCATAACGTGACCCTACTTTAACCATAACACAAATAGTTTTCATTTGTCATTGTTCATTATACATCAGGGTTTTCCTTTTGTTTGAAGAACACAATTATTAAGAAATACAAATAACCTTTGCATTTTTAGTGCAAATACAGTTATGTTTATTATGCCACAGCAGCAGTACTCTAGGGCTACTAAACCTATTCGTGACCCTGCTCTACAAACAACCCACACCATGTCTTACTAAACCAATTCCTAGCCCTGCTCTTCAAACAACCCACACCATGTCTTTAAACTGCAGTAAACTGCTGCTGATCCAGAAGTTAGCATCTTTAATCATTTTATACTGGTAATCTACATTTAACTGATGCTTTTATCCAAGGTGACCTAAGATTATGACTGAATACAAGAAATTAAGGACCTTGTTCAGTGGCCCAGTCATGGCAGCTTGGCATAGTGGGGTTTGAACTGGAAACCTGCTGATTACTAGTTGAGTACCTTGCCCACTGAACTCCCACTATTGGAATGTTGCTAGCATATGATGTAATGAGTGCTGTGATGTGGAGAACACATGGGGTGGATCACTTTATGCAAGTTAAATTGCAGTGAACAGGGATCTGCTTTCACCAGGCAGTACTCTATGCTAATTTCACAAATTTGATTTTTAACAATATATATTGAATGGTAAAATGAGAGATATCAGTGAACAGGAGATTATAATCTTTCAAATATTTCTCACATTATATTGCAGTTAAAATATACATGTGGGCTTTTATGTGGGTTTAAATATACCTGTAGGCTATAGGCTATATGTGGTTTAGGGAGTTGTGGCACATATACAAGTTATTTGTGCTAGGATTACAGTTATTTCATGGATTTGAATATGAATATGTCAGGGTTAGATTTGGTTAAATTTTAAACCTAGAATAATGCACATTTGTTCTGTATAATTAATTCTAAATACAAAAGACACTCCATTTTTTTAAATTTTAAGGAAATAAACAATATTTGTGCTACAGGGTTAATTTAGGATCATGTTAATGCAATTAAGCTATTTCTGTATGATTATTATTTGTAAATAGAAATAGTAAAATCAATTGAGTCTTATATTTACTGGATTAGGCAGTTAGGGATAATGAATCCATTGAGCAATGAAACCATTATGTAATCTTTGTTACTTACTTGATGCTGTTTTTTTCTTGCTTTTATAATGGTTGGAGAATTTGCCCCAGTGAGCAATCATTCACCACTTTTCCCTGACTATCTCAGTTGTATTAGAAAGACCTACACAGAGACATTTATGGAGTTACAGTCTTCTAAAATATGGTGAGCAGATAGTTATATTTAAGCCTACATTTATGGCTGTACCTGTACTTGTACCTGTACCTGTGCCAGTACCAGTACTGTACCTGTACTGTACCTGTACCTGTAATATACCTGTACCTGTACCTGTACCAGTACCTGTAATATACCTGTAACTGTATCTGTACCTGTACCTGTATCTGTATCTGTACCTGTACCTGTACCTGCACCTGTACCAGTACTGTACCTGTACCTGTAATATACCTGTAACTGTACCTATATCTGTACCAGTACTGTACCACAAAGACATCCATCAACCACTTATTGCAGGAGGGTTCATCACCAAAGACAAGAAAGTAAGCATTTCAATAAATGAGATTGCATATAGGCCTTGTTCAAGTTCAAGTTTCAAGTTTGGTTTATTTGTCACATACATAGTCATACACAGTATAACTCGCAGTGAAATGGTTGAGAGTGCTCTGTCCAAACTGAGGGAAAAGAAAACAGGGGTGCATAGAGAAATATGTATTCTATATATGTACAAAAATATATTAACAATGTATGTACAATATATGTATATTATGTTTATATACACAATGTACAATGTATATGGTTGTGTATATATGTATGTACACAATGTACGGAATGTACAGATCCGTTTTGTAAAAAGACATATTTACAGTTTTTATGTTACATGGTGGTAATTGAATATATATACAGTTATTGAATATATATACAGTTATGTTACATGGTGGTGAGTTTTGTATTTTAGCAAATGCATAGAGCAAAGTACAGCCATAAAACCCTCGTTTAACCCTACTATATAATGTCACCTTAAAGTGGAATATATATTAGTGTTTTATTTCATGGTTCAGGTAATTTGCTCTTTGACAGAGATAAATCATTACAGATATCATCTCCTAGATGTTGAGAAAGACTGGGCCCAAAAGCTTAGAGTTGAATAGGGAAGTTTCAGTCTCCACTGTTTCACAGTACTGATCTATTATTCTGAAAGTTGACTTTCCAGGCATAGATAAAATAATAATTTAGTTTACGACTGTGCTCACCTGTCTCCAGAAAGCCAGCCTTAACATACACGTTCTGTCTCCCAGGAACAGCTGTTGAGAAGGATCCTTACTCTCCAGGAGAATGGGGTCTGATGTCACAGTGACATCATTAACTGGCTTTCTCAGAATGGGAGGACATTCATTAGAAAAAAAAGAATGGTTTTAAAACTAGTGCATTACACAGTACAGGGTTAGGTTAGAGCTGTAAGAAGTTGGAACAGGATTCAAGGACCCAGTCATTATGCTCTCATAATGAGTTATTTCTCACAAAATAACTACTAGGTCATTTATTCAGTAAATGCAACCTGAAGATGCATGTATTACTCTGATTATTGATCCTTGTCAGGGGGAAAGCTGCTCTCTCATGAACCTTCCAAACATTCCTGAAAGCAGTATGCAGGATGTAGGATGGCCCTTCTGCTTGACCCACAGGCCAGAAAATGGCAGTAAAGGGAATTGTATTACTAAAGCAAATATAATGCTTGTATTTGGAAGACTTGTTCCTATAAAGGCTTCCAGACATTGCATGAAATCACCAAAAAGGTGTGTGTGGAGAGAGATGAAACTGGAGAGGCGCTGGTAGATTAACCATCAAGAGAAACAAATTAAGGTATATACCTAAAATATCTCCTCCTTGAAGTGCAGAAGGGCAGAATACATAAGAAGTGATTGTTGGTTAATCCCTCACCTTTCTTTATTACAGAATCAGGGCTCTGCTTCAGGGAGGACAAAGCAGGGAAAAGCCGGCTAAACTCAAAAAGGAATCTGCTGGTGGTGAACGACTCACTAGCCTGAATGATAAACAAGGTGAATCTTTTCCTTGAAGAAAATAGATGATGTTTGTTTTTAACACCATTTTAATTTGAAATTATTTTGCGTAGTTATAATGTTTGGACTGTCACAATTTGAACATGCACATCCTAGAGATTCAGGTGCACTACTGCCCCCAGTAGAAGCCTCAGGACAGTTTATGCATTACTGTGAGGTGAGTCTTTACTGAGGTGTTACTGAATAAATATCTGTAATGTGTCTGTGACACTAGCGTAACTGAATTGCCTTTACTATGACATACATAAGATGTATACTATTCTTATTCATGTTTTCATAATATGCAAGTAAATTGATCATTATCATATTTGATAAATAAATAATCAGTTTGACTTCAACAAGAACTACATCAGCTGAGCAATACAATAATGTGACTTATAAATATTTATGTTGTATTATAGATGCTGAGGTGATTTTCTGTGGTTCTCTTCCATCCATAGTGCCCAAACTGGATCATTCCAGTGTATTATTCAGAAGCTCTCCAACATGTAAGCCAGTTGTGTTCCTAAAGATCTGATAACCTGTTGAGTTTAACTTTAACATTAATCTATTCTAACATGATTGATCTAGCTATTTGAAGTGCTCATTAAGATTAAGAGCTAAATGGAACTCTGAGAGATGAATGAAAATCTGCTATGAATTTAAAGGGTTTGATAACACAAATCCACCTCTGTTGGACACATACATTTATTATCTCTTAGTCATATTTTAAATAAAGTAAGCTTTCAAACGTAGCCATTTAATCAATTATCTTTTGCATTTACAATAGTATATTTAAAACGTAAATGAACTCTGACACCTGATGGGTCTGGGATAAATAAATCAGTTTGAAAAACTCTATGTTCTGACAAAATGTCCCAGAAAGTTCGGTTAAGAAATAAAAAGAGCCACCGGTGTTTTCCTATTTTCACATCGGCTGATGTTCAAAGGGCACTGAGGCAGGAGGCTGATAAAGATGAATCCACCATATGAGGAAACATCACTTCAGTAGAGAAGACACAAAATGCCACGCAGGCCAAAATATCACAGCTGATTAAATGTCTATTTAATATCGTGACCATGTCTACCATGAATTCCTTACCACTTGATGCATTATTTAAAGTCCCAGCAACAACAATAAAAGGTATTTACTTATGTTCTACAGTGTTTTATGTGATTCATACAGCTAAAGTTTTTACTTTCTGATTCTTTTCGAAATAGAAGTAATAATTGTAAGTGACCTGAGGTCATGAAATGAAATAATAATTTGGGTTTTAGTGGCGAAGCAGGCCATAAAAGACCAAACCAATGACAAACAGAACATCGCCGCGAAGTCCAATGAGTTGGAAGTCCTTCAAGTGGAAGAGAGTAAGACCCATTCCACGAGTAGACTCCAGATAGCCAGACGGGTCGACAGTCCAGTGGTACTGCTCACTAGGTCATCAGAAATGAGGCTTTCTTGAAAAGCAGGCACACTCCATCACCTCCTTCTTCCCCCAAATCCAGTACATCCTTAACAGCAACTGAAATTATTGATGAAATTATATGTAAACTGTAGATGGGACACTTTGACGATTAAGCTGTCTGGTTGCAACCTAAATAAAAATAAACTGTGACAGCTTGGGGTACATTATCACTTTAATAAACAAAAGTGTTGTGTTATTCCAATGTGTTTAGGCACTTGGTTTCCTAAATAATTTCACATCATCACATATATTTTTATGAGTATATGACGCTCTGAAGTCATAATAGGTTACATCCCCCCGCCATTATCTTTACGTCATCGTTTCTCCACGATACTGCACGCCGTAAAAAGATAGGTCTGTCGTAAATACCTCTCGTGTATAAGAACAAAAACTGGTCCTGATGAAGAGCTGATACAAGTCAATACGTCGAAAAGATAACCAGGAATGCAAAAGGCTCTCAGAAGTTATTTTATCTGATTACACCCTCCCGCCGAAAGGTTTAATTCTACATTTAATTCCTCCACCGAATGGCTTGGTTTCGCACGCAGAAGTCATCTGATGCCGTTCCAGCTATTTGTTTAACAGGAATAACACTTTGGCGTTTGGGATGGTAAACGATAAGGGGTAAGATCATATCGACTAGGAACATTTAATAACGTAATATAACTTCTTAGCCAGCTAGCAATCAATATTACTTTTACGTTATCTTTACAATGAACATTTACAATGAGCTAGCTAAAATGATCGATAAATGATCGATAGCTAAAAATTCCGTGTTGCAGAGTTGAGGCTAAAGCCAGATGCAAATCTTTTCCGTTAATTAAAATGTATTAAACTCGCTAACGTTGGCCAGCTAACTGCAGCATTGTTTGGCTAGTGTATGCAAGGTGAGCTTGCCAGCGACATTAGTTTCGTCACTAGCTAGTAAATCTGGTTAGTTTGACATGTTTCGACAGAGCCGTCCGTGAACAGCGGGTGTAGCACACGAGTGCTGCCCGTAATGACATTATGTCTGATGTTGGATACGTGGGTTCCGTCTGCTGGAATGACACTCATCGATTGCTAAATTGTCGTTGTGTCCGAAGCAGAATCTCGTTGGAAACCGGTGACCGAGCGACTGGAAACATCACGATAGCTAAGCATTGGACAACATTCTACACCATCGAGAAGGACGACAAACCATGAAAAATTGCGAATATCAACAAATAGATCCTAAGGCACTAGCGACACCATCGCCTGCACCGACTCCTTCGCGACCTTGCCTAGAGAAGAAACCCAAACGGCTCAAAAGAAAATGGGAAGTGTTTCCTGGGAAGAATCGTTTTTACTGTGATGGACGGATCATCGTCGCTCGTCAAAGCGGCGTACTTCCTCTGACACTGGGCCTTATCCTCGTTACTAGTGGACTGTTTTTTATATTCGAGTAAGTACAACGCAAATCCCAAGTCAGTGTATGTTGATATACTCACAATCTAGCACACTTCGCTTTTGCACAGCAGTGGGCAGAGTACAGAGTAGTTGTTGAAGTTCTTAACATTTTATTTTAAGGTCTTAAATGTGTAATTAATAATGTGTGGATACTTAATATGAACTAATTTATTAATTATTGCTCTCGTTTCCCAATAGACTCAACCACTGTCTTCAGTTAACCGATTCAGAAGCGACAAATCCTGGGTCTTACAGGGATGCATATTTAACCATGCTTGCATTCCACAGCTTTTGCCAACTTCTAGGTTTTTTTGTTTTGTTTCTTTTACTGCATTGACCCTGCGTTAAGCATCTTTAAAACTAGGTTGTGCTGGAGGGGATTTATTAGTGGTGTTCTGCTTGAGCGTTCCAGAATCACTGTTGTACTCATTGCTCATGTCTGTGTTTTTAGCTGCCCTTTTCTGGTTCAACACCTGACCAGCTGCATCCCGGTGATTGGCGGTGTCCTTTTTGTGTTTGTGGTCATCTCTCTTCTTCAGACCAGCTTTACCGACCCAGGCATTTTGCCAAGGGCAACGCCAGAAGAGGCTGCTGATATCGAGAAGCAGATTGGTGAGAGAACTTGCATGTGTGCGCGTTTGTGTTCTTTCATTAATTTGCGTTGTTTCATTAATTTTCATTAATTTGTTCATAGCAATCATTATACATAGACAGAGGGGGAGAGAGTGCAAGAGGTGTTCAAAATTGTGAAGTTCACAAGGTTTCCAGAGAAACAGGATGTTTCGGACAGAGCTCCTTCAAAATATTTGTGGTGGCTGTCTGGTATCAATCTGTAGTTGGTGCTCTTTTGCTAAGATGAAGTTGAGCTGCTCTGATATTGCTCGCGGTCCCTGGCTGTGCCACCTGGGTTTAATTGTGATAAAAATGAAAGGACATTTTATCCCAATCTCAGTGGATAGGACTAATGTAATGTCCTTTGTGGGCATGAAGCAGTGCTTGTGCCAGCTGCTTTATTGCTGGTATTTTTAAGATGGTACACTGTCTAAAAGCACTGAAGCCCCTATGTTTTCAGTGGCTCAGCAAGAGTGAACCCATTACAGTAATATTATAGCATTTAGGTTCTCATTCCCATAGGTTTAGATTCAGCGCAAGTGTGTTGTGCTCAGATGTGTTTGATGTGTAGATTAGTGAGGCAAAGTGATCTATCATACTTGTTTTGTATTTTGATTTATTCTTTTTTTAGTGTTTTCCAACAAAATGGTTCCCACCACATACATACATTAATACACATCCGCTTTCTCCATAAACTGAAAGGTAGGTTTGTTTCACATCTGTGAAAGCAATTCTTATTTAATAATCTGTGCTATTTCAGGCTGGTTCCATATGTAAATTTATGAATTTACATAAACGTGTGTTTCACCACATTTACATTTAGTTTACATTTGGTAAACACCTCCTTGATCTAAACTCTTGGGAGTTCCAAGCTTAACTTGCAGTATATATTGCATATACAATGTATAAAATTAGCCATCCCAAAATAAAGTAAATAGATTTATCTTAATTATAAATGACACAGATATTTGTACTGTAATATTTAAAAAGTACTGACATTCAAAATTAAATTATAATGTGGTGGTATTGTTATTTAGTTAAAGTGATTTTGCCTTTTATAGAGGAAAATATTCTGCGACATAAATAACTAACTGAAAATGCTATTTGCTGAAGTATTCAACACCAGTGGTGTGGCAGATCTGCGTTTACGCTGATGAAAGATATTGCCCTACTGAGGACACAGATGGCTTAATTGGCTTCCATCTGTGAATCATTAAAAAACTTCACCTCTTCTGGATAAAAGACGCCCTCCCCCCCTTATTCAAGTACCATTTATCAGTCTGAAATTCTGAAAGAAGGCTATAGACCAAAGACTCAGTGGCTTTCCAAGGAAATTGGAGAGAAAGTTAGGGATGCACAAAATGTGAAAAGGGTACAAAATAATATCCAAGTGTGTGGATGTCCCACTGAACACTGTTGGACACACTGTGAGGAAATGGAAGATGCATCAAGACGACCCAGGCACTGCCTAGACAAAACCGTTCCTCAAAACTCTGCATCAGAGCAAGAATGGAACTTATAAAGGTATAAGTCACAGAGGGGCCAACAAGCTCTTTGAATAACCTTCCCAGTTCATTGTGCAGATTGCAGTCAAGACGCATCAGTCAACATTATCGTAAGCTCTGCACATAACTGGCCTGTGCGGGAGCGTGGCTAGAAAGACGCCATAGCTGAAGAAAACCGTATCAGACCATCAGAGTTTTGACCAAGATTAAAAGCACTGCGTGGCACAGACAGCTCAGACCTCAGTAACCAACTTTTCCAGCAGTGAAGTATGTGGATGGCGCTGTCATACTGTTGGGATCATGTTATGGCCTTTTCACAGAAGGCATTGGGTATCTTTATTAACACTGAAGGATGGATGATGCAAAACATGGGAAGATACTGCAAGACAGCTTGCTATAGTCTGCTTAAAAAAAAACTAAAGTTTGGGACAAACTTCTTTCAGCAAGACAATGGTCTCAAGCACAAGGCCAAAGCAACACAGGAGTGTTCTACATTGGCCAAGTAAAAAGCCAGATCTTAATCCAATCAAGCATCTGTGGAAACCATTCTGAACAACTTGGAGCAAATCTGCCTGAAGAAACAAGGAAAACAGTCACTCCCAATCAGTGTGCAAATCTGGAAGAAATTTGCTCCAACAGACATAAAGGTGCTTCTGCCAAGATTGGGTCTAAAGAATTTGAGTACAATTATGCATGCAGTTTTTTTCACTGATCTACTGACAAATATTGGCTTACAAAATGGAATTTAAGAGCACATATAAGTTTATGATAAAATCCTTGCTGGCTACACCTGTAAATTGCATTCAACCTGATCACTTTTATGGGGGCTGAATTCAAAGCATGTCCATGCTTTGAATTCCCAAACCCTAAATTACTTAAGATTCTCGATTACAGTTTAGTTGTAATAGTGCATGAGGTGAAAATCACAATTTTGTTGAAGTTTGCAGGACGATACCCCGACTTATGTAGCTGTGAATAGCTTGTTTCCCTTTATCATGCTCTCTGGTGTTTGGTCACACAGATAATCCCATCAACTCTTCCTCCTCCTACCGCCCTCCTCCTCGCACCAAGGAGGTCGTCATCAACGAGCAGGTGGTAAAGCTGAAGTACTGCTTCACCTGTAAAATCTTCCGCCCACCTCGCACCTCCCACTGCAGTCTGTGTGACAACTGTGTGGGTGAGTACCGGGGACATGGGCATGACTCCGGCTCTGCAGGGAGGGGGGCATGACTCCGGCTCTGCAGGGAGGGGGGCATGACTCCGGCTCTGCAGGGAGGGGGGCATGACTCCGGCTCTGCAGGGAGGGGGGCATGACTCCGGCTCTGCAGGGAGGGGCTATTTCCTCACTCATCATTACTGTTGTCCTCCAGGGACTCATTCACGTCAGGTTTATGTTCGTGGGGGCCGCAGAAGGCCATAACTTGCAGGCTCCATATTGGTCTGCATCTCTGCAGCTGTGCATCCATGATGAATGTTATGCTGAAGACAAATGAGAAAGGTGGCTTTTAGGTTCCGTGAATTAAGGAACTCGTACTGTACGTCATTCAGCTTGTTTTTTTGTTTTCATTTATCTTTGCCCAGTGTTAGCTGTTATATCAGTGCTCTGTCTTAACATGCTCGTATGTGCACCAAGGAATCCGTCTTGACAAGCCCTTGTGCTTTTTGCGTTCCTTCAGAGCGGTTTGATCACCATTGCCCCTGGGTTGGAAACTGCGTGGGAAAGCGAAACTACCGCTTCTTCTACATGTTCATCGTCTCGCTGTCCTTCCACACCGCCTTCATCTTTGGCTGCGTGACCACGCACCTGGCTCTGAGTATGTAGGCTACTCCAGACCCTATGCCCCTCATCACCTGCACTGGGGTGCCTCCTTTGTGCTGACCTGAGTAGCGTTGTCATTGTGCTCTTACAGTAGATAATCACAGATACTTTCTGTGTGGTCTGAAAAAAAAACAAGATAGTGGGAAGTTAGAAAGGTTATTATAAATGAAGCTTTTACGAGGAGTTTCTCTGATTTTATATGTGATTTTAACCCAAATAATGTCGAGTGAAATCTTTTGGGTTGAGTGAAGTCTGCTGTGTTGGAAGGGAGAAAGCAAAAATGTGTAGCACGTAGAGTGAGAATGCTGACTTAAAATATGAAACCTATTAGAGTTTAAAGATGATTGTAACCCAGTCCGCAACAACCAGTAACAACGGGTCTTGTTCTGAAAAAGTTCGTTTTTTTCTTTTTTTCTCATCTAGAAGCAATAACCTCTCACACTAACTAGTTAAGTGACTTCACAGATGGTGCAGAATGACGATGATAATGATTTTTGTTATTTATTTACAGGATCACAAGGAGGAAATGGGCTGGTTTTTGCACTCCAGCAGAGCCCTGCCAGATATCCTTTTGCCCATAATTCTGTTTACCTTTTGTCTTCTGTTTGAATCCCTTTGTCAAAAATAGCTGATTGGCCTTTAGGTGTGACAGATATTTGGTGCACATGTTGTTGTTGTTTTATTTTTACTGGAAAGCTTTAAGTGCAAGACCTTTGATCTGTGTAGTTTCTTCATTAGTTTTATCCTTTACTCTTTTTTACTGCTTTAGAGCTAGTGGTTTGCTTCTTCTCAGTGTGGTCCATTTTGGGCCTCTCAGGCTTCCATACATACCTGGTTGCTGCTAATCTCACCACAAATGAGGATGTGAGTGGTGTTCATTAATATCTTTTAGCCCAACAATTGTGTGTACCTAAAGAGGTTGCGGAAGAAGTTCAGTTATATTAATTTTTGCCAATTTCCAGTGGTTACCTTGTCTAAAGCCTGCATTTTCTCTTCCAGATAAAAGGTTCGTGGTCAGGGAAAAGTGGGAATGAAGAAAGTGGGAATCCTTTTAGTTATAACAACATCTTCAAGAACTGCTGTTCAGTGCTCTGTGGGCCCATGCCTCCCAGGTGAGTGTGGGATGCAGCATTCACTGCGTCATTTACTTGCACAACATCCTCTGATCAGTGTGAATAAACACATTAGATACATGGTGTGATACAACTTGCTGCCACTTCTCCATGGAGTTGTTTTGAGTACATTTTGTCTTGGTGGTGGTTCAACAATCTTTCAGCTTTCGAACTGCATCATCGAAGAATGGGAGTTTCTATTTTCCACCGTCACGGACGAATTATACTTCCTACCCAACCCAGGAGCCTCAGACGTAGGAAGCTACTGCTGTGGCGCCATGCTGCTGCTACATTCCAATACTGTTTTACCCTCTGGCCTTTGGCATGTCTTGCCTGCGATGATGTGATCTTTTCTTTGCGCAGTTGGTGTTGGACTGACAGAACTCTGCTTTTTGGTAGCCTCATCATTGTTTAGGAAGGAGCAGCTCATTTTTATACTTCAATGTTTTGATCCTTGAGTGATCATGTATGCTGGTGGGATTAGACTTATTGGTTTCATCTGGGTGTTGGTGCTCAATGGCTTCTAGGCCTTGTCTTGACTCCAAGGTGTATGGCTTTTGCAAGGTGTTTGCAGTTGTATGATTCCCTAGATACATTAACAGCTTGTTTTACCACCTGAACTCACCACACTCTGCTATGCCCTCTATCTGGTCCAGTAGGATGAAAGGATGTTGGAACTTTACAGCTGCTCATCTTGGGATAAATTTCAGCTGCCTGAAACATCTCGCTATAGACCTTTGGTACTATGAACAGAGCACACAGCGTTTGGGCTGTCGTTCTATTTTCTCAGTATGTTATAAATAATGCAACCATTAATCCGAAATTACACCCTGACTTTATAACTGAACTTTATGAATGACTGACTTAATTTTCTTCAACATCTTTTGATGTATTGCGATCTCAGAACTGTACTTGAATTATGTTAACTCGGTATGCTGATTTCCCTACAACAGTCTTCAGGAACACAAAGTAGATCCGGTTTGCTCATTTGGCCTTAATAATGATAGTGTTGTTGGTTCTAAGATTGGTATCTCGGATCATCTGTTTTAGTTTTAGGTTTCCTTTGCTGAAATCTAAGATGATAACCTATCATAGTTTTAAATCAGTTGATCTTCAGTATTTTTTCTGCTTTGATGCAAGCTTCTTTTTATTCTGGTAAAATTAATTTATGCTGTCCAAAAGAGATCTCAAATCACAACTACACTTTCTCTAAAGATCTTGATGCATGATTGTTCCCCTTTGATGACCCGGTTTGGCTGCCTTCACGTTACTGGCCCTGGAACACTCCTGAGGTCTGGGCCTTGAAGGCCACAGGCCATTGCCTTGAGTGACTGTTTAAAAAAAACTGCCCTTACTGTTCAGTACATGGCATACAATGAACACTTTAGTATATAGGACTTCAAATAATGCTGGTCATTACATGTGATCATGTAATGACCACATTACATTTCTTCCATAATTCTAGTAGGCCTGATCAATTTTTCAGTACAGTAAACATGCATCTACAATTTCTGCCTTCACTGAGCTATGTGAAGCATTTATTCATTTTTTCTATAATGAAACTAATTCTATTTATAACCTTTTTAATTAGTCAGAAAATCTGTATGACTTCGTACTAGAGGAATTTCTCTTTGAACACCATGTTCTTTTTTTTTTTTTTTTTTTTTTTTTTAAATCACTTCACTCCAACCACTATGTCCAGTGTCTGAGTTAAGAAATGTCAGTTTACCACATGCCAGCTGGACCACACTCCTACTCCTTTACTTATTGTCTCTCAAATATCTCTGGATCTATTTCGCATTTGGTTAATAAATGCTTGCCATGAATTGTCCTGTCATAATTAAAAGTTGCTGCAGTCCTAAAAAAAATCAGGCCATTTAAAATATTTCAGACAAATTTCTAATTCCATTTTATTGCTAAATTGCTGAGAAGTTGTTTACTCAGTTATAGACTAGTTTCCTTGTCGTATCTGTTCTAGTCTGGTTTTCAAGCATGTCATAGGATAGACAGCTCTACTATTCTATTCTATATACTACTATTATTATTATTATTATTATACTACATATTCTGTATCAGTGATCAATTAGTATTCTACTTCTTGTAGAGCTTAGCTCTGCTTTTGATGCAGTTTCTCATGATGTATTTATTGCTCATCTTTCTGTTATTGGTATTTCAGGTTTGTCTTAATTTCTTGGCTTAATTGCTACCTCACCGATGGACAACAGTTAATCACTATTAAACAGTGTTAATCCTCTATTACTTATGTTCTCATGGTATTCCCCAAGGTTCTGTTCTTGGCCCACTCCTTTTCATAATTTACATGCTCCCACATGGACATATATAAATAAATAACAAATTTATATATATATATATATATATATATATATATATATATATATATATATATATATATATATATATATATATATATATATATAAATAATTTGCATGGATTTCTTTTTCACTTTTCATTCTGATGATACATCGATTTATTTCCCTTGCCTCTTCCCCTCTGTATATACAAGTAATATCCAGACTGAAGTTCTAATCATTGCTCCTGAAGCTTGTGTAGCACCCACTCTAATGTAATTTTTGACTGTCATCTATTGAGTGCAAGTAAAACCCTCACATGTCCATAATCTTGGAGCCAAATTTGATTCCTATTTAACATTTGAATACTATATTGGCTCACTGTCTTTTACCACCTCTGTAAGATTTCCACACTCTGCCCTATTCTTAGTAATAATGATACCAAAATGCTGGTTCATGCTTTTATTAACTCTTGTCTAGGTTACTGTACAGCTCTTATTCTGGTCTCCTAGTTAAGCTCCTTGCTAAAGTTCAGTAAGTCCGAAATCACACCTGCCCATATCATACCTGTTCCTTATAAACGACGCTGGTCACTTGTCCACTACCGTATTAAATCTAAATTACTCCTTTTTAAAGCTTTAGGTGGACTTGCTCCTTCATACATCGATGAATGTCTTCATCCCTATGCTCCAGGCATGGGGACATACTCAGTGCGTTAACGTTTGGCATGGGGAAAGCCTCTCCTCTTCATATCAGTGTCTGTGGGCTTACAGGGCTGACCTAGAATGTCTAAACAGTTGTGTGTCTGATTTATTGTCTTATAGACTTGTTTGTCTTCATTTCTGGGTGCTCGTGAGACATGATGTAAAATTATGTATGATTTGCTGTAAAGTTAGATATTTTTCATGTTTGGTCCCAGGTTCAGATGAATCCTACCCGCTGTCTTTTTTTTTGGTAGCTCACTATAGGCTCTGGTTTACACTGAGCAGTTGGTGTGATTTGGAAGTCAGGTTACTCTAGTTCAGAGCCAGAATGTGCATTTCACGCCCGTAAATGTCTTCATTTGGTGGTAGAGCATTCAGTGTAATGACTTCCTCAGAGTCTTTGTGACATTTACTTCTCTTAATTTTCAAAACAAATTTTCTCTCTTTAAAACTTAATCCTGATTATGATTCTGTTTAGTTTTATGTTTTGTGTTGTGAGAAAAGGTGCTGTATATAGGTGTGCTGTGTGCAAGCTAAGCAGGTATAACGATGCTCCAGTTGCCCCTCGCCTGGTCTTCATGCATTTGATTTGGTGAAGCAGCTGTTGCTGGGTCAGATGCATGTGGTGTGAAATATCTTGCTTTTCAGCACATTTGCTGAATCAAAATGCAGTTAATTATGCTTGTGTCGATTTTCACCTTAATTTGACTTGAGATGACATGATTAAGGGACAAACATGATATTTGCAGTGATCCGAGTATAGTCGTAATCTGATTTCTGATCAAATTTATAATGTACATGTTAATATTAATTACTAATTGATTTACTTATTGAATGATATGATTTGTACTAAATACAAAACAGATATACAACTATCTGTGCAATGCAGTCAGTGATGTCCATCGATGGTGCCAAGTTATTACCATCAAATTCAAGTTGGGGTAGCTGAGCCTTCACAGTGTAGAAAAATTTTGGCTTGACAAGGTCACCCTCTCCTTGACACATTTTCTAGCCACACTGACAGGAAATCCTGTGTGATGACCATTTTCCTTTTTTTTTTTTTTTTTTTTTTTTCTGTTGCAGTTTGATTGACCGAAGAGGCTTCGTGCCCACGGAAGATGAGGTCCGGGCCATCCCCGCGGAGATGGAGCTTCCCTCTATCAAAACTGACATCAATATGGTAGGACGCGGCCCCACATCAGGGCACGCCCCCCCTCCCTTCCTTCCCCCCAACCCTTGAGCGAGACACCCCTCCCTTTCAGAGGTCCCCTCCTGCCTGATTGCCACCACGTATGCTCCACGTCCGCACTGGATCACCCATAGGAATGTACTGTGTTGCGTTAAGGTTTGGCGTGGGGAATGCCTCTCCTCTCCATATCGGTGTCCGTGCCACTGCTCGTAGGGCTGAACTGGAATGCCTAAACAGTTGTGTGTCTGATTTATTGTCTTGTATATTTGTGTCTCTTCATTTCTGGGTCTTCATATTTGTGTCTCTTCATTTCTTGTGAGACATGATGTATAATTATGTATGATTTGCTGTAAAGGTAGATATTTTTCATGCCCTACCCATTTTTGGAGCACACTATGAGCTCTGGTTTACACTGAGCGGTTTGTGTGATTGAAAGTGTACTTCACGCCCATAAATGTCTTCTCAGAAAGGGCAGGGGAAGTGAAACCTTGAGCTTGAGCAGCTGTTGCGGTACTTTCATTCCCGTAAAAGGGAGAACTGAAAGCTTGGACGTGTTTTGTCAGCTGTTCGATATCTCAGATTTGATCTTTGTACTACTCATACATGGTCTGAAAATGACCTACTAGCTTGACTTGCCCAATGTTCCAGTGTATAATTAGTATATTTTTATAATATATCAGAATGTTTACATGCCAGCTCAGGGGGTTTGTGTGGGTGTGTTAGTCTACTGCTTTTGCATTAGGTTTGTGTGATACTGTTCCACTGTTCAGTAAGGGACAGTTAAATGTAGAGCAGTATTGTTTGATTTGTTAACTGAGGGGGAAAAAAGTGTTTACAGTCCAGAACCATCAGGAGGCTTCTCTTTAGCCCGATGAACCTCAGAACCTTTGCACTATGGAGATGCTGGCCTTGTCCACAGTGAGCCACACAGACTCTGCTGCTTCCTGTAAGCGGCTTCTCCTCGTCTGTATGCGTTTTCTGCCTCACACGTAACAGAGGGTAGCCATGTTGAAACCACGAGCAAGGAACTCTACTCACCACTCCCTGCGGATTATGGCTTCTCTCATTCAGATTCAAGCCCTGCATTCAAGCCGAGTTGTTAAGCGTTTGTCTACTAAACTAATTAAGGTCTTATTTGTGGCCTCATTGATGTGCTTTTATGCTGGAGGGTTCCACACAGGAGTCTTATCTAACAAGTGTGTATGTGAACGTGAGAGAGAGTGAGAGAATCTGAAAGAATTTCTGTGTAATTATTATACATGTGCACATTATATATATATACATATATTTTAATTTTAAATAAACTCTTGTTAATACACAAAGGTGTTTGTGCAGATTTGTCCAGTATGGTCCCTGGTATTGAACTGAATAATTTTATTATTAGTGCTTAGTCTTGTAATGATCTGAAAGTGTTATGGTTGTGTGTGTGCACATGTTTGTATGTATGAGAGAAATGTTTGTTTAAAAAAAGAGCCCTCTGATACAGCTGTCCATTAGTCTCCTTTGCCCTTTAGTTCATGTGCTCTTGAGCCATCCTGCAGTAATGTCCATGTGTGTATACCCAGGAGGGTGACTGCCTGGATTTTGCACTGTCCTTTGCCAGTTGATGATTCTGTGGATATCGCCAGTGCGGCCTGGGGAGGTTGGTAAGACTTAGCTTTTCCCCGCTGGTGAGCTAGACTTGGCCTGGCCCTGGGCCTGGGCCTAGGTTTGGGTTTGGCCCGGGCTTGGCTTGGCCTGGGTCTGGACTTGGTCTGGTATAGGTTTGGTCTGGGCTTGGCCTGCATGCTGCCTGGCTGCACAGGGCCACCTGTTGCACTAAAACCACAGTGTGCCTATTCTCACACTGAGGGGGTTTATCATGTCACACCATCAGGATTCCCTCAGATCTGCCCTTCCTGTTACACTAAAGTGTGTGTGTGTGTGTGTGTGTGTGTGTGTGAGAGAGACACTACCTCCTGCGCAGTATATCATTAGTGTCTGACATACAAATCAAAAGACTTTGCCAGTATGTATTTCTTCCTTCAAATTGTATTCAGTTGGCCAAATAACTAGCTTTTTTGTTAGAATGCCTAAGGATTTATTACAAGAGCTGGTGTTATTGCTTAAATAGGCATTTCTTTATATACTGTCCTTTTGAGTTCTGTTATGCTTCAACAAAAGGAGACCCCCTTCATGTGATGGAGAAGCCACAAGTCCTGATGTAATGGCATCCTAAAGAGTGAATGTGCCTGACCCTTTACCTCCATACTGTCATCATCTCACCTGCATGACGCCTCTCTGCCTGACACTTGCCCCTCGCTTACCTGATGTGCTTGTGGCTGAGTTTGTCATTTATTTTCACCTCTTTGTCCATTTCAGACAGCTTGTCTTAACTGTCTTCCTTTTGGTTTTTCTGTCTCTTCCTCTGTCCCATCCACCACCCATTGGCCCCCATCTTTACATTTTCCCTTAACTTTCTGCCTTTTCTTTAATTTCCCATCTCCTTTCTTCTATCTTTCTTTCATCCCTACTGCCAGCGTACCCAGGGCACTAAAGGCCTGTCAGAGATGGCTACTCACTCTCTTCACCCGTCCAGCACCTCCCCTCAGGCCATACCCCCAGCCCTGGACACCCCACGCACCGTGGCTCCCTCCGCCACTCCAGGGCGGCCTAAGGCCTCCAGGGGGCGGCAGCTGGGCTCTTCGTCCCACAGGCATCACTCTCAGCACAAGAGCAAAGTGAAAAGGACCACCCCTCAGGCCCCCCACCTGGACCCCACCTCCAGCTCTCCTGTCTCCGCAGCCCCAAAGCGTGGCCACGGCTCGAGGAGCCACAAGGACCCGGAGCGCCGAGAGCCCAAGTTCTCACCTCTGCACTGATCACACCTCACGCCGCCTGCAGACCAAATGGAGCAGGAAGGCGGGTGTTCCACCCAGCACACATGCGGACGGAGGACGTGCGCTCTCTCGATCGATCGATCTGGATCTGCTAGTTTTCTTTCTCTGTGGATTGGCTATGCATTAGACTGACTGACTAGCAATGTTTCAGAAAACCTGCTTTTAAGAGTTTTCACACTGAGCCCCAGTGTGAAAAGGCAGAACGAAAGCACATGCACAGCCTGGTCAGGGCAGGTGCTACAGGATATGACGTGAGGACATGTATTTCTGTCCATCAGTTTGTGCACTGGACAGTTCATTTCATGGAGCTCTAGTACCAGATCCTAAACATCACATCCTCCATTGGAGCGTGTGACAATACAACTGTGGATCCACAGACTAAACAGCAATAATTTTACAAGGAATATTTGTGTTCTGTATTTTGAATGAGCTCTGGGATCCATTTATCTGGCCTTTGTGGGTATGTCTGTGCTATACTGGTCAGGCCTGAGTGAGCCACAGTCTACTTTATGCAATTAATAGTGCATGTTTTGGAAATGTAGTTCATGCTTCATTCGTCACTAGTCATGATTTAAATAAAGTGACCTGTAAGTATAGCTAGTGTCCTTAGTTTCCTGTAGAGTTAGACTTGAAATAGAACAACTTTCTCATTTGCCTGAGTTTTATAAAAGGACAAGAAAGATGTATTACCATACAGTAATTCAAGGGATACTGGAAGATCCAGTGTATTTTGTGTGATATTTCAGGTACCAGGAATGTGCATTGCTGTTTATTTTTGTATTATTGGGTGATATTTGAGGCTGATTTTATCATCTTCATCTTCATCATCATCATCATCATCATGACTGGTGTATTTGTTCTTATGGCAACCCCAAGGCTGTAAAAAGTAGACCTTGATTTTTAATGGATCCCCACTGTCTTTTGGTAATTGATTAATTAGCAGTATGTAGCAATACATCCCTGATATGTTAATGGTTTATCATAAATTTGACAAACTTGTCAGTGTGGATGGGGTATGAATATCCAGGTCATCTTTTAATATGCAAATGAAAAATGAAATATTGATGCAGGAAGTTGATGTTTACCCACTTTTCCTCAAGACGTTTGCAATGTTTGCACAAATAAATGTGAAAAGCGAACACGGTGGCGTGATTTTGGTGTACATGTGTGTGTACCTGCCTAGCCTTACAAGGTGTCTCACTAACAGGTTCATATTATGTATTAGACTTGTGAAGCTATTTTGTAAAGCTGTTCCTTTTCTTTTTTCCCCCCCATGTGTGTGTTCTGTTTTTTTCCTAAGTGCAAATCTTTCAATGGACCTAAAGCCACAATCAGGGTTTTTTTTAAGAACAAAAACGTTTTGCCAAGGAGTGAGTCAGGGGCCCTTCATATACAGCACTGAATGCAAGTACTGTGACCTGATTTATATTTAAACCGCAGCAATTCATCTTTATTGGTATTAAACTACAGACTTGCATGTCTATATTCTGCCCGATAAGGGTAACAATAGATGTAAAATAGTCAGAACGTTCTGACTGACTAACAAAAGCATCTGTATCTTCGCTGGTTGCGGCTTTAAGGTTCATTCTGTGTATGTGCGCGTGCACACATGGGTACGTGTTCTCTGTATGAGATTCCACAAGGGCTTGCAAAGTCAACTTGAACGTGACTTTAAACACAAAAAATAAAAAGAAATGTGAAATATCTTAGTGTCATATCTTAAAGGCTTCACTTGTCTTATCAGCTGTTGAGATTCACCTGGGTTAAGAGTTTGTCTACTGAAGCAGGCTCAGATCTTAGCTTGCTAAAGTTGGCATAATTACTAAGAAACTAAAACAGTCTCTTATTACTGACTTTAATTTACAATTACATGTACTTGTACTAATTCCTAAGATGATTTTATAGTCACTAACGGTTTGCCTTTGTAGTTATGCCACTAGATGGCAATAGTTACTTCCAAAACAGCATGTCAGTTTCAGCTCAGTGCAGTGCAGAAAGCTGATGGTTGTGTCGTCTGGCAGTTCTGAAGTAGAGTAGTGTGTGTGTATGTGTATATATATATCTATCTATCTATCTATATATCTATATATATATATGTATATACATATATATATATATAAAATGTGTGTGTGTATATCTATATCTATATAGATATATATAAAATTGTGTGTGTATATCTATATCTATATAGATATATATATATAAAGTGTGTGTGTGTGTGTGTATATCTATATAGATATATATATAGATATATGTGTGTGTGTGTGTATGTAAAATTATACACACGTTTTTCCTCACTCACCATCCTCTGGGCCAATTCTTTTTCCTCCTCCAGAGGCCTGGGAGCTTAAAAGGTACTACAAAGAATCTTAGCTGTTCCCAGGACTGCACTCTTCCGGACAGAGATCTGGGATGTTGTTCCTGGGATGTGCTGGAGCCATTCTCCCAGTTTAGGCATCACAGTTTAGTGCTCCGATCACCACAGGAACCACTGTTGCCTTCACCTTCCAGAGGACTGTTGTAATAAAATATTGTATTTTTGTATATTGTAATGAGAAGCACTTTGATTGCTCAGCTGATGAAGGACTTCTTTCCAAATTTATTTTCTCTGGAAAGTTGTGCTTCGCTACAATTTTAAATATCTCCACACCTCTTTGTACAGTACTGTAGTTACTTTGCATTTGTATATAATTCATAGAAATTTGGAGGAAAATATCAAGCCAGAGCAACAAGTGAAGCTGACAACTCTAACTGAGATTGTGCACATTGACTTCAGCTGGTGACCGTGTTGCGAAGCCTGTAGGTAGCGCTGGTCTAAATGTTGCCCAAATGCCCACATTTTCTCATTGTCTGTGGCCACATAAATCACTTTGGCATTTGTGATGTTCTTCTGAGCCTCCTGTGCCCTGCCCAGTAGAGGGAGAGGGATTGTTGGGGCCTGGCTCTCGCCTCCAACTCCAAGGCACATAAACCATCATGGAGCAAAAAGGCCTCTGGAGACTTTCATGAGTTCCTTTGGGAAAGAAAACATAAATTAAGTGACCATTTTTATGGAGTGTGCTGCAGAGAGATGGGTGACCTTGTGCCGGGAGGGTGATTCCCACATCCAGGCCACCGGGGACGGGATTTTTCCAGGAGAGCGAGCTCTGGATCACAGCTCTGCATTTCAATTTGCTCCGTTCCCTTCATCCATACTCACCATAGCGGCCTGGGAGGCAGCAGCATTCCAGACATGCTGGGAAAAGCATTCCAAATTCACCTGTTTGCACTACTGAAGTTTAGATAAGGTGTGTGTTTCAATGGTGAAAGTACAGAACTGTTTACACTGCGCCAAAACTCAACAGCACACATGCCTCCTCCTTAAGTGCATGTTCTTGTTTATCATGCAAAGCTGAGCTTAGTGGGCTTATGTAGGGTGAAAAACAGCCTCAGGTGGCCATGTATGTAGCTGCCGAACAAATCCGGCCCGCTCTGGGGTCGGACAGTACAAGAACAGCCTTTCCTGTCTGGCTGGCTGGCAACTGCGGGAGAGGAGACCGCTTGTGTCAATATGTGTATGTGCGTGTGCACTTTAAGGGATGCCTGTGTGTCAAGGCCTCTTTTGTGCCCTATTTATACTGTCACTGCACTCAGATGCAGAGCCACAAGGCACTATGAAGAGCCCTCCAGCTGTGTGTATGCATGTGTGCTCCCTGTGTCAGCTGTGTGTGTGTGTGCACATGTGCTCCCTGTGTCAGTTGTGTGTGTGCGCATGTCTTCTCCCTGTGTCAGCTGTGTGTGCGCATGTGTGCTCCCTGTGTCAGCTGTGTGTGTGCGCATGTGTGCTCCCTGTGTCAGCTGTGTGTGTGTGCACATGTGCTCCCTGTGTCAGTTGTGTGTGTGCGCATGTGTTCTCCCTGTGTCAGCTGTGTGTGCGCATGTGTGCTCCCTGTGTCAGCTGTGTGTGTGCACATGTGTGCTCCCTGTGTCAGCTGTGTGTGTGCACGTGTGCTCCGTGTCAGCTGTGTGTGTGCGCATGTGTGCTCCCTGTGTCAGTTGTGTGTGTGCGCATGTGTTCTCCCTGTGTCAGCTGTGTGTGTGCGCATGTGTGCTCCCTGTGTCAACTGTGTGTGCACATGTACTCCCTGTGTCAGTTGTGTGTGCACATGTGTGCTCCCTGTGTCAGCTCTGTGTGCACGTGTGCTCCCTGTGTCAGCTCTGTGTGCACGTGTGCTCCTTGTGTCAGCTCTGTGTTTGTGCATATGTGCTCCCTTTGTTAGCCGTGTGTGTGTGTGTGAGAATGTGTGCTCCCTGTGTCAGCTGTGTGTGTGTGTGTATGTGAGAATGTGTGCTCCCTGTGTCAGCTGTGTGTGTGTGTGTGTGAGTGAATGTGTGCTCTCTGTGTCAGCTGTGTGTGTGTGTGAGAGAATGTGTGCTCCCTGTGTCAGCCGTGTGCGTGTGAATGTGTGCTCCCTGTGTCAGCTATGTGTGTTTGTGCGCACCCTGTGTCAGCTGTGTGTGTGTGAGTGAATGTGTGCTCCCTGTGTCAGCTGTGTAATTTACTATATATTAAATTTAAAGCATATTACTGAGTGACCCCACTGAAAAAAATATGAAAGGCTTTTAATTGCAAGAGTACGAAATGATTCTGGTTAATCATGCGGTTTTATGTGTTAACAAAATATTATAAGGATTTATAAATCTACTATAACTGAAACCAACAGCTAGTGTAGTGTTGCTGCAACAGGTGTGACATACCTTCTCTCACTCTTCCATCTTTCAGATCCTGGCTGGAGAGTAAGAGAGGCAGAAAGGAACAAATGGAAAAAAGCGTTCTCAATGAAAAGCTAAAAAGAAAAGAGCACACAAATGATAGTCAGATGGTGCAGCTCTCACGGTAACACTATCAAAGCTGATGACAGAGCTGCAAGTCCCTCATTGCCCTGACCATATGCTGTACTGGGCGTACCGACGGTCAGGTACCAGTAATTACTCTGCCTGTCAACAGCTGGGTTTGCAGGGCTGGACAGAGGCATATGTACGTTATCTAGAGTGACACAGAAGACAAATGAATGTGGTTGGGGAGGGGAGGGGGTGTTTGTGTGAACCAGTTCTGGGTATTCCTTGAGTGCTTGTGGATTTGGGGATCGCGGTCTTTATAACTATATAATTATTGTATGTGAAACACAGCAAAAAAAATTGCAGGCAGATGCACTGACTGAGTTGTCATTAATGTGGCGGTGACGGGCGATACCTCGTACCTCACATCTTCTGTAAGTTATTGTGGCTCAGGCTTCCCCTGTCCCTGACAGGCTCCACTTTCCCTATTAAAAGGAGAAAAGTGCTTGGTTTTCCTGTCACTTCTTTTTTTCCCCCCCCCTCATAACCTTGTAAATATCCAGTGGCAGAAACCCCAGCAGCGTGCTGATGGAAACTGTGATGGTACATATGGTCTTCATGTGTGTGGGTGAAGTGGGGGAAGCCATCGCCTGCTGTAACCAGAGAGGCTGGAAAAAGGAACCCTGGGCTTTTCCCGTCCGCTGTCCCTCGCACCATATGATTAACGTACCTTTGGCTTCTAGAGCTATTTTGTGATAGAATTCCAACAGACTCCCGTGGTGGCATATCTTGTGGACTGCCGAAATTCAGGCATCCTTCTCCATCTCTATAACTTGCCTCGCTTAACCCTTTGCGTCGCTGATAGCCTAGCTTGTTTCTGCGCTCCGGTTTCCTCCTGTTTGGCATCTCGGGTGTGGCTGGTGCAGCATGACGACTGCAGTCAAAAGGCTGTTCCCCAAACACCAGCCTTGTGAAACCACCTATCAGTGTTTTGTTTTTCCTAATTACTTAATTTCTTTTCTGAGGCTTCATGCTAGTGACTGTACTCATGTCATGTACATACTAATTCCATGAGCATGGGACCAGCCGCCTTAACCGAAACAAAATCTTCTCCCAGAACATCTTACAGAGGTGGTCCATTGAACTACCATTCAAATTTGAGACTTTGTGAGAAAAAACCTTCAGTTTAGTAACTGGGAAAATATAAAGAGTTCTGTCAGCTGTCAAGTGGCTTTGAATGCTTCTACATCGAAACTGACATTCCAACATTTGCTCACATTGTTTTAGTTCTTCATTTTGTAAGGAAGACTCTTGCACCTTGCAAAATTCTAATAACAAATAAAAGAAACTGCTATTAAAACTTCCTATAGTGTGTATCCTTGAGCTATGTCAACAGCACAACATTTAACACAACATACACTTTGCAAGCAGATAGCTCATTTCCTTGGCTGCCCTCATTTTGAAGAAAAAAAAACGTAAACATAAAAGCAGATGTTTCAGAATCAGAATCACCTTCACTCGCCTGCACAGATTGGATTTTTTTTCTTGGCACACAGACCAATCTAGTCATCTCAAACACTAACAACAAACAACCCTGAATGAAAACAAATCGATGTAGGACATGCAGCTCTGAAAAAGAAAACCAAGCCTTCAAAAATCAGCCACCTTTGATGTAAAATACGAAACATTTGAAAGGACAGAAACCCAAGGACTGCATGAGACAGGTTCTTCGGTTTCATTACGAGTTTCTCCCTCTACGCTGTACAGATATATTTCTACTGATATAATTCTTTTTTTATAGACAGCAGACTGAGTTGAGACGGACTCTCTAGAACTGTTAACATCTAGTGCTTCTTGGATTAAAGATGATGTCTGACAGTCCATCTGTCTTTATTCCCTCATTTATCAGCACACCTTTGCCATGTGGAGATTGGGCCAACACGTTGGAACAGCCCCAACACATGAACCTTCACCCGGAGCACAAAGACGTGTCCAAAACAGATCTATTGAGAAGCTGGACGTCACAGTGCTGCCTGAGTGGTGTGTGTTCGTGCTGAGAAGATCTACCTAGCCAGAGCCAGGCTGTCACCGCAGGCTTGGACCAGGGACACCCCAAACTCGCACTGAAGAGCTAAAGCCAATTTCAGGAGACTCAATGTCACCTTCCGTCAGTCCACTGTCATCCCTCGTTACCTGTGTGTATTTACACTCCAGACAACATTCGATGACCATCATGCACGTATGTTATGTGCCCACACGAAAGAAAATAATTCAAAAGGAACCTGCTGCTTTGTGAAGGCGCATGCTTCTTATAACGAGTATACTGAGATCTAAGTGACTCCCTCCTGTTCTTCAGATCCTTCCATACAATTGCATACAGTAACATCAATAATCTCAAATGTTCCACCTGTTTTCTGGATCGTTAGCACAACAAAATTACTTCCATTGGCCTGACGCCATCTGATGGCCGATCGCCCAGTCAGTGCGTCACAACCGTTACAGCCACTTTTTGGAGTCATTCTGTCCTCTTCCCCCAGTTCATTGAAGCCAAAACTGTGTTCTCATTTCTCTTTATTGGCCTGTTTTGGGGAGCAGGAACAATAGGGTTATCTTTCATGCTCTGAAAGAATGCATCTTTTATCGGCTGTTGTTTCTGTGTCTCTGCGGTCATGTTACCTCTTTCGCTTTTATTTTTTTTCCATGAGGGGAACCAGAAAGTGGACTAAGAGGAGGTGGATGTGAGAGCGTGGCTATGCGTGCCAGAGAAGCGGAAATTGAGAGCGGGAGCGATAGACAGATAAAGGACGGGAATGGAGGACTAGATCCTGGAGGGCCGCAGGCTGGGCTCTGTGCACAGGCAGGGGCTCAGCAGCGTGGAGAAAAGTGAGTAGTCAGTACACAGAGGGCCTCCAGCAGTGCGTAAGCTTTTACCCTCAGCCCACAAACCCCCATCTCCACCAGGAGGCTTGAAATGAGCCATATATACCTCGCACCCGCAGAGAGGGGCACCCCCTGCCCAAGGCAAGGCCCACAACATTCGTTTCTCACTGCAGAGTACAGGATGGAAAAACTTTTTTTTTTCTTTCTTTCTGTATATTGAAAACACACACACACACACACACACACACACACACACACACAACCTATACACTAGTCTAGAAGCTTCTATAGAGTCCATACATCAAAGACTGTCGCTAGCATTTTGTAAATCCTAAAGTTTTACTACTGCTGTGCAAGATGATTTTCTGCTATGGCAATCATTATCTTAGTACTATAAAGATTTATTTTGTTAATGCTAAAGGCATGTAATTTGTGTGGAGTCATTTTATAGATTTAGATTATCTAAATAGATATAAAAACAAGAAATAAAAACAAATAAATAAATTTTAGAAATGCTATGGACAAATGCAAACTTTACATGCAACACCGATGACCTCTCCATAGTCTGAGGTGTGTAGTCCTGCATTGCCAGATATGGTGATGAACGGGTAATAAGTCTTTTAGACAAAATTACAGGGCTTTAAATGTTGAAAAATGGCTCTGCAGGGAACAGACCACCCTCGATAAACCACAGTTTCCATTCAAGTTTCAACACATGAATGTGAATTCGTGTTCATGCTGTAATCAGCTAAACTGGTCACAGCACCTAAACTGCGTTGCTGTTGTTGCTTTTTCCTCCTCCTCCTCCTCCTCCTCCTCCTCCTCTAGTGCAGTCCATATTTGCAGTCATTTCACATATACACTGGTGTAGAGTATAATGAAAATCTTCTCAGTAATCTCTAGTTGCAAAATAATCACAAAACCTGCAACACCGACCTCTTCCTTCTTTCTCTTTCAACCAAAGTGCACTCCTTCACACTCTCGTTTGAGTGGGTGTACGGCTAATATCGCAGCCTGTAACGGTGCGGCTGGATTCACGTGCACAGCAGTGGTGATCAGGATGCTCAAAGCATTGCTCTGACCTTTCCAGCATCACGGTCAGTTTGCTCTCCTCCATATATCAGACCCCTGTCCTATGCAAATGAATCCCAGCACGATACCTCAGGAATAGGGCATAAATCCACTCTGTACGCCAGTGCCTTTATCAGATGTGCCTTAAAACATATTAGGATCATCACAGCTCGACTTCAAAGGACTGCAGTATGTCAATGATATGACGCATGCCTCTTGCTCTCACATCAAACGCTAGCGGCTGTGATGAATTTATGTGGCCATAAAAAAAGGATCTTGGGCCGAACACAAACTGTTTGACATCTGGGCTCAATCTTCAGCATTGCGTGTAATCAGTGGCATGGACCCTTTGTTCTCTGGGAGGGCACAGGGGCTGCCAGTCAGGGGTCTCAGGTAGAAGGGCGCACCACGGCCCTGCTGGATCCCATCAGCCACTAGACTGCAGCTAAACAAGGCCCCCGTTCTTTAGCTACTGTAGCTCTCAGCAGCCTTTTAATGAAGGCGCATGCTCTTTTCATTACACACATTTTTAGGCCTAACGTTACCCTAAGAAAACTACAAATATTTTTCAGTTGTTTAGTAAGCATTTCAGTTTTAGTTGGAATGATGATAATTTGTGATTCCTTTCGTTTACTTTTTAAAATTCTTTGATGTCTCTTTTTTCTTTATTCGTTTTTCTTTTCTTTTATTATATTATATTAACGCTGATCAGGAGCGCCACGTTTGAACTTTCTGGTGCAGTCCAACCATTTTATTCCAGCTCTCCATCCTTCACTGTCTCCGTAGTATTAACGCTGTCTTCTGCCTGCTATATTATGGGTTCACCAAGATCACGGCACAATGGCAGATTATCTTTCTGCTAAAACATATCTTTCTGCATGGCTATATCTACCCAGAAAGTAGCGTCTTCCCAGGTTGAAAAACCCCCATCTGTACTGGAATAATACTCTATAAAAACGACTGCCACATACAAGGCTGTGTTCTGCTTCCTGGAAGGATCCTCAATCATTTGTCCTCAGGAGTTTGCTCATTATATTCTTCTCCATTGCCAATCCAGGTGCATGCTTTGGCTTTAGGAGCAGTGGTCCACGCTGCTGGGTAGTCAGACTTTGGGATTGCTTCTACCTTTCAAATGCCGGTGTCGGCGCTTCAGGGGGTAAGAACAGACACATAAATATGCAGAAAGCATAAAGAAACCTTTTAGTTATTCAGAGTAAAGACATGACGAATGACGTTTACTCAGTAATGTTAGCTATTGTTCAGAAATCTAACCTAGGTTTTACAGCCATTGTCTGAATGTACTGCTGTTTAAATGATCAAAAGGGAAAAATAAACATTTATAAATTGTTTTTTGAAGATATGTACAGAACAGTGGACACCGTTTTGTGGCCAACATTGTACACATTCATTGGAGAAGACCAATGACCCAAGAGAGGTTTGAAGGAAAGTTGATCAAACTGGATTCTTATTACAGATCTGGTGAAAGCCCTTGGACAGGCAGGGAAATGTCTTCAGGATTATACACCCACTTACGGTGACTTACTACCACTGGGTAAGGCTGTTTAATACAGTGAAATCTAATGTCATGTCAATTTGTAATGTGTACAAAATGCTTGAATAAACTATTTTATGAGTTGCATTCAGTCTGAATGGACTGATCAAAAACATGTTTTTCTTTTCCTGAATTGTATGGATTATTCTTTGTTTTGTATTCAGTGTGACTGATTTTCTGGATAGGCTGTTGAGCTTTGTTGTGTCATGTGACTTGGTGATGTCATCATCAACCTGAGGCTGCCATGATGAAGGGCATATGGAGTCTTCAGCAGTTAACCTCGAGCATTCACAACACAACTGCTCCTGGTCTGAGGTTGAATGGCAAGCAGACACACAGTAGTCTGTAAGGGAGAGGAACCAGAGGAGCACCCAATAAGCCTGATAAGTGCAGCTCAGATTACCAAACACATTTTAAAGTGAGAGAAAGCCTGTGTCTGTATCTATAAACCTCAAGGCATGCTTTTCTGATTTTTGTGATGGCCCAGGGTCTGTGCCTGGGTTTATGTATTTGTTTTTTCAGTCTTATTTGAAGTCACAGGGCCTGTGCTATGAATATTAATTATGCTGTGTTTTGTTTTCCAGCTCAAGTGACATTTTAGGAACACAGGTCCCATCATGTCAGCCAATCAGAGAAAATGCCAAATCCTGCATGTAAAGATCCTATTTCTAGGATCATTGTTATTTACATATATCATTAATTCTAACAGTTTATACACAGAGTTATAGAGATCAGTTACTAGATACTAATGTCTTGCATTTATTTAACAAATTATTAGTTTAATCTTTCTCTATTATTATAAGAGGTTCTTGGTTGACAAATGTACAAATGATGGGATCTTAAGGATATATCACCATTATTAAAACAGGTCGATTTCAGGGCAACATGTTTGAACATCCGTACTTTTCTGTATAAATTATGCACACTATTTCTTTTAAGCATGTGGCTAGAATGACAACTATTAATCTGATCTGTTGTGAGATGTGTAATATAAACTCCTCTCTTTTGAAAGTTTTCTTCAGTAAATAGTCAGTAAATAGTCCATGACTTCAAACAATTTAAATACTCTACTTGCAGACAGTTCTGGAAGTGGAAATAAATCAATTGTAAAGTCACTTAAAAGGTTGATAAGGAAAGTAACTGAAAGGTTTTGGTTTTATGTGTGTTTATTGTAAAACTATGAAATGGAATACTGCAAGTTTTTTGAAGAAATTTTAAATAATGGAACAGTTAGAAACTGGAACTTAGGAGACATTCAGTTGTCTCTGAATGCAGTGCTTGGTGGATGCTTGGCCAGCAAATATCTCAGCATACTTGCATACTTCCATAGAGTTGGGCATGGAGCTTACGGAGGAGCATACTGGCGGTTAGCATGGCGGGGATTCAGCATATGCTGAAGGTTGATCGTGTTTCACAGGGATCCAGGATTGAGGATCCTGCAGTATCTGGACTTACACATTTCCAATCTCTCTGCTTGTCTCACAGTCAGAGTCCTCAAACATCCCTGACCTGTTATCAGAAGAAAAGGATCGCCAGCTCTCGTGCACCCCCTGTACCCTCTCATTCTTCTTATCTGGGAAGAAAAGGGCCACAGTTGTAAAGGGAGCCCTCTTCCCAGGCTCCCTCTGTGCAAGTCGCGCTGTGGTGAGCTACAGTGCCACAAGACAGTGTTTATTTTCCATACACAGTGGAGCAGGTCAGGGAGTAAGCACAACCTAGCCGTCTGGCGATTAGAGGAGAGACAGAGGAAGAAAGGGATGTGGAGAGAGGCTGTCATGGAAAGATGGGGGGCCATTTCAGTGTCACTCAGCTCGGTTCTTAGTGAACAAGCTCCTTTTCTCAATTTGCAGCACCATATGTGATTTCTAGCATTTATGCATTCAGGCTTTATCAAAAAGCGCTCAGGACAATATAAGGTCATTGTATCACTTCTGTGAATTTTGATGGCTATAGTGGATGCTTATGCACATAAATGTGTGACCTAAAAGCTTAATCACAATCATGTCTGGGCTTGATGTCTGCTGATATAATTTTGTCTGCAACACTGAAACAAACTTCAAAAGTAGTGGTGTAAGCCAAATAGCTTCCGTTTGAATGTGTGGAAAGATTGTTTGATTTAAATCACTGCTCAAAAGTGGGGGGCAACAGTAATTACCACAAAACAAGCCATTGCTAAGGCACATCATCATGTGGATTCTTTTAGATTATAACTGTTTCCAGGCAACAAGATGTTTCCAGATACCAAGGGCATCGCTGTTGGCATACATGACTTAAAACATGGTTAGATACCATATGTTTATAAATGCATGCCTTTATATCAAAGCGTTCTGTATGCCTGAAGTAAAATTAAGCTCACCTTCAGACTGAGTATGACTGATAGTGACTGACACAGTAGCAAAGGGAGTATCAATTTATAACTAGATTCACTACTGTTTTCAGTGCATCAAATCAGAGTTTTGAAATATCAACAATACTCCTTGTCAAACATGCATTGTGTTTACCATGGACTAAATAGGTCTCTGTCTTACATCTTGATCAATAAACAGTCTCAAGCCATTCTGTTTGTCCCTGTACCCTTAATTTGAGGAAATGCAAGATGCTACAACCTGCGTATCCAACTTGGCCGCCAGCGATGTAAAAATCCAGTGGACAGAAGCGACAGCCTAATGAAGTAGATATATATTTGTAAAAAGCAGAACTATTAAAGCAGCATGTGGATGTACACATGTTCTGTGGTTTCGTGAGATTCTAACTGACATGCAGTAGGATGCATCTGCAGATGTTCTTTATTAGGAAGGTTTCAGGAGTGACTGCCACTGTGAACTGAATGGCCAAAAAAAAAAAAAAAACCACAGACAAGGTAATCAGAGGCACATCCATAATAATTAAACAGACACAGGCAGGCAAAGTTAACACATGGAAGTGTTAAAACCACAAAGTACCACGGAAACAACTAAGGCTACATCATGTTAGTGCAAACTGACAAGGCTGGAGTAAACCAGGAAGAATGTGTGTTAATAGGCCTAAGAAGAACAGATTTGATGTGGGGGCAGTGCAGGAAAGGATCGACCAAGATCAGAGAAGAAGAAGAACTGCCATGGAGACTCCTGGGGTTGAGACTTTGCAACATAAGGAATAAATGCATTTTTACACCAAACAGGTGTGACACTTTGAGGAAACTGATAGGTGGTGGAGTGCTGATGAACTTAAGATAGCTGTGGGAAGACTGAAGCACAGGTCACTGCCAAATGTTCTGTGGATTAATTAGGGTTTAGAGTAAGCAGTTTGTTTAACAAGCATTAATTAAATGATTTGTGCTTGTTACAATCTCATCTACTCTCTATACAGACAGACACAAACTAATTAAGTTTGAACCTGCCCCCTTGGAAAAGCATTCATTATGTCCTGTCAATTATTTTAAAGTAAATGAGAAACAAGTTAATGTACGGCAGCTAAAAAAAAAAAAAAAAATAAATAAAATAAAAAAGACCATCAGGAACATTGCAGGGTAAAAACATCTGCTAACAATTGACTTTTTTCTCTGTATTTTAAGGTTTTCACTCCTTCATGACTTTTTCCATTTTAACCTCTGGTTCCTTTAATTCTACAGTCCAAACTTTTCCATAGTTTTTTTAAACATACGTTAACTCAGTCACTAGATAGCATGATACATCTCTGCTTAGTGACCTTATTACTGCTGTTCACTTTGTAACAAACACTAGCAGTTCACTACTGTCACCACCTCCTCCTTAATAACAATGGCACTTATTGCATAGTCTCTGGACATATCTTCAGTGTGGTGAGATTATCCATGGTATAAGCATGCATGGACTATTATGTAAATGCATTCATGAAAGTAAATAGCAAGGCTGAGGTACCAGGGAGCTGCAGAACCATGTGTGGCCCAACACTGGTGACATAACACTCTCATGGCTCACCTGCAGTATGCAAAGAATTTCTCTTTCTAAAAGCTTTAACATAACCCCACGTTGTCAGGAAAAATACCCTGCGCCTAAACAGTGCTTGGCCTGACATAAGGTGGGTGGAAAAAATGCATTATGGGGGTTAATTATGCAGTTATTATTCATATCCAGGATTGTAATCGGGAGTTAAACATTCATTTTTGAATATAGGTATGCTTATCCTGCATATACTGCCTGTGCGTTTGCTTTTATGATTTTGTTAAAAAGGCTTTAAAAATAATAACACATTTCCAGTTGAGCTCTGACTAAAGAGTCATACAATGGGATGTATTTGGGATAACAAATATGCTAATTCATAATTTTCATAAACACAACACTCTTGTACCAAATACATGGGATATTTACATTTAGTGAACTTACTAGTGTTTGCTGAATCCAGTGTGGCTTAGTTGTTCAAACTAACTAGGGTAAAAATATGATGAAATTTAGGATAAGATTATGAATATGTTCTTGCATGAAGCCCAATAACCATCAGAGCGAGAATACATTAAGAAGCTTTTGTAAGTATGTAAGACTTACAGTATCATCATAATCCCTTGTGAATGTCCTTGTGGATAGTATGGAAAGGACAATGAAGTCCAGAGAGAAATGAACTAGAGAAGTGTTGCTTTTCAGAAGTTGACCTAGCCTCATTGCTTTCAGTGAATTAAGAATTTTGACTATGCATGCAATTTGATTCACCTTTTGCCCATCAGATATCATGAGGAAATGCAATACCCTGCCCCCAACACTGCGCAGAAAAACAGAAACCTGTGACATTTAGAGTGCTGATAAACAGGGCAGCTCTTTCCTTTTACTAAACATGTGGTTTTCAGTATCAAGCACATTCACATTTACAACCATACACTGTTACCCAACTACTGACAATTAGTCATTTCATAAAGCACAGTTTTAGTTGCTTACGATGTAGTAACATTGCTTTCTGTGAGTATACTTAACAAGTAGACAGAAATGAAGCAGAAGATGACCAGTGGCTCTCATCAGCGCTGTTGTCAACATACAGGAATTATGAAGCCTGCTCAAGCACCCAGGTTCACAGATAGTTTTCTTCAGAAAGGCTATATTCAACTTATGTATTAGCTATTTTACTAAATGAAGTCTTTTTAAACTTCCTGTATGTTCAGATAAGGTCAGATGTGCCAGATTGGCGCAGAGGCACCATGGCCCAGTTTTTTAAACTTATTGTAGCCAGAGGAAATGATCTGCAAAAGCACTTCCTTATTCCCCCTACACTCATACACGAATACATTCATACACACATCTCCTTTGCCTTTTCCAGAACACCTTTCACACTGGATAATTGCTCAGTTTACCTGAACATTTCTAGTTAAAACCCAATAGCAATAGATCAAAGTCCTATGACGAGAAAGAAACAGGGAGTGTTGCAGGCCCCGAAGGTCTCTGTTTGCTAATGGTGCAACGGAAAACAGGAGATGTTTGCAGAAGTGCAGGCCTAATAGTTTGACCTGGCACATACCAAAAGGGCACATTTAAATTACAGTTGAAGTGTAAAGATGTTAACTGAAGCAGAAACACTCACGGGGAGGGAAAGTGATCCTTAGCTTTGAGGCAGGACTTGGACCGTCACAAACTGGCTGTATAATCTGCCACATTTGCTCATTTTGTTACATTGTTTTAATTCAGTGAGTGGTCTTATGAGTTCATGTCCATCATGCTTACCTATTTGTACATACATTTGTACTAGTTATAGGCTTAAAAATTCTGTTAAAACCCAAATTTATTACACTTTTCATAACCCCCCATTTGTTTTGACCCAATGTACATGTGTGCATATATCTATTAGATCCCCATTTAAGATTAAACGCACACGAGCCTTCATATGCCATCCTCTTGCACTTCTCTGACTGGTTGGCAGCAGATGTGGAAAACCTTATCATGAGGTGTGTCAAGGCCTGGCAGCGAACAACAAGGCCAGAGAAAAATGTACCAGTGAACAGAAGTGTCCCACCTGCACATGTTTAGCTGCCAGTGCTTGGGCAGACTTTCCCAACACAAGTCCTGTTTAATCTCCAGTGTCAAACAAACCACGAGGGATGTGACCTGAAGTCGCTGTGTCTGACTCAAACCAGCTTACGTCCTTATGCCAGTCTCAATGCTAGTCTTTGACAAAGTGAATGACAGAATCCCTGCAGAGGATATGGATTTCTCTGTGTGTATATACACATTATGTGTGTGTGTACACGCATACGCATTGACTGTGTGTTGAAGATATAATACGTGTGTGTTTTAGATATTTTTCGTGGATTTGAGTGCCTTTTTCATTACAGTCCTTTGGAGTTTTAATTTAGGAGATAACAACCTTTTGATAAGATGGCTGAGCTTGCTAATGTGAAGTGGCTGTACTGGGACAGGGGTGGGGTGGCGGATAGACAATACCAAGAGGCCCCCTTCATGCCCCAGGCCTGGGCTATTATTAGCACAATGACGCAGGTGCTGGAACGCATCACAACATTGTGTGACCAGGACAACCTCTGTTGCCAGGGGAACAGGGATTAATACCACAAAAAATAAATAAATAAATAAAACAAAAAACAAAAAAACCCAGAAAGGCTGTGACGCGCCACACAAACCAATAGATTATAAGTATTTTATAATACATTTTATTATATGAATTTTGCCCTTAACTCACTCAACCAAAATAACTAAAAATAATTTTTGCTTTTAATATAAATATGTAAAAATACACATTTTCTTCCATGTTCCACAAACATCAACATTTTTATGTTTTTCCTCTAAGTGTAAGATTATTTGTCTTATAGAAAGAGTAAAAAAGAGACTCGTACATGTGCAAAGCTGCTTTGTCACAACAATTGTTGTAAATTCCCTTCCTTTTTTCTTTCTGTAACCTTTTTTCTTTCTGTAAATGTGGTCTTACCTGTTTTGGAGCTCTTTTCATTCTGGTCTGTCTTGGAGTTCTGCTTCCCCCTGTAGACTATATTCAACCAACGTACTCTCCAATGTTTCTTTCACTAGTTCAGGGTCTCGATTGTGCAGGATCAAGCTTCATTCTGCTGGGGCTTTAGCATTTCCCAATATTTCTCTAGAAACTTCACTCTGTTCTTCTTTTAATAATTTCAATGCTTGTTTTGCTCATTTGTTTACTTTATCTTCAAACTTTAATTTGCCTGTTAATTTACACACACATCTACTGCAAGTTCATGTCCTACAAACATCGACCATTTCCATGCTGAATCAACCTGCCGAGACCACAAGCTGACTACCATTAAAACAGTCTTTCTTTTAAAAACACATGTGTAATGAATACAGATGCATTTGAAGAGCAGTGTGCATTTTAAAGAAGGCAGCACGTCCTGTGCCTTTAAAAGCAGACGAATGGACGCTCCGAGGAGAGGGACGTTCATAACATTAAAAAGATACAGCCTAATATTTTCATACAAGAGTATGAAGGCCTGACCCAGGGAAAATATGATGCTTTTATGTGCCTCAGTACATTTTCCATTCCCATAGGTTGTACGAGTGTGTTATCGACCAACAAGTCCTGCATATTTTTTTCCTCTCCTTCATGGGCGAGATACTGCATTTAGTGGCAGCAACCAGTGATCACTGCATGGACTCTGACGCACGGTAAGTAGGCGTGTGCACGAGGAGTTCTTTAGGGGATGTTTAAATATTCAAGAAGCTCCGGTTCAACCAATCACGTCGAACATGATAATCTCTCTTCGTTAAAAGCCGTTTGAACGATCAAACTAGACAGTTTACGAAATAGTTGTCTTCTTTGTTGAGATAGGTGTGGATTTGAGGCCGAACTGAAATATTTATCGCGTACAGTTGACTGTCAAATTTTGAGGGTTATGCTTTGTAAACTATGTCAACTTTTTAAACAGTTTATTACTTCAACACGGTTCAAACTTCGTAGACAAGGCCATTCTGAGTTGAATAACAACAAATTGGAAATCGAAAGCTAGGGATACGCATACGGACCTTCGACCACCGCAGAGATTAGTAACTCTGGATAGCTTCGCCATGTCCTCCGGGGATGCGTCGGAGCAAAATCGGCGGTTCTGTGTTTTGTCTTGGGAGCAGGTGCAGCGTTTGGACTCCATCCTTGGAGAGAGCGTCCCGATACACGGACGCGGAAATTTCCCCACGCTGTCTGTTCAGCCACGACAGATCGTACAGGTGAGCTCAGGCTTCATCAACGTCTTCATTAACTCTCGCAGCTGTAGACAAAATTAGTTTAGATAGATCTACAGTGCTGGCTGTTTGTCTATTAATATGTAAACGGAATTTTGGAAATGGAAACGTAATGTCTTTTTTTTTTTCTTTTCTGAAAAACGTTGGTTTTGGCGTCTCCACTGTGGTATTTTATGTCGCTAATTCATTTTTCATAAACCTCCATATACTACGTTTATTTCGTATGCAGATTGCTGCCACACCGGGGGTAAAACAGCGCATTTGATGTTGTGGAAATCAGGAAAGCAATCTTTAAACTACATGGGCCACGGTCGGCTGTTTTACTTTTTACTAGCCAGCTGGTTTTATTCCTGCTGGTTAAACCCACATGCAGTGCGTCATGCTGAAAAACTGTGCAGTTTTACCTTTAGATTTTACTTCTTTTATGTAGTTTAACTACAGTAATGTTGCTAGTAACTCTGCAGATACTTTTCTCTCATTGTTATTCCTAAATACTATAATTGCAACATTAACGTTTTGTCGTTGGTTGTTGTTTTCAACTCAATTACAGTTGTTGCGCTATCACTTTTCTTCATTAACTTACCAGACATCATCCACGGATTCAGCCCGCATTTGTTTGCGTTCTCACTCGCGAGGGACAACATATTTATTTTATAGAATCTGGGCTGTATAACTTTTTTTTTTTTTCCACGCGTGTGACCTTTTATATAAATAAACGTTATGTCTTGCCCCCAAACCTCTTTTTAGAAAGACACATTTAAGGAGAACTGTTAGATCATATTTGAATAGTGTACCCCTTACGGTTAATTGACCTCGTGCGTTTTGCGTCAGATCCTCAAGTTCCAGAAACCTAAACCTGAATTACAAAGCTTAATTTACAACAGGAACAGAAGATTCCTCTCCTTGCAGTCCTTTTATTTATTACATTTCAACTACAGCATAGCCTGTTCACATCATTAATATGATCAAGATATATGACACATTTACTCAATAGCATAAAGGTTTCGGAACTAGACCTGCCTCCATGAAAGGGGCTGCTTGAGCGCATGCAGTGTCTGCATGAATCATTAGTGCGCATCCTCAGGAAATTTATGGAAAATAGAAAGCTGTAAATGGAGCTTGCAGCAGTGCATGTATAGCAGAAAGGGGAGGGACATTGAGGGCTTTCAGTGGCATTTGTTGAAAGTGCTTTATAAACCATGAGTCTGTAACATATATATGAATTATACAAGTCTATATGTGGACCAAAATATAAAATTCTTTCTCAAACCTTTCATTACATAAGTAGTGTAATGATATTTTTGGCAGGCACAGTTGATCTGTGTGTGTGTGTGTGTATGTGTGTGTGTGTGTATATATATATATATATGTGTGTATGTATATATATGTATGTACACACACATTTATATATATATATTAGATCATGTTAAGATCCTGTGGAACTTGCAGACAAAATGGTATTGGCTAAACAACTGGACATCGTGGTGATGGATAAACACCAAAAGAGGGCCACAGTGATGGATGTAGCAATTCCTAGTGATTACAACAACAGGAAATGGGGACATGAAAAGCTCATGAAACACCAAGGGCTGCAAGAAGAGTTGGAAAAGATGTGGAAGGTGAAGGCAACAGTGGTTCCTGTGGTGATCGGCGCACTAGGGGCTGTGACGCCTAAACTGGGAGAATGGCTCCAGCAGATCCCAGGAACAACATCCCAGATCTCCGTCCGGAAGAGTGCAGTCCTGGGAACAGCTAAGATTCTATATAGTACCTTTAAGCTCCCAGGCCTCTGGAGGAGGACCTGAGCTTAAAGGAAAAAGAGACCACCTGAAGGAGGGAGAGTAGTAAAATAAAAAAATAAAATAAATAAATAATAATTTAAAAAAAAAAAAAATATATATATATTTTATTTTTTAAATTTATTTTTTTTATTACACACACCTATCTATCTATCTATCTATCTATCTATCTATCTATCTATCTATCTATCTATCTATCTATCTATCTATCTAATATATAATATAATTACACACACTCTCTCTCTCTCTCTCTCTCTCTCTCTCTCTCTCTCTCTCTCTATATATATATATATATATATATATATATATATATATATATATATATATAAATAAAATTATTCCCCACTTACCCTCCACCAAAATACTCCCTTAGTTTGCCAGTTTGAAGAGTTATTTTAAACAGTTTTCAGGTTTTCACTCTCTTTTGATCCATGTTGAATTATACAAGTCTATATGTGGGCCAAAATGTAAAATTCTTTCTCAAACCTTTCATTACATAAGTGGTGTAATGATCTTTTTGGCAGGCACAGTTGACCTGTTTGTGGGTCAGAAAATTAAAAGTGATGAATCCTTTAAGCAACAGTAGCCTTCTGGTTCAGTAGACTGGGTCAGTGCTAACAAGAACTCTGTGTAGTATGACCAGCTGCTCAGTGATCTGATCTCTTGGGACAACCTGGAAATTAAGCATACAGGAAGCACATTGATAAATAAGACATATACAGATTATTCATATTATACAGAATACACTACTGCTTGTATTTTATGTTTACATTTGTAATTTTTGTTGGTTTTAATGATATAGTGCTGTAGAAGTATATGTAAGAGCTGGACTAGGTTTGAATATTACATTGTTATATTTAATTATTATTTAGCCCTACTGTTTGTAGAAGGGGAATATAAGTGGGGAAAAACAAGAAGACGCTTATAGTACTTACTGTTTGAGGGTAGTGGAGAAATATTTGAGGACAGCATTCATGATGAAGTGACGCCCACATCTCCTAGCAACCTCCTCACAGCCAGTGTGTGAAGCTCAGGTATCTGACTGCTTTTCAGCTAGGCACTGCCAAGCATGTCTTATAAGAAAATGTTTGAGATGGTCATCATCTGATGAGATGGTTAAATGGTCCAGTTTGTAAACTTGGACATTTAAGTAACAGTCAGATGTGAAACATTTGTTTTAGTACATTTAACAAATCCAACATGCAAGTGACATAATATCCAAATTCCATATCCAATTCCAGTGCTTTATATTATATTAAAAACACCCTTTCTGCTTAATTTGATGCAGAGCTACAGTATCTCCTGAGGTGTTTGGTTTTGGAGAATCCTGGAAGCAATTGCTAAAGGAAGTAGCTAAAACATTAAACAGGAACAGGAAGCTCTCGTTACCCTTCTACCTAGTTCTGCCTAGCCTTTCTTTGACTTTGGTTGGTTCCCATGTGATGCCAGAGAGAGGTCGTAAGCACTTCATTCATCCAAGCTATCTGGCAGAGTGCAGGGTGCCTTGATTGGTCTCCAAGGTGCAATGAAGCCCTGTGCTTTTGGCCTGTACCCCAGGCTGGACCTTTAAAAAAAACAGCAGATTCCTACAGTCGTGCGAAAATGAAAGTTCATAAGCACCACTGGGCCAGTGCACACTGTCGAACCAGACCCGGAGACTAGAATGTGCACATGTATGCTGATGTGTGTCCCGCCAAGGGGTTGTCAGCACGAGACAGACTGATGTTTTCTTGTAGGGTTTAAAAAAAAATGTTTTTTTTAATGAGTCTCCAGCACAAGGTCGATGGAAGTGATCTCCCGCATTTGCCTTTTCAGGTGTTTTGGAATCTCCGAAGCAAATGGATTTTTCAGTCTGTTTTGGTTGGAAAAGCAAATGGTAGAATAATTGTGACTTAAGGGCTAGGTTGTAGGAAAGGAACTCTTTTCCTCCAGTTCTGCCAATTATTAATTTTTAACATATTTCCTGTACTGAAATATATCTTATGTTAAATACATGTATTTACTAGTGAAGTGCCTGTATAGCATAGAAAACAGAGTAGGTATATTTCTTTCATGAATTCACCTGATTTCCATCTATTTGGAAAACTTTAAACATAAGCTTTGTGAAATATAACTTTCCGGTTTTGTAACTGGTTTTGTTGGGTATTCAAAACTGTGTAATTATATCCAAGACACCGATATGTTGGAAAGTCATCCAATAGAAAGAGGCCCAGATCTGTTTTTTTTCTTTTTGAAAAGCTTAGGCCTGGAGAAAGTGTCATTTCAATGTATGTACCATGGCAGTGGACCATGTGCCTGTCACTAACTCAGTCATCATGCAGGCACTTTAAAATTTGGCCTTTGAGTTGGACAACCATTGTCGATAAGCTTGTATAACCATGGCAACAGCTAGGTCACCACATCACCAGGTGTGGTGTAAGCAGTGGATGGTAGCAGGCAGGGAGATGGTCTTAATTCCAGACTGAATGAAATAGAGCAGCGGTCGTAGGCATACTCTGTGGGCTTGTGGGGTACCTTGCTGACTGACTGAGCCTTCATGGGCTGTGGAGAACCTGGAGGAAACTCGGCCTGGCTTCTAGGAAACAGTAGGCAGGATGTTGAAGGCCCACCTGCTTGAGTCAGATTAAACAGCGTTTCTAAATGGACAAGATGAGTTCTCTTTACACAGAGAATTAACTTGATGTGAAAAACTGCATGCTTTTAATCTGGTTGTACTTGGGAAAGGTCTCTGAACAATCTATACTCCAAAACTGACGATGTTTGGCCAATACATAAGTAGTCTGAGGAGTTGTTGGTGTGTGCATTGTTTTGATTTGGAGGCTTTGATTGTGTTGGTAGACACCTTGACAGACTTGTATTTATTAAAATAATTGTATGCACTGTTACAGCAGTGGATCAGTCACAACTAATGGTATCTACATTGAGAGTAGTCTTGAAGGATTATTTCTGTTGTTTTTTGACTGTCCTTTTGTTCACTGGGTGTAACATTTGATACCATCTTAGGGTATCGGGGTCATTGATTTTGACTTCGTTACTGCCATAACCATAGTGTACTACATGAAGAAATGTGACAAAAAGTGAAAATTGATAGATATTCCCTAAGCCTAATCATTATATGCCACCAGGGTTGCACTGAAGTTGCATTACCTTGGACCCTTGGATAACCCTGCAGTTCAAAATGAAGGGCTTGCGTGACTGTGCAGAGAGACTTGGATCTAGAGCACCCTGGAGCTCTTAAAGAAAGACAAGCAGTGACTTGTCAGTTCCCAAGGATAAGCCACATGCTTTTGGAGAACTGAAACCCGCCTTGCGGAAAGAGATATGGCTACCTCTGTCGCGGCAAGCAAGCATGTGTGTCCGTTTCTAAGAATGGTGTGCGAAGGAGAAAGATTTTCTCTTTTGGTGCACGCCTGACCAAGAGAAGTGGAGAATTATTTAGTTTTCCATCGCTGACTGAGAGAGAATTTCAAGGTGGCCCCTGGCTTATATGATATCTAGATTGCTGAAGCCTTTGAAGCTGAACTGCCTGCCTACAGGAGCACGCTGTATATATAACCATTTGTCAAAAAGACATTCAAGATGAAGTGGATGATAATATACATGATATAGTGATGCACTATAGATTTGCCGTGAACTCTTGTCCTCCATTTTGACTCACTTGCTATTTTAACAGATTTAGTTTTACTGTAAGAGAAGTTATTAGTTTGGAATGTCTCTGACGGTGAAGCAGAAATTTGTGTTTTTTGCATTGCTTGTAAAATTCCAGTGACAACTTGAAATATATGGGCAATTTTAAGCTTGAAGTAAATGAGTGACAATAAGATGACTCAATATATTTAGAAGTTTCTTCTTGTAACCATCTCGCGCTCTCTCTCTCTTTCTCCCGGTCCTTGTCCCTGTCTTTCTGTCTTCCTTTCTCTCTTCGTCTCTCACGGCCTCTTTATTGCAGGTGGTGAGGGCCAGACTGGAGGAGAGCGGGGTAGTGGTTCGTGATGTGAAACTCAACGGCTCCGCAGCCAGCCACGTGCTACACCAGGACACAGGCCTGGGATACAAGGACCTGGACCTGATCTTTGGACTGAGTCTGACTGACGACAGGACCTTTCGCCTGGTGAAGGATGTGGTGCTGGACAGCCTGCTGGACTTCCTGCCAGCAGGCGTCAGCCGCGAGCGCATCACCGCCCTCACCCTGAAGGAGGCGTACGTGCAGAAGCTGGTGAAAGTGTGCAAGGACACAGACCGCTGGAGCCTCATCTCCCTCTCCAACAACACGGGCAAGAATGTGGAGCTCAAGTTCGTCGACTCGCTACGCCGGCAGTTCGAGTTCAGCGTAGATTCCTTCCAGATCGGCCTGGACTCGCTGCTGCTGTTCGACCGCTGCTCCGAGACGCCCATGTCCGAGAGCTTCCACCCCACTGTGCTGGGCGAGAGCATGTACGGCGACTTCGAAGAGGCGCTGGGCCATCTGCGCTCCAAGATCATCGCCACGCGCAGCCCCGAGGAGATCCGCGGTGGCGGTCTGCTGAAGTACTGCCACCTGCTGGTGCGCGGCTTCCGGCCCGCCTCACCGGCACACATGAAGACGCTGCAGCGATACATGTGCTCGCGCTTTTTCATTGACTTCCCCGACGTGGGCGAGCAGCGGCGAAAGCTGGAGGCCTACCTGCAGAACCACTTCAGTGGTATGGAGCACAAGCGCTACGAGTGCCTGGCCACACTGCGCCGTGTGGTGGACGAGAGCACCGTGTGCCTGATGGGCCACGAGCGCCGGCAGACGCTGGCACTCATCTCCGCGCTGGCTCTGCGGGCACTCGCTGAGCAGCACGCCATCCCAGCACTGGCCAACGTCACCTGCTACTACCAGCCAGCGCCCTACGTGCGCGACGTCAACTTCAGCAACTACTACGTGCCCTCGCCTGTGCCCACCTGCAGCAGCTCGTACCCCACGTGGTTGCCCTGCAGCTGAGTGACGGGACATGTTCTATGGATGAGACACTGTCTTTGAAGGGGTTGGCCCATCTTTTTAGGGTCTACCTTGCATTGTGGACAGGAGGAGATGAGAGGGAAAATGTAAATGTATAATTTTTCTTTTTTGCCAAATCTTCAAAATGCTACTACTTATCTCTCGTCCCCCCTCTAAGTTATAATGAACACTGCTGTACAGTAAAACCAGTTCGAGCCAGTCTGTGTTGTTTTTCTGCTCCATGTTTCTGCATCCCTTTTTGGGACTTTTTAGTTGGTGTGCTGAAGACCGAAGGAAGGGGTAAAGTACTCCACAGAACCTTTCTCTATTTCTTTGTGTAATCCATTTGTATTTTACATGAAGTGTTTAACTTATAAAACTATTCTCTTCTTCTGGGAGATAAACAGAAAAAGACAAGAAAAAAAAGAAAATCTCCACAAATCTCCACACCAGACTGTGGCTGAATGTGCAGAAGACTGTGGTTTCCAATCTTCCCTCTTATTTGAATTTCCTGAGGACCAAAGATTTTAATTGTAGTTCTGTGACTGGAACATTACTTCTGTGATTTACAAGTGCCTGAAACCAACCACACAGAGAATTAAAAATGGTGAATTTTTCAACCAAGGCTGCTGTACTGTATATTTTTAATTTGAGGGTCATGAACTTTCTTTTTCAAATCAAAAAAAAAATTAAAGGTCAAAAATGCTGCCAGACTGTTTCCTGCTTTGAGAAGCACATGTAGATTTAGATGTTTTAATATAGTTGGTGGGTCTGTGATTTCTGCAGAGATAATTTACAAGTACAGGATGGGAGGGTAGAGAAGGGAGTAGGATATTTTATAATACTTTATGCCTGTTGAATAGTAAATCTGTCAGAACGGCCTGAGCTTTCATTCTTTTCCTGTTGTCTGTCGTCTATCTTTTTGAATGCCTGCTTCTCTTTGCTTTATTGTCATGCTCTCACGCATGCATGCTACGTGTGGGTTGTGTCTCACTCTACCAATACATCAAAGCAACAGAAAACCACAACTCTTCCTCTATTGTAACCATAATCCAGTCCACTGAGGGCCATGCTGTAGCTGGGTGAGTGTCTGATGAAGGGATTTCTCTTGTGAGCAAAGAGTTGACAAGTCGCAACTTAGAGAATAGCTGGGTAGGAGACGCACAGATGTGCATAACTTGGGCATTTCACGGTTGAGCTGTGGGCTGTAATCCCAAACACGCCCTATTTGTCAGACTGTCTGTCTCGGCTACTGCCGAGAATGGCATTCCAGCCTGATGAACAGAAGAGTGGAAAGCAGCATCTCCTGGAGCTGTACGGGGACTGTAAATGGATAGGGCACAGAGATGCTTCTGGGAGTCTGAAGGCTTCACTTGTAGAAATCGTAGAAAGATGGATTCCAAACACTGAGCTGACAAGCCAGTCTGAGTAAGAGGGAACGTGTAGCTACAGTAGCAAAGCGGGGGTTCTGTTCTGGGTTAAGCTGTCTGGGCCAGATGTCATAAATGTCACCGGAAAACAGCAAGGAAAAAGTGAAGAGCTTTTCCACTGGAAGAAGGAAAACGGCACCGCCCTCGAACAGACGATGTCTCATTCCTTAAGGAAATGGAGCACTTCTTGGCAACTTGTTAATTGTAATATAGAATTGCAGTTAACGAGGTACAGGAAAAAGCTTTTGCAACAACAGCAAAGCAAATAGCCTGTCGCATCAAGCCAAGTGTGACAGATTTCCTACGATGTTCATTTAAAAGGCCTAATAGGCAGGAAAAAAAGCTTCATCAGAAACAATAGGCAACAAAATCTTTGTTTTTTTTGTCCCACAAATTAAAATAGGTAGACCTTATAATACTTCTTATGCTGAATTACATTTTTTGTTGTTGTTCTAACAATTTTTTAATCAGGTATGATTTTATGTGACAGCAATTACATTTTACAATAAATATGTTATGTATTCAAGTTTCAAGTTTGGTTTATTTGTCACATACATAGTCATACACAGTATAACAAGGCTGTTAAAACACTAAGCACATGTACAAATGTACTTTGTACGCAATGTACAGGTATATAAATTTTACTTATATTTGACCTCAGGAATATCCTTCTTCAGTGTCCAGCAATAGTCTACCAACATAGAGGGGCTCCATTTTCCTACTATCCTTGATACCACTTTTCAATACTACACATAATGATATGCGAGTATACTGGAACAACAGTAAAACATATATTGGTAATAGAGACATTTAAAATATATATTTGGATTCAGAATGTAAAAAAATACATACTAAACAGGTATTTTTTTTGCATGGGACAAAATCTGTTAACCAGTTTTTCATGACCAGGCACATGTGCATTTATTCCTACCTAAAGAAGGAATGCATCATTTTAGTGAAGCAAAGTACTTATCCAAAATAAATAAATCAATAAAAGATTAATGACAGTTCGTCCATATTTTCTTTTTTTCTCATTTGGGAAAAAGGACTGTAAGGTAAACAGAGGCTACCCTGCACATGGAAAGTACACAAAGAACTGAATTTTCCTCTGGGGAGCTATACTGTAGTGGAACCCAAATGGAAAGCCATATGCTCTGCTGAGTGAAATTGTTTCCATGCACCCTGGTGCTATCTGTGAGCTGTATCTATGGACAATTGGCAAAGCAAGCAGCGACAAAGACAGTTTCATCTTAGATACAGCACAGGCCTCATGTACTAATTACATTTAGAGTTCCTCAAAAGCTGGACGTACAGTGTCCAGGTTCCTGCAGCTCTAGGGTTCAGTTGGTGTGTGTTGATCCAGGGGTTATGCAATAGCTCCCTTCTCTCTCTGATAGTGGCAATAAAAGTTAAATGAGTCAGAGCTTTACTCACAGTTATCGGATACTGGAAGCAGAAAAACCTGAAGAATGACTGTGTCCTAGAGAAACTTCTGGGCAGGCTAAGGTGGGTGTGTTCAGTTCTGAGGCCTCTGTCACATGCCTCACCCCTTATGTCTATGCTGGGACCTGACACATATATAGTCTATGGAACATTGGTGGACACTGCAAATCTGATCTATACTGATACGAGACCAGATTTGTGCTTTGTTTTGGAAAAAGGAAGGCATAGACTGTCCAGGGTAAGTATGACCACACGGGGCCCCTACAGTGTACACAGTGTGTGATGGACTCTTCCACTCGGGCTGGCGTCCTTATTCCCTCATGAAGTCAGACTACCAGCATGGAAAACCATAATTTTATTAATTACCAACTATTTTTTGCTGTATGAGTCATTCTGTCTGAACAGAGGTCTGGTACAAACCTTGCTGTGTGTTTGTCTGAGAAGTCTATTCTCGTCCTCACTGCTGCTCACAAGGCCTTGTCACACGCCATGCTTGCTAACCTCTGATTGGGCTAAGCTGAAGTGAAAAGACCACAAGAAAATGGTTGTTTGTTATGAAAGTGATGTGAGTCGAATATAAAACAGAAGTGAGCACCACTTTTACATGGTTACAGATAAGTTACCTTTGATAAAAGGGCACCTAGGATTTTGATGCCAGTACAATCACTGTGCATGGGTTGGTGTGCATTCACACACACAAGAGAGCACACACACCCCTCCAACCACCAATCACATGTCTGATTCACGACACACCTCTCAGCCATGTCACTGCTTACCTTCATATAAATGCTGACCAGGCACATCTGTTTCCTATGACTTCAGGGCTGCATAAACTCCTATGTTCCTTCAAGCAGTGCTCTGCATTAGCCTTCTCAATGGATGAACGATACACTGATACTTGCCACACTACGGTGTTTACTTTTGTTCCTGTTTCTGTTTATCCTCCCATTTTTCCTCTGTTGCTAAATTAGTTTTGTTTTTGTTTAAGTGATCAATAAACCTGTTTTGTTAATGTGCTCACATCTTGTTCCACTGTCTCGCTAATATTTCACAGAATATGAAGCCAACAGAAAGTAGCACAGCGAGGAAACTTAGCCTGGCATTGAGCTTACAAAGGAAGGCCTTGGGAAACCATCAGCAGGAGATGCTGGAACAGAGGCAGGAGATCCATCAGAAACTGATTAGCCTGAATTAGCCTGGTTAGCCTGGATTAGCCTGGATCAATTGGTCAGCTGCATAGAGGCCCTGTCAGCCTATGCTGCTCTGGCACATGCTCACCAGGTTCCATCTATGGGCCAAGAGCTTTCATCATATCACATCCGGAGGTTCGTGATGGGGACCCTGAAGGTTGCGAGGGATCCCTGGTGCAGGGTGAGCTTTGTCTACCAGGTGACAATGCCTGACCACACAAAGGTAGCCTTTGTTCTTAGCTGTCTCACAGGAAGAGCCAAAGCCTGGGGCACAGTGCTCAGACAGCACTGACCCGACTTTATAAAACAACTAAAGGTGGTATTTACCAGAAGTTACGGAGAGCCTGTCGGAGAGCCCTGCTATGGCTCAAGCAGGGCACTCACTCGGCAGTGGACTGTGCCTTGGACTTCCAGTCGATGGCAGCTGCTACTCACTGGAATGAAGAGCTGTTGATTGACATCTTCGTGGATGGATTGAGAAAGGAGTTCCAGGCAGAGTTTACCTGCTGAGAGGAGGATAAATCCCTGGATGAGGTGATAGACAGGGCAATCCTGCATGACCAGCTTCAAGAGGAACAATGCCTCTCCCTGCGCTCCCCAACCCATCCATGTCCACCCCAATCCATCCACACACCCCAACCCGTCCGTGTGCACCTCAATTCATCAACACACAACCCAACCCATCTGTATGCACCCCAATCCCTCCACACACAACCCAACCCATCTATGTGCTCCCCAATCCATCCACACACCACAAGCCATCCATGTGCACCCCAATCTATCCACACACTCCAATCCATCCATGGGTTCTCCAGGATGAGAAACCCAGCTGCCATGGGAGCCCATGCAACTAAGCAATGTGTGCTTTACTTACGAGAAGATATAATGAGGGGGTGCAGTGGTGGTTCAGATCATGTCTGCTCAGCCTGTCATCTCTGTCCCCCCGTATTGCATGAATCCAGTGTGTGCAGTGAGAGGGTGAGTGGTGGCACACTGGCCATTTGTGCTAGGTGCGAACATTGTATACTTTGTGATATGTCTCTGTAAAAGCACTAGTGGACTCAGGGGCGACAGCCTGCTTTATGGACTTTATGGACCCTTGTCTCTTCTGCCAGCTGTGTGAGCACTGGATCCACAAACCAGCACCTGTATACAGAACACCTCTTGTTTTATTTGATCAATTCCCCACTTCACCCCATCACTCTAGGGTTGCTCAGGATGAACCAACATAATCCTCTCATTTCAATGCCAGACACCCAAATCCTGAAATGATTCCCATACTGCTATACACACTGCCTCTCATCAACATTAATAACACTCCAGTCCACTGCTGTCGAAAGCCCTGACTCCAACCTCACTGAGCTTTATTGAAAGTATTAAAACCAGTAAAAGCCACTCAGCTACCCCCCCATTGAAAAACTGACTGCACTATAGAGCAACACCTGCTCCTCTTGTTGTCAGGTTTACCCATTGTCCTATGAGGAAAACAGGGTATATTCCCAAGGTATTAGATAAAGGCTACATCCAACTCTCCATCCCTACTGCCTTAGCCAGTGTGTTCTTTGTTAAAAAGAGACATGCCTCTAGCTATGTGTAGATTACAGAGGATTAAATTCCATCCTCACAAAATACCTCTTCCCATTACATTTGGTGCCCACAGCCCTAGAATAGTTAAAGTGTGCTATGTATTACACTAAGATGGATATACACAGTGCCTATAATTTCATTCTAGTCAGGGAAGGAGGACAAATATATATTAATGACATTTTGATCTATTCAGCCTCTCTGGATGAACATGTGCATGCACTATGTCCTCTGAACACTCCTGCAGAACAGATTGATGTAGAAATGTGGGTTCCAGAGAGCTCACTTCTTGGATTACATCATAGACAAGCCAGAGTTCGAATGTAACCCAGCAAGATTGAGGCAGTGACCCAGAACATCCCTTCTTGCTCATTACAGATCACTAAAAACCTCCAATATCTACAAACAGCTAAATGACTTAACTCCAGTCTAGCCTGGTGGTCCCTATACTTTTCACACTTTCACTTTCTCAGAGAACCCAAAAGCTGATGCCCTCTCATGCCAGTGCAACTATACACCCACAAGATTATTACCCATCCATCAGCATAACTCTGCTGGTCACATCAACTACTATGTTGGCATCACTGCTGCGATGAGAACAGTCTATCACTTAATTAATGTGCAGTCATGTCCGCATCACTCCTGCACTGAGAACAGTCCACCACCTAAATTAATGTCCAGTCAGCAGTCATCCTGTGGTGAGAAACTGACGTGCATGGTCTCAAAGGGCCTGAAAACAGTATAGCAACAGATAGGATAAACAGTTTGCAAGTATCCATCAATAAAATGCATTATTAGATAGGACTGCCTAATAATGTGCCCAGTGAGTGTAGATATAAGTGTTTTCAATAAAGTGGGTGATGAACATTCAGCCAGACTGGTGAACTCTCAGGTGAAAATCCTTCCCACTATGAGAAGGCTGGTTACAAAGAATCATACTAGAATGGCTCAGCACTCATAATACAGTTTTACAGGTGCTGGAGTATGTCTCCAGATATGTACAAGTGTGTTTTCAATTCTTGGTTGATTGCAATACATTTAACACTGATTTTAATTATATATTTTTATAATTGCCAAGACACGAGACAAATTATGCTTAATTTCACAAAACTCTAAATACAAACTGCCCACTCATCTTTACTAACTTCAAGCTTTCATGTCAAAACCAAACTCTCCACTCAAAATCAAATTCACCACTCAAAACCAAACTCTCCACTCAAAAGCATGTAATCTTACATATAAACTAAACTTTGCCTTCAGACATCACAAAAAAGTCATGTTTAATTCCTCATTGTAGTAAAATAAACTGAAATTTCATAAAAATATGCAACTGATAAAGAACATACAATACAGTAAAATAATTTACATGTATTTACCAATATAAACCAATGACAAAAAAAGTTTACACATAATGAAATCCCATTCACGCTGACTCAGTTTCCTGGGTCTGGTTCTGGCCAGAGGTTCTCATCAACATATCAGGCACCATTAGCCTTGGCCAGTCAGTAGGGGAAAACCCTCTTGCATGCCTTATGCACCCGGCCAAAGCTCAACTGTAATATTTAAACAAACGTCCTCCGTAGCCCAGAGGAGGTGAGCACGAATGTAGTGGTCTTAGCCATAGATCCTTCCGCCACAATCCTGGAAAGAACTCCTCTGTGGGATTTAGGAAGGGAGAATATGCAGGTAGAAAGATGTTGCTGAATTTTGGGTTGTTTGAGAGTCAAGAACTAGAGCAGCCTGGTTGAAACTGACATACTGTACTACAGTATATCCTGCTGTAATACATAACTATACTCAAATACTTGACACAGTATAACAAACCATCCTTGTACATCCCAGAACTGGTCTTTGACTCTACTGGAGTTCCTTTTTAAAGGTACATGATAATTGTTTCATTGTTTCATCCTTAACATGGTTCGTTGAAGAATGCAGAGAATTGTGGAAATGCTGACAGTATCAATGCGTTGGAATATTCCCTGATCCTCAATAACTCTCCTTTGTATCACATATATATATATATATATATATATATATATATATATATATATATATATATATATATATATATATATATATTATATATATATATATATATATATATATATATATATATATATATATATATATATATATATATATTGCTATGACTTGATGATTTCCATCTCTTGATCTTCGGAAAATTCTCTATCAATCTTCTGCCTCCATAAGGTGTTCAGGTTTGCAAAAATAGTCCTGATGGGGTTACTGTAAACCATCCACTTCACAAAGCAGGAGCATACAGTAACTCCAAATTACGGTAAATGTATGTGATATGCATTTTTAAAACACAGATGTATAGATGTACAGCTAGAGTAACAGCACTCAAAAAAGTTGTATGTGGTATATAAATGGCCTATTTTCCTCTCTGGATAACAAGCTACAGATTGAGCTGCCCTTTTTACCCAGCTTCCCTCACTGGCATCCCACGCACAATGACATGGTCAGCTAAAGTTACACGGATCTCAAACTATTTGTCTCTTTCTCTTCCTCTTCCTCTTTCTCCTGCTACTGTGTCCTGTTCCTCCACCTTTAGGTCTTTGTTCCAAAACAATTGAACAGACCCATGGCCGTTTGATCGATCGGTCATGAGGTTCTGATTAGTATGAGCAATTTGGACTTTTGGTGTTTCTACTTGGGGAATTGAATTTGTGCTGTGATGACTTCAGTTAATGATATTGAATGCCAGTGCTTTCCAAATGAGCACACGGTGCAGCCAGTGATATATGAAGGGATTTGTGTGTTTTTCACAACATGCTCAGCAAATGGGAATCATGTGTGAAAACATGATAATAGTGCTTATAGTTATGGAAAATGAGTCTGCCTTTGGTAGACAGTTTCTTTGTTTTGGATGTTTAGTTACATAATAGGCAGTTATCGTGTGCAAGATATCTACAAAAAAAGTTGTCATGGGCAAATAATTAAATTTCATTGCACTTCAGTGAAACAGCAGCTTCACAACTTTTTTATTTCCTGTGAAACAAACGTTTTCCTTTTTGAAATGATAAACAATTCACCAAAATACAAAGGAAGAATAGCAAGCCCTTTTTATTTTCTTCTCTTTCATAGCAGAAGCTTCTTTAGAAATCCACAGGAGAAGTGCAGCCCAGACATATGTGCACATATGCACATGATTCAACAAAATGCTGCCTGACCTATGTGTTATTTTAACAAACATCTGTAAACATGCTTTTGTGTATGTGTGTGTGTGTGTGTGTGTGTGTGTGTGTGTGTGTGTGTGTGTATAGACGCATGTTTGAATGTAATATTTGATGGTGTGTGTGAGTGGATGTATGTACATATGGATGTCTATGTGTGTACCTGCTCGGGTGTGTGATGTGTGTGTGTGTGTGCGTGTGTGTCTGTGTCTGTGTGTGTCTGTGTGTGTTAGAGAAGGTGAAACCCCTATCCTTCCTGTTTCCTGCATGCTACTGTATAGACACTGCTGTTCTTCTGAAAGGTTTCTCTGTTTGTGCCTTCCTGGCTCCCCATACTCTGCCTGAGCCTTTATGCATATTTATGAGCTCTTGATTCTGCTGGGCCCTTGCCCTCTTAGCAGACTAAGGGAGTAGGGAGTAGGGAGACAGTATCTGTGTGTCAAAATCAGCAGTGCCCTTCGTTACCCCACTAACTTGGGGACACAACCTGCAAGTGGACCTTTTGAATGCTGTTTATTTGCGTCTTTATTTGAACAACATTTTCCAGACACTTTGCCTCTATCAGAGTGCCAGACACTACAAAAAGATTCAAAGCCAAACTGTTTCATTTGCCTGTCTGCTATTGTCCACTTTGTAGCATCCAAAGCAGACACTTTCTAAAGCAGAAATACTGTCATCATCCAGGTCTGTTAGATAACTGTCCTCTATTATCCAGAGATATCTAGATCTAGATCCAAAGATATCTGAGTCTAGATTTATCTTTCCCAGCAAGCCCATTATGTTAATTTGCTGAGTCCAGCTCTCAGGGCTGTCTGCATACTCTTGTAATCAGACCTCCGACATTTTGCCATTTAGGTCTTTTTGGTTTACTCCCATGGCAATATAATGGACCTCTGGGCCAATATTTCTGCCTAGCATGTGGTGTTCATTAAAAACAGACTCTCTGGCATATGACTCAGCATATGTTTCTTTAGAGCAGCCTGATCTGGATCTCTTTCAGCATTATGGCATAAGGTAGTAAACGGCAGACGTTTTAATCACTGGCTGTTTCAGGTGTGAATTTACAACAGCACGACCACTACATCATAAATAATGGAGATTTTATTCATTCATTTCATATCACTTCATCTACAGATGTAGAACTCTCACCCACCACCCCAACACTTCACCACATGTCTGGCCGTATATAGCACCCCACTAATCAGCTATGGCAGTTTGAAGATGGAGTTGCACATGGCGGTGCTATGCCACCCTGGGTTCAGTCATGTGACCTGTCCTCAATCTCGCGGCACCCTCTCCTGGAGGTCTTTGCCATTAGGTAGCTCTGTTTGCCCATTAATTACAGCCTGCCACCAACCCCACATCTGGGAGACAGAGAAAGTAAGTGGAGCATTCCTGCTCAAAACTAAGATAAGCTAGATAGACAGCGAAAACAAACTCTGTGCTTATTGGAGCATAAGATATGCCTGTTTTTTGGGGGGTTTTTTGTGTGTGTTTGTGTGTGTGTGTGTGTGTGTGTGTGTATGTGTGCGCTGGGTTTGCATTGGCATCGATGCTGTTCCCTTTGGTGGCACTGGGATGCTATCTTTAGAGTGTACAGATATTGTCATGGCAGAGTTTTATAAGGAATGCTTAGAGAAAAACTGCATGCTTGCTATTTCTGCCCTGTTCCTCCAATTGCTGGTGTCACCACACAAGTCAATGAGCTCTTGCACTGAGCACATTGCCTTCAACTTGCCCCTACTGGTGCAAACCAGCAGTTGTGCATTCATGTCACTTTCATGCTCTGGCCCCTACTCCTGTTTAAACAACCTGGTAGATTAATCCAAAGACTATTTGCTCAGATCATCCTGGGAATCACTAATATGTTGTTAATGTAAGCAGGAGTACTGAGCACATATTATTTTTTGCCTAACCTCTCCTACTTGCCAGGAATTAGCAAACCCCCACTCATGTGCTTTTTTTTTTTTTTTTTGGTGTCATCGTCCAGTAAGGTGAAGCTTAGCTTATAGTGTTGATATTTCCTGGGCAAGGATCACTCTGGGGATGACGGGCTACAGCACAGCAGGAGACAAGGCTTCAGGTCCCTCATGGAGCTTCAGTGTGGCTACATCCTAGCTGAACAACTGGACAAATAGGCAAGGATGATTATGAGTGGTCTTTCCTGTGTCCCTTTTTCCAAATAAATGCCTAAAGTATGTTTTTCCTCTTAAACACATTATTTACCACTCTGACTCACAACTGTCAATACCATGATAATGGTTTTTCCTCTACTCACCTCACTTTATGTCATCGCTGCAGAGCACTGTGAAAAGGAATTGTGTATTTACTCTCCCTCTCTTTACTATGGCTTGAAAGTGTTGACAAGACACTAAAGTGCTGCGGACAGACTATCAGCCATTATTCTTTTGGTGTTCCTCAGGAAAGCAGAGGACAGCCCGAGCCTGGGAAAATAGGGGGTATTAAGTCAGGTGACCCAATCTAATATAAACTTAAATTCTCACGAGCAGCTCTCATAATGAATTATAATCACCATGCTGCTCCCACATCTCTGTGTTGCTCCACTGATATACTTCCTTGACTCGCACCAGTTGGCCTCCTGCTCCCTTCCCTCGCTGGTCTCACATTATTTATATGACGTTTTCACCGCTATGTCTGTATAACATTGTTTACAGAACAAATGGCTGCAACCGGGGCCTCCACTCTGGTGAACACGCCAAAAGACAGATTCACTTTCCTCTCTTTGTACTCCCTCTCTCCTCCTGCCCATTCATCCGTCTCGGCCTTCTCCTCATCCGTTAAATATTTGCTCTTCTTTGGCCCTGCCTGGCCTGCACCTTTTTTTGGAGTGTACTCTCGGCAGTGGTGGGCCTGCACAGAGGCTCCTCAGATGGAAGCGTATTTGGTTTAGCGGAGGGGGGGACTCGGGCCTGGGGCCGGGCGGCTGCCCTGAGCGCACTGCCCCATTGGCTGGGCTCCCTCACAGGGCATGCCGGCTCCTGAAGCCTCAGACACTGTGACCATTCAGGCTGGCCGTGTGCATGGGATAGACGCGGGATTGTTTCCGTGCCTTAGCGGCAATGCCAGGAATGCTGAGCTCCGGTTCCTCTCTGGGAAAAAAAAAAAGGTATTCTGATCTCTCTGCTCTCCTCCAACCTCTCACTCGCTTACCTCTTTTTTCCTCTCTTATTTGTGTGAAGGAGAGTTTGTGGGCGTACAGTGAGGAGCAGTAGGCGGATTTTGTGAGAGCCCGCCTGGGCAGAGACCCACGGGCAGGCCCGGTGCACAGACCCCGTCTGTCCCACGCTGGCATTTCCTGACCCAGTCCCAGCACTGGCTCCCCTGGCTCGCTCCCACACCGGAGAATGCTCCATTGGAATGCAGTTCTGCTCGTGGACGCAGGGAACGCCCTACAGCCCAAACAATTTACTCATCTGGATTTCCTTCCCTAACAAGATACCATGGCTGCAGTAGGACTTTTAATATGCAGTAACAAAAAAGAGCAAATCAATTAGAGGGATCAAATGAAATTTGAAATAGAATGAATGGTGAAATCATTTTTACTATTTATTAATGTATTAATGTCTGTGATAAGTCA